>NC_041388.1:688713535-688716365 GCF_002162155.2 Triticum dicoccoides
TTTTCTCAGGTCAATTACGCTTTGTGTCTTGTTCACAAAGGCGAGGCGACGGTTGCTCCGTGAAGATGAAATAAGTTCCTCCCTGCCTAGACGCTGTTCTGGCGGTTCGTCTAGTGTCGTTGGAGGGCGTCTGAAGGTGTGTATCCGTTGATTTTCATGGAATTCAATCGATGTTGGTCCTTTATTCAGTCTTCACTCGTGAGTTGCCTTGTGGGGCCTTAGCAATACGATGTTTCAACTATTTACTACAACAACTTTTGCCAGAATCCAATGAGGTAAGGGTATCTTCAACAGCAACCCGCAAAACTCCTTCCACGTCCGTCCGCTGGTAGGGCGGATCGGTCCGCGGACACGGATGCGGGAGGACGCCATCCAACCGTAGCCGCATACATCCGACCTTCCTCATTTTTTTCAAGTCCGCATGATAAATTAGCCGCATGCAAAGGGTATAGACATTCAGATAGCCACATGCAACACTCGTTCAAATTTAAAATGTTCAAATATTACATACCAACATTGTTGTCCCCTTTCACCACCCACTTATGCTCAATCAGATCTTTCTTCAACTGCTCGTGAGTTGGTCGATGCCGAATTGAATAAACTCTTCAAATGGGGCCAGTTTCCAGTCCGGATGTTGGATAGGATCACCCATGTTCTCAAATTCCAAAGCTACGGCAACATCGTCACCCTCATCCTCGACGATCAAATTGTGCATGATCACGCAACATGCGTCACCTCCCACAAGGACTTAGGATCCCATTGTTTTACAGGTTCACAAACAAGTGTAAAAGGGGCCTAAAGAACTCCAAATGCCCTCTCGACATCCTTTCTACCTGATTCTTGTCTTTCGGTGAAGTGAGCCTTTTTCCAGCCAATTGAGTTTTACATGGTGTTGACAAAGATAGCCAATGTATACTGTCAACCAGATAGTAGCCCATGTTGTACGCATGTCCATTGATACTATAGTGACAAGGAGGAGTTTTTCCTTCAGTCAGTCTCGCAAACAACGACGATTATTGCAGCAAATAGATATCATTGTGTGACCCAGACAGCTATACCTATAACTTAACATAGAAATTGTGGCAGATGCTATTATGTGTCGACATCTTGCTTGCACATGCATACCCACGTAGTACCTTGTGTAGTATATTACTACATACGGCCGGCCGCGGCAGCTACCGATGCATGGAACCTAGCTAGCTTGTTAATTAAGTAGGACTAGTTGTCGATGGAATCCAGTCGCTCTGGTTGTATTGTATAGGTATTAGGTATAGCTCGCATAGATCTGTTCGTAGAAGCGTAGACGACGACTTGGCTGCTGCGTTTCGTGTGTTCAAGTCTTGAAGACTATTGCTACTCGTCAAGAACTGAAAGGCCCGGGTAGGTAGGCACGCGATCGACCAGTTCATGGCCCCACCCCACGGGATATATTGAACGGCATTGTGCTTGTTTTCCTCCTCCTTTTCCCGCATCCCACAAAAGCATTATGCGCCCACACATATCCTACTTGCTATAAAACCATGTCGCTTCCACAGCTCAACCTCAAACCATCCAGCCCCCTAAGCCACCACCACACCATCGCGCGGGAGTCGTTGCGTGCATCCTCCCCTCCTCCAGCTCCTCCTCCGCGTCCAGCAGTAGCCTCCCGACGGCCGTACATCCACAGTAACACGGCACTCGTGCGCTTCGTGGCGGTACGGTGGGCAGCTGATCGTGTGGGGCACATCGTCGCCGAGTAGCTAGTATTAGTAGCAGCGGCGTGGGTGACCGGCGTCCGTCACCATGGCAGGAAAGGGTGGTGCTTCCGTGCGCGTCAAGGCGGTGGCGACAGTTAAGGTCACCGTCGGTGGGTTCCTCGATGGGCTGAGGCCGTCCAAGATGATGGACGATGTGAAGGACCTCATCGGCAGGTCCATGGAGCTCGAGCTTGTCAGCGCCGATCTTGACGCCAGTAAGTACTCATATACTTTTGCCTCTTTGTTTTGCTAGAAGGTGCATTTTTTTCTTTTACTGAAAAATGCAATCCCTTTTTAGCCCAGGGATCCGTTTTTTAGAAATTGCTGTACAAGCCAAGGCATTGAGAGAAAGATAAAACGATGGACCTATCGATCTGACAAACACGGTAGTAGAATTAGTTGACCAACAGACGAATGATAAATGAATAATAGTACTAAGTAACTAGATCTATATTTACAGCAAACAGATGTGCTGCTATGGAAGCAAAGGCGATAGATCGACCAATACAGCTATACCTGGATTTGTTTTACTAAAAAAATGAACACATGTTTTCTTTTTCAAAAAATAAAAAAGAGCTACACATGTTATGTTGAGCACAAATCATCGATCGATCATAGATAGATGTGCATGCTCCGTAGAGGAAAATGCATTATTCGTTTTCTACGTACAAGTTAATTTGTTTGGTTCGACTGGTTTGCACATTTTATTTTCCTGTTGTGAAAACCTACTAATATTGTTTGAGTTATTAAATATATATAGTATACTAACTTTTGAATCGACTATTAGTTTACCCAGTCAAACGTACAGCAACTCCTGCAGTACACCAACTCAAGAAAAAAAGAACTCCCACAGTACAGTTTGTTCTTTATAGAAAGCCAACCATAAATTAAGTGACCACCTACTTGAGTTATCAAAACTATGGAAGTTGAGCACTTTTAAAACCATAGCATGTGTTTGAACTGCCCCCATTGTATATTAATCAATAAACAGAGTACAACTGTATAGATGCCAAAACTACCAGAAAGATCGGACATTTTGACTAATGTCCAAAAAACTTTGCAAAAAGAACCAAAAAACAATATTACAAATAAGA
>NC_041388.1:688716521-688748695 GCF_002162155.2 Triticum dicoccoides
TCGAGAACCATCCTAGATCGCCCGCGCAGTCGACGCACACACCGGATGAGGAGACAGAACACCAGCAAACTGAAATCAAGGCATACCTCATAACTTTTTTTTTGAGAATCCAACCCCATAACTTTGAAGGAGTTGTGACTTGTGAGCCGAAGACAAGACCCGCAAAACATGTACCTGACAATGTGGGACATTCTGCACGCCGTGTTGGATTCAGGTTTAACGCATTCCGCCATCGTTGCTGTGGAAAAACACCAAATCCGCCGCCACCGGGCCACCAACCTCACACGCGCAGCACCTTGTCCCACTTGCCGGCGTCGCAGGAAAACATAAAAGCCCATTGCTCTGAACGAACGGCGAGCAGAGGACCCTCATTCACGGTCCTGACTAATATCGATCCATTTTGCTTGTTTGATGCATGGTCATCACCTAGTATACATCTGATTGCAAAAATTAAACTCACTAAAAATAACAAAATTGATCGAATGCAGAGACGGGGAAGGAGAAACAGACGATCAAGAGCTATGCCCGCAAGGTGTCCGACAAGGACCGTCACATCGTCACCTATGAAGCAGGCTTCGACGTGCCGGCGGGCTTCGGCTCCGTCGGCGCCGTGCTGGTCACCAACGAGCACGACACGGAGATGTTCCTCAAGGACGTGAAGCTCATCGGCGGTGGCAACTCGGACTCGGAGCCCCACGTGATCCGCTGCGACTCCTGGCTGCCGCCCAAGTCCGGTGACGCCAAGCGCATCTTCTTCGCCAACAAGGTGATTCAGGACCCTGTCAAGCCATTTTGCAATTGAAATTTGTCAATGCTGAACTGTTGATCAACGTACGTACCAACCGTCCAGCCTTCACTGCCGAGCCAAACTCCTCCTGGCCTCCAGAACTACCGGAAGAACGACCTCGTGAAGAAGCGCGGTGACGGCATGGGGCAGAGGACGGCCAACGACCGGGTCTACGACTACGACGTGTACAACGATCTCGGCTCCGGCGAGGAACCCGGTGCCGTCGGCGCCCGCCCCGTTATCGGCGGTAACCAGAAGTTCCCCTACCCACGGCGCTGCCGCACCGGCCGCCCCCGATCCATCAAAGGTATACGCACGTACACGATCGACAAAACCTCATGCATGCACGCGTGCTCGTACTAGAGGTTGTAAGTTGTAACTCGTGCGTGGCGTGGCATGGGTACGTGCAGATCGGCAGTCGGAGACGAGGAGCGGCGACGTGTACGTGCCGAGGGACGAGGCGTTCTCGGAGGAGAAGAACGTGCAGTTCAAGGTGAAGACGCTGCAGTCGGTGCTCCATGCCGTGGTGCCGGCCGTGCAGTCCACGTTCATCGACCGCAACCAAGGCTTCCCCTCCTTCTTCGTCATCGACAAGTTGTTCGAGGACGGTGTCGTGCTGCCGCGCACTCGAGAGGTCGGCTTCCTCCGCAGCGCCGTGCCGCGCCTCCTTCAGTTCCTCCGCGACGGCCTTGGCGACAAGCTTCTCCTCTTCCAGCGCCCCGCAAATGTCAAAAGTATGCTCCTTCCACTTCCACATGCGAAGCACTACTAATTCATTGGCTGACCAGCAAATTAATGGAGTTTTTGCGCGAACCTAAATGTATGCGTACGTGTTAATTGCGGAATGCCGCAGAGGACAAGTTTGCGTGGTTACGTGACGAGGAGTTCGCCAGGGAGACGCTCGCCGGCATCAACCCATACGCCATCGAGCTTGTCAGGGAATTTCCCCTCAAGAGCAATCTGGACCCGGCAAAGTACGGGCCGGCGGAGTCGGCTATCACCGCCGAGCTGCTGGAGGCGCAGATGGGGCACACCATGACGGTGGCCGAGGCGGTGGAGAAGAAGAGACTGTTCATGCTCGACTTCCACGACCTGTTCCTGCCGTACGTGCACAGGATCCGTGCCCTGGAGCACACCACCATGTATGGCTCCCGCACCATCTTGTTCCTTACCGACGACGGCACGCTGCACCTCCTCGCCATCGAGCTCACCCGGCCGGCCTCGCCGACGACGCCGCAGTGGAGGCAGGTGTTCACTTCGTCCACGGACACCACCAAGTCCTGGCTATGGCGGATGGCCAAGTCCCACGTTCGTGCCCACGACGCCGGCCACCACGAGCTCGTCACCCACTGGCTGCGCACGCACTGCGCCGTGGAGCCCTACATCCTCGCGGCAAACAGGCAGCTCAGCGAGATGCATCCCGTCTACCAGCTCCTGCGCCCGCACTTCCGCTACACCATGCGGATCAACGCGCTCGCACGCTCCTTCCTGGTCAACGGCGGCGGCATCATCGAGAGTACCTTCTCACCTCAGAGGTACGGCATGGAGCTCAGCTCCGTGGCCTACGACAAGCTCTGGCGCTTCGACACGGAGGCCCTCCCAGCGGACCTCGTCCGGAGGGGCATGGCAGAGGAGGACCCCACGGCGGAGCACGGCCTCAGGTTGGCCATCAAAGACTACCCGTTCGCCAACGACGGGCTCCTTATCTGGGACGCCATCAAGGGGTGGGTTCAGGCGTACGTTTCCCGGTACTACCCGGACGACGACAGCGTCACACAAGACGAGGAGCTGCAGGCGTTCTGGACGGAGGTGCGCACCGAGGGACACGGCGACAAGAAGGAGGCGCCGTGGTGGCCTAAGCTGGACACGCCGGAGACCCTCGCGCACACGCTCACCACAATAATCTGGGTCGCGGCGGCGCACCACGCGGCGGTCAACTTCGGGCAGTATGACTTTGGGGGGTACTTCCCGAACCGCCCCTCGATCGCGCGTACCAAGATGCCGGTGGAGGAGCCCGTGGACGACGCCGCCTTGAAGAAATTCCTCGACAACCCGGACGAGGCGCTCCGGGAATGCTTCCCGTCGCAGGTGCAGGCAACGGTGGTGATGGCGGTGCTGGAGGTGCTGTCCAGCCACTCCCCCGACGAGGAGTACCTCGGAGGGATGGAGACCGCGCCGTGGGGCGATGACACCGCGGTGCGGGCGGCGTACACGAGGTTCAACGACGAGCTGAAGGTGGCGGAGGGGGTCATCAAGGAAAGGAAGGAGAACAGAATGCTCAAGAATCGGTGCGGCGCTGGCATCGTGCCGTATGAGCTCATGAAACCATTCTCGCAGCCCGGCCCCGGTGTCATGCGCAAGGGCATCCCCAACAGCACCTCCATCTGATCCAACGGCCAAGGAAATGATTTCCGTGAATCTAGCAGTCTTGTTGTTCATTATTTAACACTCCTTTTAAGTTTTATTATTTGCCCGACAACAGATAGTTTGTCTATTGTGTTAGATTTTTTTAACACGGTACAGACGTAAGCGCTTATATATACATGCATACATTCACCCTTATGAACATATACACACACCCTACTCTGATGAGCACCTCCGAGAAACTGAACCGGCATGTCATCTTCAGATTTTATGAAGTCACCGCAGGTGTTCTAAAATGAAAATTGCCATGTAGGGTAAAAAATTGGGAGTAAAATTGCCACATTGCAGCAAGTAATAATCATGCATTCGATCCGGATCCGACGTACCTGAGGGTGTCAGATTTTTTATCCCTAAAAAACTGACTTCAGATGTATATTAGGGTTCATGATAAAAATTGTGCACCGGGAAATATGCATTGTTTCAGTAGTAATAACGAGATGCATACAATGACTTCACCAATCGTATAACAGTGGAGCATATAAAGACTTCACCAATCGTAAACTTAATGAACTACCCATGTTATCATAAATATAATCAAAGAAAACCAAAACATGTTTCTTTACATTACTAACAAAAGAGCCCGTGCGTTGCAACGGGAGAGAAAACATAACACACGCTCTTAACTCAACAACCATCACTCAATACCACAATAGGTCCATCTCCTTTGTTTGCGAGGCATCATATTTGTGTTGCCGCTTATCCTCCTTCTCACCCTCGCCGGCGATGGCCTCGGTGTTCACACAAAACAACAAAAAACGTGTGTTGAATATGGTTAATCCTAAGACGTCTCTCTCTCTCTCTCTCTCTCTCTCTCTCTCTCTCTCTCTCTCTCTCTCTCTCTCTCTCTCTCACTCTCGCGACTCTCTCACTCTCACTCTCGCGATGAGAAATCTGTTGTTTTCCCCTACGACATTTTTCAGAGGTATGCATGTGTAGTTATCAATGTTTTTTTCCCTATATGGTTATAGTGGGGTGTTTATTTGCAATCTGGATCGCCACCGGTATGAAAAAATGTATCTTGCGCTATAAATTATAAGTTTGCTTCCATAACAATATTTTAAAAATATTTAACAGGTAAAATTAACATCATATTTAGATTCCACACATTTTTTAAATAAAATTTTGTATATAATATGTTAAAATCAAAGTTACGGTTTAAAAGATACATATAATTTAGAAAACCATTTGGTTTGACTCAAATATATTCCAAAATAATATTTAAAAATACTTAACAGGTAAAAATAATCTCGTATTCATATTCTACATATTTTTCTAATCAAATTTCATATATAACATGTTCAAATCGGAGTTACGGTTTAAAAGATATGGATGATTTTAAAAAGCATTTGTTTGACTTAAATATGATCCGCGGATGAATTACCTAAAACATCAGGGTTTTTTAAAAAAAAAAGTAAAATAACGGTTCGGGTGTGACTTAAATCTGGACGGTGGGTTGATTTGAAGAAAAGACAGAGACTTTTGTGTAAAATACGAAAATAACGATTCGTTTTAACTTACAATAGGACTGTGGGTTGAATTCTCTGAAATAGAGAGACTTTTCTAAAAAATGCCATGACGGACGAAAGAAACCCAATTTGCTTTATTATTAGGTAAAGAAGAAGATATAGCAGGAGATTCTACTTACAAAACCGAATGGTATATTATTTTGAATGGGAAATCGACTACATTATTTTGATAAGAAGATTCTAATGATCATAGGCAAAGCTCATTATCTAGTTCGTTGAGTGCTTCCTTGTTTTCTTTCCGAACTGAAAACCTTACAATGTTCTTGTCTTGACCACCTGCTGGATTGGTGACCATAATGATGGCTTGTGCAAATTCTTGGACATGGATGGGACCTCCCGACTGGAAACCGCATAAGCTATCTATAAGGGCTCAAAATGGCAAGAAGAATCACAAAACCACAGATCCTATAGGCTGGTTAGTTGGTCACCTTAGACGCATACCACGGTCAACGGAAACAGATGATTACAGTGCCCAGTCAATCAAAAAGGGTGTATCTCATAAAAGGCAAAAAGGGTAAACCTCCACCTACTTTATTTTGATCACACCATATCCTATAGACAAATTAAGTAGTATTATTGATCATCATATTATATACCTTGTAGATGAAATACTAACAGTATTCATTAGTCAAAAACTTATCCTTGTGAAAATAACAGAAGTGCTCTGAATCAAAAAACCAAGAATGACAATCAATGATCCGTCAAATTCAACTGGCCAAAGAGAAATATGTACCAAAAGAGAAGAAAAATACCATTCCATAGAAGAAGCTTTAAAAGCTACCGCACAAGGAATGATCAAAACACTCAGCAATAAATTCAACATAGAAGATGAAAATGGAAACCGTCGTGACGGAATTTCTGAAGTGCAGCAACTCAAAAGAGAGAAAGAAACAAATATACAAACAACAAATGGAATTATTGATGCACGACAGGAGGTCGCAATAAAGATTATTCGGACAACACACAAGTTAATAAACATGGCAAGATCCCCTGTCTTCAAGATGTACTGCTCTGGAGGAGGCATCTTAGACCAGATCAATATGTTGCCTGATATCATTCACGCATAAGAAAAATGGCAATAAATATTGGAGAGTGGGTTTTCTACACCCCAACTCGGTGCACCTACGCAACAAAACATAGCAAAACATTTTTAAAAATTCCGAAACTTTGTGGGAATGATCATCAACAAACGTTATGCGCATTTGCAAAGTTTGGTGGCCAAATAACATTCGAGGAGCTCTGTACAAAAACGACAAAATTACAAAATCTGCTCAAACGGTGCACTTACATTTTGACTAATTTTCAGTGAATTTGTCTACTTTGTATAGAGCTCCTCGAATGGTATTTGACCACGAAAGTTTACAGGTGCCCATAACATATGTTTTTGACCATTCCCACAAAGTTTCAGAATTTTTTGAAATGTTTGGCTATGTTTTCTTGCGTGGGTGCACCGAACTGAGGTTCAGCCACTACATTCCTTAAATATTGTCCAATGTACCAAGTTGTTTACATGAAGAAGGGTACACTTGGTAGAAATTATACATGGTCAGAATTTTTCCTATAATCTGCTCACAAAATTTTATGTACTTCGTATCAGCTAGCAAGGGGGAGATGATCCATAACCTACAGATTGAGAAATCAAAAGGAAGAACTTCTGGCCATGATGATTCTAGTCAAGGAGACTGATGCTTCTGGTTTCCATCCCCAAAAAACATTGAAAAAGCCTAAACATGTAGATATGTGATTCATCATGCATTCAGTAGGAATGTAATATTATTTTTGCACACACGGAAATCAGATTTAAGCACTATAAATGAACATGGCTTTGGTTGTTAGTTGTGGTCAGATAGTTATATATAACTAGTCGTCAACCCGTGCACATGCACGGGCTAGCCTACCAAATGAGTGGTGATTCAAATGGCATGTCCTAACCAATTTAAATTCATCTGATGGCCTGCTTCAACATCCTGATTTTTATACTTGTTTGTTTTAATTTACTATGCATATTAGGTTTGTCCTAAGCCAAACTTTTTATAGATAACAATAAGAACATTTGCAATAAAAATATATATTCTATTAAAATATGCTGAAAGATTAATATAATTGTATTGATTTGGTATTGTTGATGTTAGTAAACATTTCTATAAAAACTTGGTCAAAATTTAGAAAGTTTGACTTAAGACAATACTAATATGCAATATATATTGAAACTGTGGTAATACTTATATGTTCGATATTTAAACGAAATGTTTTATTTATCTATATAATATTATAAATTTCTTTACAATAACTATCATTTTACACTTTCTTTAATTAATTACGTTGAAAATGGTACGCACATAATTTTCTGCTAATAATACAAATTTCTGAAAAGATAGCATTATGAAATTGAACATAGAAGACCACAGTAAAAAATATCTCTTAATCTGTTCAGGTCAAACTAACATACATATATTACTGCCTTTGATATAAGAGTAACTCACCCGAAATGAAATGATTGTGACACTAGTCTACTCTGTCGCTTTCACTTGCAACCAAACCTGGCTGGCTCCAGCATGTCAAACTGCATTGCTTTTGAGTGAAGGTACGTGGTCTGGCCATGGTGTGGGGACACCTCGGCCATGAACGGAGGCCATGGGAAACCGGCTATTTTTCTTGAAATTCACGTGGTGTTGAGCAACTATGATGGTCTATTGTTTTTTGGTTTCTGATGGGAAGCCGGCTTTTTTTCTTGAAATTCACGTGGTGTTGAGCAACTATGATGGTCTATTGTTTTTTGGTTTCTGATGGTAATTACGTGCACGATGGAGGTTAAATGGCCACCGAAGAAACTTTTATTCTTGAATATTCCTCAAAGTGGCCCAAAATCAGTTTTAATGGCCCTAATGTGTTGAGAATTAAGATGTTCTTTTCTAAAATATATATTGGGCATCAATTTATCTTCATGTTGTCATAACCCGGTAGCCCAACATTATATCGGAAATCAAAATTGTCTTTACACCATCAATTAGGATGGTAATCAAAATCTGATAGTGAAGGGGTCGAAAAGAATATCAGTTACTGAGGTTGTCTGCCTTCAAGATTTAGGCACTGTATACCACAAACCGATAAATGTTAGTAACAACAATATTAATTTATTTGGTGGAATAGAACTGTGGCAAAATCATACTTTATCGGTTCTTCGCACTTATTACCATGGAAAAATTCCGCCTAAAAATATTATGATGATAAAATCAATAGGCTTATCATGTTCGGGCCAAATTTAAAAGCATGCATCATATTTAATTTAATTCCATGTAGATAGTTCTACTCACGGGTATGTAACTATGTATATATCATAGGTCTCACATCTCCAGCATCCACTTATTCAACCCCTTCATGTAATACACAGATGTAAACCAATAGATTTAAACAATGGTGAGGGAGTCCTGGATTAAGGGGTCCTTGCATGCCGGCCCGTGTGTTATGGGCCGGACTGATGAGCCGCGAAGATACAAAGTAGAAGGCCTTCCCCCGTGTCCAGATGAGACTCTCCTTTGCGTGAATGGCAAGATTGGCGTCTGGATGTATGGTTTCCTTCTTCTATAAACCGACTATGTACAACCCTAGGCCCCTCCGGTGTCTATATAAACTAGAGGGTTTAGTCCATAGAGGCTATCAGAATTCATATAAGCTAGACATCTAGGGTTTAGCTATTATGATCTCGAAATAGATCAACTCTTGTAACCCCTACATTCATCAAAGTCAATCAAGCAGGAAGCAGGGTTTTACCTTCGTTAAGAGGGCCCGAACCTGGGTAAACATCGTGTCCCCTTTGTCTCCTGCTACGTTCGATCCTCAGACGCACAGTTTGGGACCCCCTACCCGAGATCGGCCGGTGTTGACACCGACATTGGTGCTTTCATTGAGAGTTCCTTTGTGTCATCGACGGAACGATCGATGGCTCGCCTTGTCATTAAAGATAGCATCACCTCTGGAAGGGCCTTAGCTCCAGGACAGGTTCGTATCGGCTTCAAAGACTCCAAAAAGATGGACCCGACAGATGTCTCGTCCTTGAACAAACTGCTAGATCGCATAGCCGCCCTGGGGGTCGCAACAGACTATGCTCAGATTGGGCTTAAACCCGATCAGAGGGAAATCAAGTCCCTGCCGATCACCCATCTGGTAGCGGTCGTAGAGGAACAAGCTGAGGATACTTCTCCCCCTAAGCTAAGAACAAGCTATGTTCAGATTTCTGAGCCCTGCGAGCCGGATACCCACCTTCGGGAAGAGAACACATGTCCTCCGAACATAGAATCAGGCGTTGAGCCCGAAAGTTACCAGGAACCTCCGGATCCTGGACTAGTGACCTCAGAGATTCTTCAAACTCCAGATCCAATAGTGGGTCAGGGTTCGGATTTCAGCCCGCCCACCCACCACAAGAAATTCAGGTCCTCCAGACGTATGTGACCTAATGTATGTACAACAACAACCTCAGGAAACGGTCCATCACTTCTGGGCCAGGTTCCTCCTTGTTAAAAACAAGATTAAAGACTGTTGCGACGACGACACAGTTTCAATTTTTTGCCGCAACTGTACAGATGAGGGAATCCTCAATGCCCTCAACCGCTGTCGCATACTGCACTTTGCAGATTTGGCGCACATAGTACAGAAATACTGCGCAATGGAAAGCGCCTGGAAAGCTCAGACAGCCGATGGGATCCTCCTGCCTTTAAGCAGCCCACCGGACGGGCAAAAAGAACGCACCCTTACGGGGCACCCGATCATCATCTTATTGACAAGAAAATCAAATCCTTCATGGGACATAGAACTGTCCTTGATGAATGGCTCAACAAGCCCTGTTAGATACGCATGACGCCGAATACCGAACCAACACATAGCCTTCGGGCATGTTGGGTACTCCGGCAGGTGGCTAAGAGCGGCGAGGCCATCCTCACCAACACTACCACGGAGAAGTACTCTTCGGGGGATGACGATCTCAGTGTCTTCACGGTCTTCGAGACCTTTTCTTCAAATAGTTGGCGCAAAAGGGCGCTCCACGACCTCGCCGAAGTTAACCAAGTAGCCACAATAAATCCTTGGAATGATACGGCAATAACCTTTACTGTCGATGACGAACCAAGGGCCAGATCAGTCCGAGCACCTGCCGCCTTGGTCTTAAACCCTATTGTGGATGGCTTTCGACTCACCAAAGTGCTCATGGACGGCGGCAGCGGACTGGACCTCATCTACGAGGACACGCTCAACAAAATGCAAATGGATAGGAGTCACATCGAACAAAGCAGCACCACCTTCTGAGGCATTATCCCCAGTCGAGAAGCACGATGCTCGAGGAAAAATAAACTTGACATAGTATTCGGCACACTGGGGAACTACATGTCCGAAGAGTTACTCTTCCACGTGTCACCTTTCAATAGCGGATATCACGCCTCGTTGGGGCGAGACGCCTTCACACTCTTTCAAGCAATACCCCATTATGGGTATATGAAGCTCAAAATGCCAGGGCCCAACGGAGTTATCACCATCACCAATGATTCGGATATAACACTCCATGCCGAAAACAAAATTGCATCCTTGGCCCTCGAGGCACTATTTGAGGCCCTCGCGGCCGAGGAGTTAACCACTCTGCGTTCCACAATGGACAAAGACGATGTAATCCTCAATAAGAGGCCCAAGTACACTTCTTTCAAACTAGCAGACGAAATAGTTAAATTTCAAGTGCACCCGACGGATCCTAACAAGACAGCCTCCACACGAAAATTGGGACATCTTTGCCCGGCATCCTTTGGATATGCCAGGAATCCCACGCAGACTGGTCGAACACAGCCTCAACATAATAAAGGGGTTCAAACCAGTCAAGCAAACGCTGCGACGATTTTCCGAATCCAAATGACAAGCTATGGGGGAGGAGCTAGCCAAGCTACTTGAAGCCGGGTTCATTGGAGAGATCAAACACCCGGACTGGCTGGCAAACCTGGTCATGGTGCCAAAGAAAGATAAATCCTGCGCCTTTGTGTCGATTTGAAGGACCTCAATAAGGCTTGCCCTAAGGACCCCTTCCCACTGCCCCGCATTGACCAAATCATTAACGCGACCGCATGACATGACTCATGGTATTTCCTCGACGCATACCCAGGATACCGTCAAATTAAGATGAAGGAGTCCGACTAGGCTGCAACAACATTCATTACCCCCTATGGGCCTTTCTGCTTCAACATTATGCCTTTTGGGCTCAAAAACACTGGTGCCACTTACCAATGCATGATTCAAACATGTCTGGAAAAGCAAATTGGCAAGACAGTGGAGGCATACGTAGATGATGTCGTCATCAAGACTAAACATGTCGAATCATTGGTGGACGATCTACGACTCACATTTGACAACCTCCGAACATATGACATACGGCTCAATCCAGAAAAATGTGTCTTCAGCGTCCCAGCCGAAAAACTACTCGGGTTCATCGTTTCCAATAGAGGAATTGAAGCGAACCCAACAAAAATCCAAGGCTTGTCACAATTGGCAACACCAACAGACTTAAAGCAAGTCCAAAAACTAGCTAGGTGCGTGGCAGCCTTGAGCCACTTTATCTCCAGATTAGGAGAAAATGCGTTACCACTTTATCGACTGCTCTGACACACTGACCACTTCAAGTGGACGGACGCGACTACAGCCGGATTGGAAGAAATAAAAACTTTGTTAGCAAGCAACCCAATCCTTGCCGCACCGAGTGTTGGCGAACCTATGTTGCTCTACATATCTGCGACTCACCAGGTAGTGAGTGCGGTACTCATCGTCGAACGACAGGAGGAGGGACATAAATTCCCACTCCAGAAACTAGTGTACTATGTATAGGCGGTTCTAACACCCTGCAAATCTTGTTACCCACACTATCAAAAGATAGCGTATGCGGTCTTCATGGCATCCCTGAAGCTGCGGCACCACTTTCAAGAGTGTTCGTTCACAGTGGCTTCCGAAGTACCACTCAATGATATCATAAACAATCGGGACGCCTCCGGCCACATTGCCAAATGGGCCGTTGAGATCTTACCATTTCAAATAACATACAAGCCACGCCAAGCTATTAAATCTCAGGTGTTGGCCGACTTTGTCGCCGAATGGACAGAAGCCGAGCTCCCTAAAGACTACATCACATACTCCAACTGGGTGATGTACTTCGACAGCTCTAAAATGTTAGCCGGATTGGGGGCCCGTGTCATCCTAACATCCCCTACAGGGGACATAGTCCGTTACGTGTTACAAATCATGTATATGGACTCCAATAATGCGGTCGAATATGAGGCACTATTGCATGGTCTCTGAATGGTTGTTGCTATGGGTATACAACGCCTCGAGGTGCGTGGGGATTCGAACCTCGCAATATCCCAAATAAATGGAGATTTCGATGCAACAGATCCAAAGATGGCGGCATACCGCAATGCCGTACTCAAAATATCAGCTCGGTTCAAGGGGCTCAAGTTTCATCACGTTGCTCGAGACAGTAATCAGGCAGTGGACATCCTTGGTAGAATGGGCGCTAAACACGACCCTGTCCCACCTAACACCTTTGTGGAAAGGCTCTTCAAGCCATCCGTGATACGGCAGGACGAGAGCGGCAATACCAGTCCGGAGCTGATCATACCCTCAGATGTCGAACACAATTCTGATATCATCGGGGGCTCGGACACCGAAATGACATATTTCGCCCATGTAATCATGGCTGTCATTGCTCCATGGACCAAACCCTTCCTAGCCTACCTTAATAGGTGGAAGCTCCCTAATGACCAGAATGAGGCCCATCACATAGTCGGACGCTTGAAAGACTACAAAATTTATGAAGGAGAACTCTACAAGAAAAGTACTACTGGAGTTCTTCAAAGATGTATCTCCGAAGAGGAGGGACGATAGCTCTTGGCTGAAATACATGCTGGTCTTGGTGGCCACCACGCCGCAGCTCGGGCCCTCGTAAGTAAGGCCTTCAGTACAGGTTTCTTCTGGCCCACGGCCCGAGCAGATGCACATGCCCGTGTACAGCGCTGTGTCGGGTGCCAGTTGTCCGCCAATCAAAGTCATATGCCGCCCACCGCCCTAAAAACAATCCCCATTACTTGGCCTTTCGCGGTCTGGGTGCTAGATATGGTCGGACCCCTTAAAGGGGAAAGGCATAAGAAGAAATTTTTGCTGGTTATGGCGGATAAATTCACTAAGTGGATAGAGGGCAAACCAGTCAAAACAGCTAAAGCTAGGCCGGTGATCGACTTTATATCCGGCGTTGTACACTGTTATGGTGTCCCACGCAACATTATTACTGATAATGGCTCTAACTTTACAGCCGATGAGGTGAAAAACTGGTGTGCTAACCTGGGCATTAAGCTCGATTACGCCTCCGTATATCACCCTCAAACAAACGGTCAGGTCGAATGGGCTAATGGCCTGATAATGAGCGGCATTAAACCCAGACTAGTGCGATCCCTACGGGAGTCAGATAAACACTGGGTCGAGGAACTTGATTCCGTACTCTGGGGACTACGGACAACGCCCAATCGCACGACTAGATACACACCCTTTTTCATGGTATATGGCGCAGAGGCTGTCTTTCCCTGTGACATTATTCATGACTCACCTCGAGTGCGCATGCATGAGGAAAGATAAGTTGAGCTTTATCGGCAGGATGACCTAGATGGCGTGGAGGAGGAGCGCGATGTTGCAAAGCCCATTCCGCATTCTATCAACAACATGCTCGGAGATACCAAAGCAGAGAAGTGCGGGCCAAGACTTATAATGTCGGTGAACTCGTTTTACGCCTTCCGGAGAAGAAAAAGGACAAACTCAAACCAAAATGGGAGGGTCCCTTCATTATATATGAAGTTCTCACAGGAGGAGCCTGCCGCCTTCGTAATGCATCGGATAATCGCCTCGAGCCAAATCCATGGAACGCTGCTCGGCTCCGAAGACTCTACGCATAAGTTCGACCACACTTCTTTTTCGTTTCCTTTTTATCATCTTCATTTATTTTTGTTTTCTCATTTTGGTACGATTTCCATGATGTGTTCGGATAAGCCGAACACTTGAGGGGTACATTGTCGGTGTCAAAAACGGCGGATCTCAGGTAGGGGGTCCCGAACTGTGCGTCTAAGGCTGATGGTAATAGGAGGCGGGGGACACAATGTTTACCCAGGTTCGGGCCCTCTCGATGGAGGTAATACCCTACTTCCTGCTTGATTGATCTTGATGATATGAGTATTACAAGAGTTGATGTACCACGAGATCGTAGATGCTAAACCCTAGAAGCTAGCCTATGATTATGATTGTTGTTTTGTCCTACAGACTAAACCCTCCGGTTTATATAGACATCAGAGGGGGCTAGGGTTACAGAGAGTCAGTTACAGAGAAGGAGATCTACATATCCGAATCACCAAGCTTGCCTTCCACGCAAAGGAGAGTCCCACCCGGACACGGGATGAAGCCTTCAATCTTGTATCTTCATAGTCCAACAGTTCGGCCATAGTATATAGTCCGGCTGTCCGAGGACCCCCTAATCCAGGGCTCCCTTAGTAGCCCCTGAACCAGGCTTCAATGACGATGAGTCCGGCGCGTAGATTGTCTTCGGCATTGCAAGGCGGGTTCCTTCTCCGAATACTCCATAGAAGATTTTGAACACAAGGATTGTGTCCAGCCCTGTAAAACAAATTCTACATACCATCGTAGAGACTATAATATTCCACAAATCTAATCTGCTGACAACTTTTCATAACGTGACATCCTGCCATGGTACGGTCATTACAAACCGTTTTTCCCAGCCTGCCACTGCACGTGTTGCGAGGCGGTTTTATTGGCACGTCTTGTCGAAGCAGAGATCGTCTTCCCCTTATCACGGGATTCTCATCAATACGAGTGTGGATAACCCAATCGTGCTTGTTAGTATGACCGGCCATGAAGACCACGACCCGGCTTGGCAGATCGAGGGGGTCCGGAATACTGTTGCCATTGGAACCTCCACTAATCCGACCGTCCTGCAGCTGATACAGCGATTTGGTCTCTCCGGTTGAAGACTCGTCATCAGAAAAGACAATGGTTTCACCATCAGATGCCGGTATGTCCTCATATTCCGCTCCATAGATGACACCTACAAAAACATGCCTTGCTGCGGGCTGAACCTGGGCAGGGCTTGCACGCTAAGCCGTCTCGATGATGTCGGTGTAGGTGTCTAGCTCAGGGCCTGGTTCACCGGTCTTGCCGATGAAGACGTGAACCCACCAAAGGGGACCTGGTACCCATAATCAATTGAACCGGCCTCGGGGCCCCATCCCGTGTCGTCGATGTAGAGCTTGCCGCGACGACTCTTAGTCATCCGTCCCACGGCGTATCCCTTGAGTCCTTCGAAGCTGACCTTCAAGAACTTGAAACCATCATGCGATAGCCCCACGGTGGGCGCCAACTGTCGTGGGTTTGTCACGGCAGATGTCCTCGTGAAAGGACATAGTCGTGGAGCCATCGCGACGGGTTAGCTTAAAGGGGTTAAACCGGACAAGGGAACGAGGGTTTTTATACTAGTTCAGCCCCTTCGATGAAGGTAAAAGCCTACGTCTAGTTGTGTTGGTATTGCTAGGGTTTCGATGACCAGGGAGCGAATCCGCTTTGCCTGGCTCTCGAGTTGTTGTCTGTGTTGGGGAACGTAGCGATAATTCACAAAAATTCCTATGCATCACCAAGATCAATCTATGGAGAGACTAGCAACGAGAGAGAGGGGACTGCATCTTCATACCCTTGAAGATCGCGATGCGGAAGCGTTACAAGAACGCGGATGAAGGAGTCGTACTCGTAGCGATTCAGATCGCGGTTGATTCCGATCTAAGCGCCAAACAACGGCGCCTCCACGTTCAACACACGTACAGCCCGGGGACGTCTCCTCCTTCTTGATCCAGCAAGGGGAGAGGAGAAGTTGAGGGAGAGCTCCGGCAGCACGACGGCGTGGTGGTGGAGCTTGCAGTTCTTCGGCAGGGCTTCACCAAGCACTACGGAGGAGGAGGAGGTGTTGGGGAGGGAGAAGGCTGCGCCAGGGGAAGGGGTGCGGCTCCCATGCGCCTCCCCACTATATATAGGGGTGGAGGGGGCTGGTTTCTTGCCCTCCAAGTCCATTGGGGCGTTGGCAAAGGTGGGGGAAAGAAATCCCATCATTTCCCTTCCCCACCGATTGTTATCCCCCTTTTTTAGGGATCTTGATCTTATCCCTTCGGGATATGATCTTATTCCTTCTAAGGGGGATCTTGGTGCGCCTTGATCAGGGGTGTGGGGCCTTGCCCCCACTACCCACGTTCATGTGGGTCCCCCCATGCAGGTGGGACCCACTCCGAAACCTTCTAGAACCTTCCCGGTACAATACCGAAAAATCCCGAACATTTTCCGGTGGCCAAAATAGGACTTCCCATATATAAATCTCTACCTCCAGACCATTTCGGAACTCCTCGTGACGTCCGAGATCTCATCCGGGACTCTGAACAACATTCGGTAACTGCACACTAATTCCGATAACAACTCTAGCGTCACTGAACCTTAAGTGTGTAGAACCTACGGGTTCGGGAATCATGCAGACATGACCGAGACAGCTCTCTGGCCAATAACCAACAGCGGGATCTGGATACCCATGTTGGCTCCCACATGATCCATGATGATCCCATCGGATGAACCACGATGTCGGGGATTCAATCAATCCTGTATACAATTCCCTTTGTCAATCGGCATGTTACTTGCCCGAGATTCGATCGTCGGTATCCCAATACCTCATTCAATCTCGTTACCGGCAAGTCACTTTTACTCGTTCCGTAACGCATCATCCCGTGATCAACTCTTTGGTCACATTGAGCTTATTATGATGATGTCCTACCGAGTGGGCCCAGAGATACCTCTCCATCACACGGAGTGACAAATCCCAGTCTCGATTCATGCCAACCCAACAGACACTTTTGGAGATACCCGTAGTGTGCCTTTATAGCCACCCAGTTACGTTGTGACGTTTGGCACACCCAAAGCATTCAAACGGTATCCAGAAGTTGCACAATCTCAGGGTCTAAGGAAATGATACTTGACATTAGAAAAGCTTTAACAGACGAACTACACGATCTTGTGCTATGCTTAGGATTGGGTCTTGTCCATCATGTCATTATCCTAATGATGTGATCCCATTATCAACGACATCCAATGTCCATGGGGAGGAAACCGTAACCATCTATTGATCAATGAGCTAGTCAACTAGAGGCTTACTAGGGACATATTGTGGTCAAAGTACTCACACATGTATTACGATCTCCGGTTAATACAATTATAGTATGAACAATAGACAATTATCATGGACAAGGAAATATAATAATAACCATTTTATAATTGCCTCTTGTGCATATTTCCAACAGTCTCCCACTTGCACTAGAGTCAATAATCTACTTCACATCACTATGTGAATGTAATGAATCCAACACCCATGGGGTTTGATCATATCTCGCTTGTGAGAGAGGTTATTAGTCAACGGGTCTGAACCTTTCAGATCCGTGTGTGCTTTACAAATCTCTATGTCATCTTGTAGATGCAGCTGCCATGCACTACTTGGAGCTATTCCAAATAACTGCTCTACTATACGAATCCGGTTTACTACTCAGAGTCATCCGGATTAGTGTCAAAGTTTGCATCGACGTAACCCTTTACGACGAACTCTTTTACCACCTCCATAATCGAGAAAATTCCTTAGTCCACTAGTTACTAAGGATAAGTTTGACCGCTGTGATGTGATCCATTCCTGGATCACTCTTGTACCCCTTGATTGACTCATGGCAAGGCACACTTCAGGTGTGGTACACAACATAGCATACTGTAGAGCCTACGTCTAAAGCATAAGGGATGACCTTCGTCCTTTCTCTCTCTTCTGCCGTGGTCAGATCTTGAGTCTCACTCAATGCTCACACCTTATAACACAGCTAATAACTCCTTCTTTGCTGATCTTATTTGAACTCCTTCAAAATCTTGTCACGGTATGTATTCATTTGAAAGTACTATTAAGCATTTTTATCTATCCTTATAGATCTTGATGCTCAATGTCCAAGTAGCTTAATCCAGGTTTTCCATTGAAAAAAACTTTTCAAATAACCCTGTATGCTTTCCAGAAATTCTACATCATTTCTGATCAACAATATGTCAACAACATATACTCATCAGAAATTCTATAGTGCTCCCACTCACTTCTTTGGAAATACAGTTTCTCATAAACTTTGTATAAACCCAAAATCTTTGATCATCTCATCAAAGCGTATATTCCAACTCCGAGATGCTTACTCCAGTCCTTAGAAGGATTGCTAGAGCTTTGCATACTTGTTAGCATCTTTTAGGATTGACAAAAACCTTCTGGTTGTATCACATACAACCTTTCCTCAAGAAAATTGTCGAGGAAACAATGTTTTGACATCCTATCTGCAAGATTTCATAAATAATGCAGTGACTGCTAATACAATTCCAACAGACTCTTAGCATCGCTACGAGTGAGAAAGTCTCACCGTAGTCAACTCCTTGAGCTTGTCGAAAAACATCTTAACGACAAGTCTAGCTTTCTTAATGGTGATACTTACCATCATTGACCGTCTTCCTTTTAAAATCCATCTGTACCCAATAGCCTTATGACCATCAAGTAGTTTTCCAAAGTCTATACTTTGTTTTCACACATGGATCCTCTCGGATTTTATGTCCTTGAGCCATTTGTCAAAATCCGGGCCCACCATCGTTTCTCCATAGCTCGTAGGTTCATTGTTGTCTAGAAACATGACCTCCAAGACAGGATTACGTACCACTCTGAAATAGTACGCATCCTTGTCGACCTGCGAGGTTTGGTAGTGACTTGATCTGAAGTTTCATGATCACTATCATCAGCTTCCACTTCAATTGGTGTAGGCGCTACAGGAACAACTTCCTGTGCCCTGCTACACACTGGTTGAAGTGACGGTTCAATAACCTCATCAAGTCTCCACCATCCTCCCACCCAATTCTTTCGAGAGAAACTTTTCCTCGAGAAAGGACCCGTTTCTAGAAACAATCACTTTTGCTTCCAGATCAGAAATAGGAGGTATACCCAACTGTTTTGGGTGTCCTATGAAGATGCATTTATCCGCTTTGGGTTCGAGCTTATCAGGCTAAACCCTTTTCACATAAGCGTCGCTGCCCCAAACTTTTAAGAAATGACAGCTTAGGTTTGTCTAAACCATAGTTCATACGGTGTCATCTCAACGGAATTATGTGGTGCCCTATTTAAAGTGAATGCGGTTGTCTCTAATGCCTAACCCATAAATGATAGTGGTAATTCGATAAGAGACATCATGGTTTGCACCACATCCAATAGGGTGCAGCTATGATGTTCAGACACACCATCACGCTATGGTGTTCCAGGCGGCATTTGTTGTGAAACAATTTCCACAATGTCTTAGTTGTGTACCAAACACGTAACTCAGATATTCATCTCTATGATCATATCATAGACATTTTATCCTCTTGTCACGACAATCTTCAACTTTGCTCTGAAATTACTTGAACCTTTCAATAATTCAGACTTGTGTTTCATCAAGTAAATACACTTAGAATCTACTCAAATCATCTGTGAAGCATAACGATATTCACTGCGTGCCTCAACACTCATTGGATTGCACACATCAAATGTATTACTTCCAACAAGTTGCTCTCTTGTTTCATCTCACTGAAAACGAGGCCTTTCAGTCATCTTGCCCATGTGGTATGATTTGCATGTCTCAAGTGATTCAAAATCAAGTGAGTCCAAACGATCCATCTTCATGGAGTTTCTTCATGTGTATAAACCAATAGACATGGTTCGCATGTCTCAAACTTTTCAAAAAATGAGTGAGTCCAAAGATCCATCAACATGGAGCTTCTTCATGCGTTTTATACCAATATGACTCAAATGGCAGTGTCACAAGTATGTGGTACTATCATTACTATCTTATATCTTTTGGCATGAACATGTGTATCACTACGATCGAGATTCAATGAACCATTCATTTTAGGTGCAAGACCATTGAAGGTATTATTCAAATAAACAGAGTAACCATTATTCTCCTTAAATGAATAACCATATTGCGATAAACATAATCCAATCATGTCTATGCTCAACGCAAACACCAAATAACAATTATTTAGGTTTAACACCAATCTCGATGGTAGAGGGAGCATGCGATGCTTGATCACATCAACCTTGTAAACACTTCCAACACATATCATCATCTCACCTTCAGCTAGTCTCCGTTTATTCGTAGCTTTTTATTTCGAGTTACTACCACTTAGCAACCGAACCGGTATTTAATACCCTGGTGCTACTAGGAGTACAAGTAAAGTACACATTATAATGTATATCCAATATACTTCTATCGGCCTTGCCAGCCTTCTCATCTACCAAGTATCTAGGGTAGTTCTGCTTCAGTGACCGCTCCCCTCATTTCAGAAGCACTTAGTCTCGGGTTTGGGTTCAACCTTGGGTTTCTTCACTAGAGTAGCAACTGATTTGCCGTTTCATGAAGTATCCCTTTCTTGCCCTTGCCCTTCTTGAAACTAGTGGTTTTACTAACCATCAACAATTGATGCTCCTATTTGATTTCTACTTTTGCGGTGTCGCAAATAGCTCAAGGATCATCATATCTATCCCTGATATGTTATAGTTCATCATGAAGCTCTAGTATCTTGGTGGCAGTGACTTTGGAGAACCATCACTATCTCATCTGGAAGATTAACTCCCACTCGATTCAAGCGATTGTAGTACTCATACAATCTGAGCACATGCTCAACGATTGAGCTTTTCTCCTTAGTTTGCAGGCTTAAGAAACTTGTCAGAGGTCTTATACCTCTTGACGTGGGCACTAGCATGAAATCCCAATTTCAGTCCTTGGAACATCTCATATGTTCTGTGATGTTTCAAAAACATCTTTCGTGCCTCAATTCTAAACCATTTAGGATTACACACTGAACTATCATGTAGTCATCAAAACATGTATGTCAGATGTTTGCAACATCACAACCGACGCTCGACGTTCAGCACACTGAGCGGTGCATTAAGGACATAATCCTTCTGCGCAGCAATGAGGACAATCCTCAGTTTACGGACCCAGTCTACATGATTGCTACTGTCAACTCTCAACTAAATTTCTCTAGGAACAAATCTAAAACAGTAGAACCAAAGTGTGAGCTACAACATAATTTGCAAAGACCTTTTGACTATGTTTATGATAATTAAGTTCATCTAATCAAATTATTTAATGAACTCCCACTCAGATAGACATCCCTCTAGTCATCTAAGTGATACATGATCCGAGTCAACTAGGCCGTGTCCGATCATCACGTGAGACGGACTAGTCATCATCGGTGAACATCTTCATGTTGATCGTATCCACTATACGACTCATGTTCGACCTTTCGGTCTCCTGTGTTCCGAGGCCATGTCTGTACATGCTAGGCTCGTCAAGTCAACCTAAGTGTTTTGCATGTGTAAATCTGGCTTACACCCGTTGTATGCGAATGTTAGAATCTATCACACCCGATCATCACGTGGTGCTTCGAAACAACGAACTTTCGCAACGATGCACAGTTAGGGGGAACACTTTCTTGAAATTTTATGAGGGATCATCTTATTTATGCTACCGTCGTTCTAAGCAAATAAGATGTAAAAACATTATAAACAACACATGCAATCAAATAGTGACATGATATGGCCAATATCATTTTGCTCCTTTTGATCTCCATCTTCGTGGCGCCATGATCATCATCGTCACCGGCATGACACCATGATCTCCATCATCGTGTCTTCATGAAGCTGTCTCGCCAACTATTACTTCTACTACAATGGCTAACGGTTAGCAATAAAGTAAAGTAATTACATGGCATTTTCATTGACACGCAGGTCATATAACAAATTAAGACAACTCCTATGGCTTCTGCCGGTTGTCATACTCATCGACATGCAAGTCGTGATTCCTATTACAAGAACATGATCAATCTCATACATCACATATATCATTCATCACATCCTTTTGGCCATATCACATCACACAGCATATGCTGCAAGAACAAGTTAGACATCCTCTAATTGTTGTTGCAATTTTTTACGTGGCTGCTATAGGTTTCTAGCAAGAACGTTTCTTACCTACGCCAAAACCACAACGTGATATGCCAATTTCTATTTACCCTTCATAAGGACCCTTTTCATCAAATCCGAAACGACTAAAGTGGGAGAGACAGACACCCGCTAGCCACCTTATGCAACTAGTGCATGTCAGTCGGTGGAACCTGTCTCACGTAAGCGTACGTGTAAGGTCGGTCCGGGCCGCTTCATCCCACGATGTCACCGAATCAAGATAAGACTAGTAACGGCAAGTAAATTGACAAAATCGACGCCCACAACAACTTGTGTTCTACTCGTGCATAGAAACTACGCATAGACCTAGCTCATGATGCCACTGTTGGGGAACGTAGCGATAATTCAAAAAAATTCGTACACATCACCAAGATCAATCTATGGAGAGACTAGCAACGAGAGAGAGGGGAGTGCATCTTCATACCCTTGAAGATCGCGATGCAGAAGCGTTACAAGAACGCGGATGAAGGAGTCGTACTCGTAGCGATTCAGATCGCGGTTGATTCCGATCTAAGCGTCGAACAACGGCGCCTCCACGTTCAACACACGTACAACCCGGGGACGTCTCCTCCTTCTTGATCTAGCAAGGGGAGAGGAGAAGTTGAGGGAGAGCTCCGGCAGCACGATGGCGTGGTGGTGGAGCTTGCAGTTCTCCGGCAGGGCTTCAACAAGCACTACAGAGGAGGAGGAGGTGTTGGGGAGGGAGAGGGCTACGCCAGGGGAAGGGGTGCGGCTCCCATGCGCCTCCCCACTACATATAGGGGTGGAGGGGGCTGGTTTCTTACCCTCCAAGTCCATTGGGGCGTTGCAAAGGTGGGGGAAAGAAATCTCATCATTTCCCTTCCCCGCCGATTGTTATCCCCCTTTTTTAGGGATCTTGATCTTATCCCTTCGGGATATGATCTTATTCCTTCTAAGGGGGGATCTTGGTGCGCCTTGACCAGGGGTGTGGGGCCTTGCCCCCACTACCCACATTCATGTGGATCCCCCCATGCAGGTGGGACCCACTCCGAAACCTTCTAGAACCTTCCCGATACAATACCGAAAAATCTCAAACATTTTCCGGTGGCCAAAATAGGACTTCCCATATATAAATCTTTACCTCCGGACCATTCCAGAACTCCTCGTGACGTCCAGGATCTCATCTGGGACTCCGAACAACATTCGGTAACTGCACACTAATTCTCATAACAACTCTAGCGTCACTGAACCTTAAGTGTGTAGACCCTATGGGTTCGGGAATCATGCAGACATGATCGAGATAGCTCTCTGGCCAATAACCAACAGCGGGATTTGGATACCCATGTTGGCTCCCACATGTTCCATGATGATCTCATCGGATGAACCACGATGTCAGGGATTCAATCAATCCTGTATACAATTCCCTTTGTCAATCGGTACGTTACTTGCCCGAGATTCGATCGTCGGTATCCCAATACCTCGTTCAATCTCGTTACCGGCAAGTCACTTTTACTTGTTCCGTAACACATCATCCCGTGATCAACTCTTTGGTCACATTGAGCTCATTATGATGATGTCCTATCGAGTGGGCCCAGAGATACCTCTCTGTCACACAGAGTGACAAATCCCAGTCTCGATTCATGCCAAACCAACAGACACTTTTGGAGATACCCGTAGTGTGCCTTTATAGCCACCCAGTTACATTGTGACGTTTGGCGCACCCAAAGCATTCCTACGGTATTCGAGAGTTGCACAATCTCATGGTCTACGGAAATGATACTTGACATTAGAAAAGCTTTAGCAAACGAACTACATGATCTTGTGCTATGCTTAGGATTGGTTCTTGTCCATCACATCATTCTCCTAATGATGTGGTCCCATTATAAACGACATCCAATGTCCATGGTCAGGAAACCGTAACCATATATTGATTCAACTAAAGTTGGAGAAACAGACACCGCTAGCCACGTGTGTGCGAAGCACGTCGGTAGAACCAGTCTCATGAATCCGGTCATGTAATATCGGTCCGGGCCACTTCATTCAACAATACCGTCGAATCAAAGTAAGTCGTTGCTGGTAAGCAGTATGACTATTATCGCCCATAACTCACTGTGTTCTACTCGTGCATATAATATCTACGCATAGACCTCGATCAGATGCCACTGTTGGGGAACGCCATATTTCAAAAAAAATCCTATGATCACACAAGATCTATCTAGGAGATTGATGTCTACTACGCAACTTTATTCTTGTAGACACGTGTTGGGCCTCCAAGTGCAGAGTTTTGTAGGACAGTAGTAATTTTCCCTAAAGTGGATGACCTAAGGTTTATCAATCCATGAGAGGTGTAGGATGAAGATGGTCTCTCTCAAACGACCCTACAACCAAATATAAGAAATCTCTTGTGTCCCCAACAAACCTAATATAATGGCAAATTGTATAGGTGCACTAGTTCGGTGAAGAAATGGTGATAAAAGTGTAATACGGATGGTAGAAATATATTTTTATAATCTGAATAAATAAAAACAGCAAGGTAGCAAATAGTAAACGGGCACAAAAACGGTGCTTCAATGCTTAAAAACAAGGCCTAGGGTTCGTACTTTCGCTAGTGCAATCTCCCAACAGGGCTAACATAGTTGGATCATATGATTACCCCTCAAGGTGTAACGAAGAATCACTCCCGGGTTCCTATTAGCGGAGAACAAAAGATATGAATTGTTTGTAGGGTACTTAACCACCTCAAAGCTATTCTTTCCGTTCGATCTATTCAAGAGTTCGTACTAAAATAACACAAAGCTATTTTTCCGTTTGATCTATCCTAGAGTTCGTACTAGAATAACACCAAAGCATATTCATATTCATAATACTCAATCCACACGAAGAACTACAAAGAGTGCCTCAAGATTTCTACCGGAGAAACAAGGACAAGATCGTGCATCAACCCCTATGCATAGATTACCCCAATGTCACCGCAGGAATCCGCAAGTTGAGTGCCAAAACACATATCAAGTGAATCAATACGATACCCCATTGTCACCATGAGTATTCAATTGCAAGACATATATCAAGTGTTCTTAAATCCATAAAAGTATTCAATCTGATAACCACGAAATCTCAAAGGGAAAAACTCAATTCATCACAACAAGATAGAGAGGGGAAAACACCATACGATACGACTATATTAACAAAGCCCGCGATACATCAACATCGTGACATCTCAAGAACACGAGAGAGAGAGAGAGAGAGAGAGAGAGAGAGAGAGAGAGAGATTAAACACATAGCTACTGGTACAAACCCTCAGCCCCGAAGGTGGACTACTCCCTCCTCATCGTGGTGGTCGCCGGGATGATGAAGATGGCCACTGGAGATGATTTCCCCCTCCGGCAGGGTGCCGGAACGGGTCTAGATTGGTTTTCGGTGGCTACGGAGCCTTTCGGCGGTGGAACTTCTGATCTAGCTTAACCCCGAGGGGTTTCGGAATATTTGGGAATTATTAGTGCAAAGAAGGGTTGCGGGAGGCCACCGAGGTGGGCACAACCCGCCTGGGCGCGCCAGGGGGCCCTGGCGCACCCTGGTGGGTTGTGCCCCCCTCGGGGCACCCCCCAGGTGCAGCACTGGCCCATTGGGTTCCTTCTGGTCCAAAAAAAATCTCCGTAAAGTTTCGCGGTGTTTGGACTCCGTTTGATATTGATTTCTTGCGATGTAAAAAACAAGCAAAAAACATCAACTGGCACTAGGCATTGGGTCAATAGGTTAGTCCCAAATAATGATATAAAGTTGATATAAAATGATTATAAAACACCCAAGAATGATAAAATAACAGCATTAATACTTCATAAATTATAGATACGTTGGAGACGTATCAGCATCCCCAAGCTTAATTCCTACTCGTCCTCGAGTAGGTAAATGATAAAAGAAATAATTTATGAAGTGTGAATGCTAGCAAAGTGCACAAGTTTGATCAATGATAATTTCAATCACTTATCCTAGCATCATAACAACAATTCTTTCTTATGTAACTTCTCATGTTATAGTAGCAACCAATTCACATGTCAAGATTCAAACAATGAATTCTCTTGAAACTCAACAACCTATGTTTTTAGTCGACAGAGTTTAAGTAAGAGCTCCACATACTCAACCATCATATAGTCTTCTATGATTGCTAACACTCACTGCGTACACATGAGCAAAACGTTTCAACCGGACACATAGAAAGATAGGGGCTTATTGTTTTGCCTCCCAACGTATTCACCTCAAGGGTGATGTCAACAATAATAACTCATGCTACCCATATCCAACTGGATATATGTGCCTAGATCTTTCCTCACCACATGATGCTTGCCAAAGGAAAATAATAAAAAGGAATAAAGAGAAAAACTTAGACTCTTTGCATAAAAGTAAATACTGAAAAGTAAAGGATAGACCCTTGGCAGAGGGAAGTAGGGATTTATAGAGGTGCCAGAGCTCAAAGCAAAAATCGAGAGATAAAAACATTTTGAGAGGCATATGTTTCCCACCAACGAAAATGAATTAGAGCTCCCAACAATTTCATGCTAGATATATCATAGGCAGTTCCCAAACAGAAAATAAACTTTATTCCTTTTTCCACCATACTTTCACTTTCCATGGCTAACCGTATCCACGAGTGCCCTCCATACCAACACTTTCCAAGGAATTTATTATTTGACAACATAAAGTAAATTCATTTTTCATTTCGGGACTAGGCATCCCTAATACATTTGCCTTACTCTCGTGCAATGACAAAGTGAATAAACACTCATCGTGAGAATAACACATCTAGCATGGAATGTATTGGCCACCCCTCACTACCTCGCGAGCGGTACGAGCACACAAAAGAGAAATTTATTTTGAATATTAGAGATGGCACATACAAATTTTCTTAGAACGGCAAAAGAATAACTCATATAGGTAGGTATAGTGGACTCTTGAAAATAAGATTTGGGTTTAAGGGTTTTTGGATGCACAAGTAGTATCTCTACTTGGTGCGGAATTTTTGGCTAGCAAAGATGGGGGCAAGCACCACATGTTGAAGGATCTATCACAATATAACTTCTACGTGAATATGAAAAAACATAAACCATTACGTTGTCTTCCTTGTCCAACGTCAACAATTTTGGCATATAATATTTTGATGGGGGCTCACAATCACAAAATATTTGCATGATAGTGTATTTGCATGTGAAAGTTCTCTTCCTTATACTAATTATTCGTGAATTGCTTGTATGACCAATATTGTGATTGTCAAGCCTCAAAAGATTTCACTTTCTAAACCCAATGTGAAGCTACCACTAGGCATGATATGGTTTCAACTTCATGACATTCAATTTATTCAACAATTTACTCAAAGGATATAAGTGAAGCACAAGAGTAAATGCCATAGAAAAGAGCTTCATTGACGGGATGTGGATGCCGCTTACTTAGCTCTCTGGCAACTATTTGAGGACTCTATTTTATTAAAAAAAAACTTTAAGATCTAAGTATCTTATTCAAACAGCAAGCAAAATGAAATAAAATGACATTCTAAGAATAGCACACATCATGTGAAGAAGCAAAAACTTAGGCTCAACCGATACTAACCGATAATTGTTGAAGAAGAAAGGTGGGATGCCTACCGGGGCATCCCCAAGCTTAGATGCTTGAGACTTATTGAAATATTATCTTGGGATGCCTTCGGCATCCCCAAGCTTGAGCTTTTGTGTCTCCTTAATTCTCCTCATATCACTGTTTTCCTAAATTTCAAAAGCTTCATCCACACAAAACTCAACAAGAACTCATGAGATAAGTTAGTATAAACCAATGCAAAATCTTTATCATTCTCTACAATAGCAAATCACTAAAATTATTATTCAACATTTCATACTAAATGCATCTGCATATTTAATACTCCTATCCTCAAATAGAATCATTAAACAAGAAAACATATGCAAACAATGCAAACATAACAGTAATCTGCCAAAACAGTACAGTCTGTAAAGAATGCAAGATTATCAATACTTACATAAATCCAAACATTATGAAAATTTATCACACTGAAGAAAATTGATAATAGTTCATTTTTTAAAAAGTTTCAACATTTTATCACATTTTGAATTTTCTAAGGAATTTTTGCAACGACGGTAAACTTTCTGTTTTCAAACAGCAACATGTATACTTGCAAAATAAGCATGGAAAAGGCTATCATTGCCACTTTTATTGAAATAAAATATAGAAAAAAATTATGCTAAATAACAGAAAAAAAGTGCTATCAAAATAAAATCATGCTCCAAGCAAAACACATATCATGTGATGAATGAAAACATAGCTCCAAGTGAGGTTACCGATAATGTTGGAGACGAAAGAGGGGATGCCTTCCGGGGCATCCCCAAGCTTTGTTTCTTGGATCTTCCTTGAATATTTCCTTGGGTGTGCCTTGGGAATCCCCAATCTTAAGTTCATATTACTCCTTATTCTCCTCATATCGATATCTCACCCAAAACTTGAAAACTTCAATCACACAAAACTTAACGGAACTTTGTGAGATAGGTTAGTATGATAAAGAGCAAACCATTCCACTTTTGGTACTGTCAAACACAAGATTAATAATTTTTCTCACACAATGCTTACTGTATCATATCATTTCTACAATTTATATTGAGCAGTATAAGCCATAGAAACTAGAAAATAAGCAAACTATGCATTGAAAATAGAATCTGTCAAAAATAGAATAGTGTGTAGTAATTTGCATTCAAACCATACTTCTGCTACTCCAAAAATTCTGAAACTTTAGGACAACCTGATAAATTTGTTTATTAATCTTTTGCGAAAATAATCAACATTTTATCACGCTTCTGTTAAAAATGAGAATTATTTTCCCGAGCGCAAAAGTTTCTGTTTTTCAGCAAGATCAAATCAACTATCACCCAACAAGATCCTAAAGGCTTTACTTGGCACTTTTTTCAAACCAAAGCTATAAAACATGATTACTAAAGTAGCATAATCATGTGAACACAAAAAAACAGTAGGTAAAAGTGTTGGGTTGTCTCCCAACAAGCGCTTTTCTTTTATGCCTTTTAAGCTAGGCATGATGATTTCAATGATGCTCGCATAAAAGATAACAATTGAAACAAAAAGAGAGCATCATGAAGCATATGGCGAGCACATTTAAGTCTAACCCACTTCCTATGCATAGGGATTTTGTGAGCAAACAACTTATGGGAACAAGAATCAACTAGCATAGGAAGGCAAAACAAGTATAACTTCAAAATTTTCAACACATAGAGAGGAAACTTGATATTGTTGCAATTCCTACAAGCATAAGTTCCCCCCTCATAATAATTTTCAGTAGCATCATGAAGAAATTCACCAATATAACCATCACATAAGGCACTCTTTTCATGATGCATAATCATAAAAAAAATTTTACTCTCCACATAAGAAAATTTATTCTCATCAATAGTAGTGGGAGAAAACTCAACAAAATAACTATCATGTGATTGGAAATTAAAATCATAATGAAAAGTTTCATGATTATCGTTATTCTTTATAGCATACATGTCATCACCATAATCATCATAGATAGCAACTTTGTTATCATAGTCAATTGAAGCCTCATCCAAAATGGTGGATTCATCACTAAATAAAGTCATGGCCTCTCCAAATCCACTTTCATCATTATAATCATCATAAATAGGAGGCATGCAATCATTATAACAAATTTGCACATCAAATCTTGGGGGACTAAAAATATCATCTTCATCAAATATAGCATCCCCAAGCTTATGGCTTTGCATATCATTAGCATCATGGACATTCAAAGAAATCATACTAACAACATTGCAATCATGCTCATCATTTCTACCAAACATTCTATTGAATTCTTCTTCTATCAATTGAGCACAATTTTCCGAACCATCATTTTCATGAAAGATATTATAAAGATGATCAATAATATGATGCAACCACAATTCCATTTTTTGTAGCTTTCTTTTATACACCAAACTAGTGATAAAACAAGAAACTAAAAGATTCAATTGCAGGATCTAAAGATATACCTTCAAGCACTCATCTCTCCGGCAACGGCGCCAGAAAAGAGCTTGATGTCTACTACGCAACTTTATTCTTGTAGACATCTGTTGGGCCTCCAAGCGCAGGGTTTTGTAGGACAGTAGCAATTTTTCCTCAAGTGGACGACCTAAGGTTTATCAATCTGTGAGAGGTGTAGGATGAAGATGGTCTCTCTCAAATGACCCTACAACCAAATACAAGAAATCTCTTGTGTCCCCAACACACCCCATACAATGGCAAATTGTATAGGTGCACTAGTTCGGCGAAGAAATGGTGATAAAAGTGTAATACGGATGGTAGAAATATATTTTTATAATCTTAATAAATAAAAAAGCAAGGTAGCAAATAGTAAACAGGCACAAAAATGGTGTTTCAATGCTTAAAAGCAACGCCTAGGGTTCGTACTTTCGCTAGTGCAATCTCCCAACAGTGCTAACATAGTTGGATCATATGATTATCCCTCAAGGTGTAACGAAAAATCACTCCCGTGTTCCTATTAGCGGAGAACAAAAGATAGGAATTGTTTGAAGGGTACTAAACCACCTCAAAGCTATTCTTTCCGTTTGATCTATTCAAGAGTTCGTACTAAAATAATGCAAAGCTATTTTTTCCGTTCGGTCTATCCTAGAGTTCGTACTAGAATAACACCAAAGCATATTCATATTCATAATACTCAATCCACACAAAGAAATACAAAGAGCGCCCCAAGATTTCTACCAGAGAAACAAGGACAATAACGTGCATCAACCCCTATGCATAGATTACCCCAATGACACCGCGGGAATCCGCAAGCTGAGTGCCAAAACATATATCAAGCGAATCAATACGATACCCCATTGTCACCACGAGTATTCAATTGCAAGACATATATCAAGTGTTCTCAAATCCATAAAAGTATTCAATACGATAACCACAAAATCTCAAATGGAAAAACTCAATTCATCACAACAAGATAGAGAGGGGGAAACACCATATGATATGACTATATTAACAAAGCCCGCGATACATCAACATCATGACATCTCAAGAACATGAGAGAGAGAGATTAACCACATAGCTACTGGTACAAACCCTCAGCCCCGAGGGTGGACTACTCCCTCCTCATCGTGGTGGTCGTCAGGATGTTGAAGATGGCCACCGGAGATGATTCCCCCCTCCAGCAGGGTGCCGGAACGGGTCTAGATTGGTTTTCGGTGGCTATAGAGCCTTGCGGCAGTGGAACTTCTGATCTAGGTTAACCCCGAGGAGTTTCAGAATATTTGGGAATTTATAGTGCAAAGAAGGGGTGTGGGAGGCCACCGAGGTGGGCACAACCCACTTGGTTGCGCTAGGGGCCCTGGCATGCCCTGGTGGGTTGTGCCCCCCTAGGGGCACCCCCAGGTGTAGCTCTGGCCCATTGGGTTCCTTCTGGTCCAAAAAAATCTCCGTAAAGTTTCACGGTGTTTGGACTCCGTTTGATATTGATTTCCTGCGATGTAAAAAAGAAGCAAAAACAACAACTGGTACTGGGTCAATAGGTTAGTCCCAAAAAATGATATAAAGTTGCTATAAAATAATTGTAAAACACCCAAGAATGATAAAATAACAGCATGAATACTTCATAAATTATAGATACGTTGGAGACGTATCAGAGATGCATAGCAACGAGAGGGGAGAGTCTGTCCACGTACCGTCATAGATCGAAAGCTGAAGCGTTTAGTAACGCGGTTGATGTAGTCGAACGTCTTCGCGACTCAACCAATCCAAGCACCGAATGTACGACACCTCCTTGTTCAGCACACCTTCAGCTCGATGACGTCCCTCGAGCTCTTGATCCAGTTGAGGAAGATGTAGAGTTTCGTCAGCACAACGTTGTGTTGACGGTGATGATGAAGTTACCAGCGCAGGGCTTCGCCTAAGCACTACAACGATATGACCGAGGTGTGTAACTGAGGAGGGGGCACCGCACACGGCTAAGAGAAGACTTGGTATGCCTTGGGGGTGGCCCCTCCCACGTATATATAGGGGGGAGGAGATAATGCCGGCCCAAGGGGGACGCGCCAAGGGGGCGAGTCCTACTTCGACTCTCGGTCCAAGTAGGATTCAGCCCCCCCTTCCTTTTCGAAGAAGGGGGAAGGGAAAAGAGGTGGAGGAGAAGAATGAAAGGGGGCGGCCCCCCAACCCTAGTCCAATTCGGTTTGGGCTTGGGGGGCGCGCGCATCCACCTGGCCGTTGCCTCCTCTCTTCCACTGTGGCCCATGAAGGCCCA
>NC_041388.1:688749018-688819142 GCF_002162155.2 Triticum dicoccoides
AAATGTCCGAACCTTTCCGAAACCATTCTGGTGTTCAAACATAACCTTCCAATAAATCAATCTTTACGTCTCGACCATTTTGAGACTCCTCGTCATGTCTGTGATCTCATCCAGGACTCCGTACAAACTTCGGTTCATCAATTCACATAACTCATAATACAAATCATCATCGAACGTTAAGCGTGCGGACCCTACAGGTTCGAGAACTATGTAGACATGACTGAGACACATCTCCAGTCAATAACCAATAGCGTAACCTGGATGCTCATATTGGCTCCTACATATTCTACGAAGATCTTTATCGGTCAAACCACATAACAACATACGTTGTTCCCTTTGTCATCGGTATGTTACTTGCCCGAGATTCGATCGTCAGTATCATCATACCTAGTTCAATCTCGTCACCAGCAAGTCTCTTTACTCATTCCATAATGTATCATCCCATAACTAACTCATTAGTCACATTGCTTGCAAGGCTCATAGTGTTGTGCATTACCGAGAGGGCCCAGAGATACCTCCCCGATACACGGAGTGACAAATCCTAATCTCGATCTATGCCAACTCAACAAACACCATCGGAGACACCTGTAGAGCATCTTTATAATCACCCATTGTGACGTTTGATAGCACACAAGGTGTTCCTCCGGTATTCGGGAGTTGCATAATCTCATAGTTAGAGGAACATGTATAAGTCATGATGAAAGCAATAGCAATAAAACTAAACAGTCATTATGCTAAGCTATCGGATGGGTCTTGTCCATCACATCATTCTCTAATGATGTGATCCCATTCATCAAATGACAACACATGTCTATGGTTAGGAAACTTAACCATCTTTGATTAATGAGCTAGTCAAGTAGAGGCATACTAGGGACACTCTGTTTGTCTATCTATTCACACATGTACTAAATTTTCGGTTAATACAATTCTAGCATGAATAATAGACATTTATCATGATATAAGGAAATACAAATAACAACTTTATTATTGCCTCTAGGGCATATTTCCTTTAGGTTGTACCCACCTCGGTGACCTCCCACACCGCCTCTTCGCTCTATAAATACCTCCTTGCTCCAGAAACCCTAGGGGAGTCGACGAAATGTTATTCTAGCCGCCGCAAGTTCTAGAACCACGAGATCCAATCTAGAGACCTATTCCGGCACTCCGTCGGAGGGGAACACGATCACAGAGGGGTTCATTATCCTCATTAGTGCCTCTCCGATGATGCGTGAGTAGTTAAACTCAGACCTACGGCTCCGTAGGTAGTAGCTACATGGCTTTTTGTAACACCCCGAGAATCAGGCTACAGTAATCCCCCCCTAAAGGTGGCCAAGTCATTATGATTACTGTGCAAATTGCCGCTTCATAAAAATCAAATATAAATATGAATTAAATTACAAGTCAAATTTTTATTTCTTCAAACTGTCATATAAAAATGTTCTAGGGTTTGAAAATATTCACTAGGAAATTAACATGTAGGAACCCAACATCAAATGAATTTTTAATTGAACCTGAGGTTATTTAAGATATATCTGCAACACTTAGTTGAGACCTTTAAATACAAACCAAAAATTGACTATTTGTAAATACCCCGGAACGTTTTGTGCAGCCCCTAACTATAGTGTTTGAATTATGTGCAAAGTTACATGATCAACAAAATTCATTTGATAACAAAAACTAAATAAAACCACGATCTAATAAGTAGAAACAGAAAAAAAGTTTAAAAATAAAAGGACCTAATCTTTTGGACGCTTTGGCCCATCTAGCACAATAGCTAGCCCAGCCCGCGGGGGGCATCCCCTACCTCCCGCTACAAGAGCAGAGGAGTGCGTGGCGACCATCCACCTTGCCGAGGCCGCCGTGTCTGCTATCTCATGGGTCCCCGGTTGGATAAGACTATCCCCGGTGCCCTAGGGTTCGCCCGCTCGCCCTGCCACTCCCACTTCTCCCCCTCGTGTCACTCTCCTTCTTCCCCTCGCTCAACCGAGCCACCATCGCCATGGCCTCCTCCGTGCACGCGCCCAGCGACCTCGCCGCCACCTGAGATTATGTCGGGGGCATCGTATGCGTCTCCTACGATTACTACGTGGATGTGTTCGACCTCGGAGCCACCGCAACGACGGGATCGACATCGTCTCCAACTGACGGCCCCGAGCTCCACGATCGACCCCGCCTTCAACAAGGGACCCGATGCCGTTCGCCGCCGATACCGTCGCCGTCGGCCCTCACCGATCCCACTCCGTCCCCTGCAGCTCCGCTGTGAGCTCCCCTTCCCCTCCGCCCTCTTCTCCTCGTAGCTCACCATAGTCGTCGATGTCGAGCGCCCGCAGCTTGCTGCATGGACGCGCTCACCCCGTGCCTCCCGCGAGCGCCCCGCCCTGCCTGCTCGCCGCGCCCGCCGTGGCTGTTCACCGGCGCCCCACTGCTCTGCGACGCCTGCTTTACCTCATCGACCGACGCCCCGTTAGCCCCACACCCGTGATGCCCGCTGGCCACCGTCCCCTGCCCTGCAGCCGCTTGCCGCGTCCCCACTCCCCCCTGTCGCCGTGTTCACGAGCTCGACCAGCCGCGGCCTCGCCTTGCGCATGCGTCGCATGCTCGCGCACGCCCGTCCATGCCCCGCGTCGCCGCGACTGCTGCGCGCTGCCTTGCCAGCCCACACTCGCGCCCGCCTGCCGGTGCTCGTCCCACCAGCCGCCCCTTCCCTCTGCCTTGGCCGCATCACCCCTGCAGCCGCTCAGCCTGTCTGCCCCTGCTCCCGCCTGCTGCTCCTTCTGCTACTACCGCCGCCGCCCCACCGCGCCTTGCCGCTTCCCGCCGCGAGCGCGCGCCTCCCCTGGCTGCCAGCGACCTGCCATGCCGGCCGCATCCGCCGCTACCTCCGGTGAGCCCTCCCCGCGCCCGCGTTCCCTTGGTCTCGCCCGCTGTCGCTGTGTTGCTCTGCCGGCTCCTCCTCCTGTACTGTCGTTGTCGCATCCACCGGCACCTAACCGCGTCCGCGCCGCTCCCCCTGCGCCGAGGCCGGGCCCCGTCCCGCGCGTGGCCTCGCCTCCCCGCCGACTGCTCCTGTTGTTGGCCATGGCCGGCCATGGCCGAGAGGCCATGCGCATGTATGCGTGTGTGTTCTGTGTGCGTGTGTTCTGTGTGTGTGCGTGTGTGTATTAGGTTATCCTAGGATTAGATTAGTACTAACCTAGTCTGTAGCAAATGACATGTGGGTCCCCCCTTGATTAGATTAAGGTAAATCAAATTAGAAAATTCTAAGACACTGACGTGTGGGACCCTCTGGCCCCGCTGACCAGTCAACGGGTCAACGTTGACTGCTGACTTGGCAGTCAACGGGGCCCACTGGCCAGCCTCTGTGCACTGCTGGGTGCACTGCACCGGGTGCACCCAGTTTCTATTTGGCGAATTTCGAAATTAAAGTAAATAAGAAAATTAGGAAATCACTTAAAAACTTTAAAAAATCATAGAAAATAAACCGTAGCTCGGATGAAAAAAATTCTATATGAAAGTTGCTCAGAACGACGAGACGAATCCGGATACGCAGCCCGTTCGTCCGTCACACGTCCCTAGCATAGCGAACACGCAACTTTCCCCCTCCGATTCATTTGTCCGAAAACGCGAAAATATCAGGGATATTTTCCCGAATGTTTCCCCCCTTCACCGGTATCACCTCATACGGCGTTAGGTCACTCCTAGCACCGCGCATTGCCATGTTATGCTTTGTGTTGCTTTGTTTGCTCTGTTATTTATTGTGTTCCCCCTCCGTTACTTCTTTCCGGTAGACCACGAGACCGCTGCTGGTACCCCCGATCGACTACGGTGTTGACGACCCCTACTTGCCATAGCAACCAGGCAAGCCCCCCTGATCACCAGATATCGCCTACTCTTCTCTATACTGCTTGCATTAGAGTAGTGTAGCATGTTACTGCTTTCCGTTAATCCTATTATGATGCATAGCCTGTCATTGTTGCTACAACTGTTGATACCTTACCTGCAATCCTACATGCTTAGTATAGGATGATAGTTTATCATCAGTGGCCCTACATTCTTGTCCGTCTGCCATGCTATACTATCAGGCCGTGATCACTCAGGAGGTGATCACGAGTATATACTTATACATATATACATACTATACAGGTGGTGACTAAAGTCGGGTCGGCTCGTTGAGTACCTGCAGGTGATTCTAATGTGGGGGCTAAAGGGGCAGGTGGCTCCATCCAGGTAGTGGTGGGCCTGAGTTCCCGACGGCCCCCGACTGTTACTTTGAGGCGGAGCGACAGGGCAGGTTGAGACCACCTAGGAGAGAGGTGGGCCTGGCCCTGGTCGGCATTTGCGAATACTTAACACGCTTAACGAGATCTTGGTACTTGATCTGAGTCTAGCTACTGGCCTATACGCACTAACCAACTACGCGGGAACAGTTATGGGCACTCGACGTCGTGGTATCAGCCGAAGCCTTCGTGATGTCAGCGATTGAGCAGTGTGCGCCAGGTTGGACCGCGTGACGCAACTTCCTTTGTAATGGAGGTTGCCAGGTCTGCTCACCGGCCGCGTTCGCAACGTGCAGGTGTGCAATGGGCGATGGGCCCAGACCCCTGCGCCATAGGATTTAGACCGACGTACTGACCTCTTTGTTGTGCCTAGGTAGGGCTGTGACGTGTTGATCTTCTGAGGCCGGGAATGACCCAGGAAAGTGTGTCCGGACAAAGGGGATCAAGCGTGTTGGGAAATGTGGTGCACCCCTGCAGGGAAGTTAATCTATTCGAATAGCCATGATCTTCGGTAACATGATGACTCGGAGTTGTACCTTGACCTTATGACAACTAGAACCAGATACTTAATAAAACACATCCCTCTAAGTGCCAGATACAACTGGTGGTCGCTCTCTCGCAGGGCGACGAGGGGAGGATCACCGGGTAGGATTATGTTGTGCGATGATACTTGGTGAACTTACCATCTACTCTCTTCTACATGCTGCAAGATGGAGGTTGCCAGAAGCATAGTCTTCGATAGGACTAGCTATCCCCCTCTTATTCCGGCATTCTGCAGTTCAGTCCACATATGTTACCCCTTTTCCATTTGATACCAATGCATACATATGTAGTGTAGCTCCTTGCTTGCAAGTACTTTGGATGAGTACTCACGGTTGCTTTGCTCCCCCTTTTGCCCCTTTCTATACCCGATTGCTGTGACCAGACATTGGAGTCTAGGAGCCAGACGCCACCGTCGACGATGACTCCTACTACACTGGAGGTGCCTACTACTATGTGCAGCCCGCTGACGACAACCAGGAGTAGTTTAGGAGGATCCCAAGCAGGAGGCTTGCGCCTCTTTCGATTTGTATCCCAGTTTGTGCTAGCCTTCTTAAGGCAAACTTGTTTAACTTATGTCTGTACTCAGATTTTGTTGCTTCCGCTGACTCGTCCATGATCGAGCTCTTGTATTCGAGCCCTCGAGGCCCCTGGCTTGTAATATGATGCTTGTATGACTTATTTTATTTGTAGACTTGTGTTGTGATATCTTCCCATGAGTCCCTGATCTTGATCGTACATGTTTGCGTGTATGATTAGTGTACGGTCAAATCGGGGGCGTCACAAGTTGGTATTAGAGCCGACTGCTTGTAGGAATCCCCCTTCCACACTCCTTGGCCGAAGTCGAGTCTAGACATTGCAAAACTTTTTACTAACATGGTTGTGTGCCTTACGGGCCCACGTCGCCATTTGGGTGGTATTAGGATCTTTTATTCGTCGTCTATACTCTGGGGCTCTGATCTCTCTTATATTCGGGTTTAAATGGTTTTACTAACTCTAACATTAGGATCTCGTGTTCATATCCACCTGGAGAGCCCCTTATTATAGATGATCGTCGGCAGCACCGGAAGATTCCGAAGATAATCTCCGATGTTCTCTCAAGACACTTGTGTCCACTGCCTTTGCAAATTCCCTACCACCGTTATATCATTATGGATAACTACATATACTTGCCCTTTTCAATCCCATTGATCTTGTTATTACAAGATACCCTGAAATTCTCTCTGTTGATCTGAGAATACCTTGTGCCTACTTCCTTGTAGTTCATTGCCACCTGAATAACCCTATCGATAATATCTGGCACTTATCGAGCATCCACTCATCCCCAGACGATTCCTGTATTTCATAGAAGTCTTCGAAATACCATTGGTTCTCTCGAAAATCCTGAACAACCTATTGCTCTTAAATTTCTTACTTGCTTGCATTATGGTTAACCCCATAAGTATAGTAATCTTATTGGCATCCGTTGTCACTATCATTTTGAGTCTGTTTATTCAATATGTTGCGAATGCTCATAATCCTCATTCAGATCCTAGAATTCATCCTTCCGGCTCAGACGCCATTTTAAACATGAGCTGGATCTCGACCAACCAAACTGCCATCGATTGTACCCCTAAGGCTATTCTACTTGTCCATCCCTAATCAGAGCATTGCTTCTGATCCCTTGTCTTGGAATTCGTAATTCCTTTGCTTCTGAGCTTTGAGTTAGTCAGTTGTTTCTATAATATGATCTCCTTGCATTCTTTCTTCCTTTGGTTGAGTACCGATACTCACATCAGATCCTTTGTTGGATTTTGTCCGTCACCGCCCTTCATATTCATTCAACTTGTGAGCCTTTCATCGGATACTTAATGTCTTTGGTATATTGTATCCCCTGCTTTTGTCAACCATGCTCTGCTCCCGAGCTTGAGTTATTCACTCCTGAACTTTGTGGTATATGTTCCTAAGAGGCCCAGATGGGTTGAACCTATGCCTTGTTTAAATCTATGTGAACCCGAAAGGTTTCACGGGTCATACTTATCTGGTATTGCACCAGGAAAAAGCTTTCAACAAGTAATGTCATTTTCGAAATACGAGAGGTGAATGAAAGGTTATTCATTGAACAAGTGGGAGTCGACCTTGAACCCCGTGTTCATGCCCATGGACACGATGTATACCTTATCATGGAAGCTTCTCGTAATAATAACTAATTCCTTGAAATAATATCCCTTGGTATCGATGAATTAATCCGTTGCAACCATGTTTCCAACCATATGTTCTCCCTGATCCCATTTCACGGGCAAGTTTAAGCACTTGTCTTTTGTGGATCAATACACCAGTCCAACCTTTAGTTTGATCTACCGTCTAGCATTACACCCTGGTATCTCGAGAATATCATGGGACATCATAACTTCTTATGGGTTCTTCATCAACTATTATTACTCACCGGATCCAATTGTTCCTAGGTTCTGGGTTGTCGTCAACCGAGAACACCGATATGTGAACCGATTCCGCATTCCGGTTCGATAACCCTAATTAATTTTCTTTGCTTATGAGTTTAATAATCCTTCAAGTCATTCCTAGCCTGACCGGCTATACCATTATTGGGCTAATTTTTAACTGTGCTACCTGGTCCTTCTTCACGGAGCACAAATTTCGACAGTGAGCTAATCTTACGTCGTTCTTCCTTGTCATATCATTTCTCCTTGAATAGCAAACTTGATTTTGTGTTTGTTTCATACCCATGGTTCTGATAACTTTTGCTTCACCCTTCCTTATGCTTGATGTCAGCGATGATCGATTATATCCTCATGAAACCCCCTCGACAAGTGTGTCATGATCATCATCAACATTTTGACCCCTTCCAAGATATCAATTGAATTCATGATGAGAAGTACCATCCTTGCCCTTGATGAGTTGTGTTATCATTGACCACTTTATTGCCTTCCGTTCAACACAAACTTATTCGTGTTTTGTGTTATACCTTGATTTCTTTGCTATCCAGCATTTGTTCTTCTTTACCTTGGAAAATTACCACCTTTTATGCCAAGGATGTTGTGAGAATTTTACCACTTCTTAAGAATTCTTGATACAAGTGATACTTCTTGCTATCTTCGTTCATTCCTTGGTCCCCATGTTGTTTCCAACCAAAAAACCGACAAATGGATTGTGATGTGTAAAATTCAAAATTTCTAGCAACCCTATTGCTTTGACGTTAATGGTTGATAGCTTCATTCTAAGTCTATTTCTTATTGAATCATCATTCAAACATTGATCGTGCTACCTAGTCCAGATTTTTGGGTGCACTTTTCAGCCAATGTTTAAATGTGTATGTTTTTCCTCTAGCATACATCATTATATCATTTGATTCGGCAAATGTTATCCCCTTGTTCACATAAGTGTGGAAATCCATCTTTTGAAAATCTCAATGAATTGTCGCTGAGTCAATCAGCCACCTCCTCGCCTCTCCTTCATTTAATGATGAACTCTTGATTTGGAACTCGCTTCCATAGTTCAATTCCCATGAATCTTACAATGTCATCTCGTCAAAATTGTGCCGCACCATTTCTTCTCAGGCATCCTGAGTCTGAGGTATCCTAACACCAATCAGATCTGAATCTCGGTCAGATATGATGGTTGGAACATATTTCCTAGAGTTATAATATTGGTCATTATTTGAGCCGGTAAGGTGATGTCATGCCTAGCACACCTAGCTGGAGGACCTATTGATATAAGTTCCCTTTTTGGCAAGGTTAGTCATGATTCCGTGAGGAAATTGTAAGACTTAATCTATAAGTTGTTCCTGATGGATCCTTTTTGTTTCCAAAGTCTAATCTTCACCTGTTGACCATGTCAATGCTATCTGGAAGCATGTCTGTGGTACTCCGATTTCCAACAAGAACATTTGAAGCCCAACGCTAAAATGTTTCTTGCTCAATTATCCAAACACCGTTGTATGGATAATGTCTTGAAATTTCTCTCCCCTTACCTAAAGGGTTTTCTACATTATATCCTGACATGGAAATCATACTTTTGGATCCAATCGGTCCCTTACGGAATAGCACATAAACTAGGGTTTAAGCTTTTGTCACTCTCGCAACCCACCATCTAATTGCTAATCCACAATGCATTCCCTTTGGCCCAAATATGGTGAATTTTCATGTAGTGGACGTTCACATGACACCACTAAGGGAATAACAGCATACATACTATCAAAATATCGAACACATTTTAAGTTCATATGATTACTTGCAACTTGATTTCTCCCGTGACCTCAAGAACAAAGGTAACTACTCACAAATAATAATCATTCTCAAGATCAGAGGGGTATTAAGTAGCATAATGGATCTGAATATATAATCTTCCACCAAATAAACCATATAGTAATCAACTACAAGATGTAATCAACACTACTAGTCACTCACAAGTACCAATCTATAGTTTTGGTAACAAGATTGACAACAAGAGATGAACTAGGGTTTGAGAGGAGATAGTGCTGTTGAATATGTTGATGGAGATTTCCCTCACCAAGATGGGAGAGTTGTTGGTGATGATGATGACGATGATTCCCCCCTCCGAGAGGGAAGTTCCCCCGGTGGAATCGCTCCGCCGGAGGGCAAAAGTGCTCGTGCCTAAGTTCCGCCTCGAGGCAGCGGCGCTTCATCCCGAAAGTCTCCTATTTATTTTTCCTAGGTCAAAATGCCTTATATACCAAAAGATGGGCACCGGAGGTGGGCCGAGGAGGCCACAACCCACCAGGGCACGCCTGGGTGGCGTGGCGCGCCCAGGTGGGTTGTGCCCACCTGGTGGCCCCTTCAGGTCTAGGTTTCCAGCTGCCGGAATTCTCCCTCTTGGTGTGTTCCTTACAAATTATGAGAGATAAGGCATTAGAATTACTCCAAAAGCATTATTATGGATAAAAACATTAGAAATAACAGTGAGAACACATGATGCAAAATAGACGTATGAACTCCCCCAATCTTAGACCTCGCTTGTCCTCAAGAGAAAACTGAATTCGAAAAACATGTCCACATGCTTGGAGAGAGAGGTGTCGATAAAAACAAGATACGGACATCGAAGCATCATGTTGAATATTATAATAGCAACAAAATTAAACATAGGACTTTATCATAGAACTTTTATCATATACTTCTCATGCATAAGTAATAGTTCATCACACAATCGAAGTATAAAGCAAAAACTCTATTAGAAACCAACAAACTTTGTTTTCAGTCAACTTTGCAACTACAATTCGTCATCTTTTCAGGAAGAGTCACGTGTCGGAGCCTTTAGGAAATTCCACATACTCAACCATCATATAGTGTTCTATGATTGCTAACACTCACCTCGTACCCATGAGCAAAACGTTTCAACCAGACAAATAGAAAGATAGGGGCTGATGATTTTGCCTCCCAACATACTCACCTCAAGGGTGATGTCAACAATAATTACTTATGCCACCCATATTCAACTGGACATATGTGCCTAGATCTTTCCTCACCACATGATGCTTGCCAAAAGAGAAAAATAGAAGGAATAGAGAGAAAAACTTTAACTCTTGTCATAAAAGTAAAAGATAGGCCCTTTGCAGAGGGAAGCAGAGGTTGCCATGCGCTTATTCATTTTTATGCTCAATCCCTTAGCGCAAAAGAACATCACATTACATTGCCCCTTGTGATAGCGACCTTTATTATGCAGTCTGTTGCTTTTATTCTTCACCATCACAAGTTCGTGAAACGCTCAATTTTCTCTTACACTAAATGATCTCACACTTTTAGAAGTAATTTTTATTGCCTTTTTGCACCAATGACAACTTACTTGAGGGATCTTGCTCAATCCCTAGGTCGGTATGGTGGAGACTTGAAAAATATTTGGGTTTAAGGGTTTTTGGATGCACAAGTAGTATTTCTAGTTAGTGCGGAATTTTTGGCTAGAAAATATAGGGGGCAAGCACCACATGTTAAAGGATCTATGACAATATGACTTCTATGTGAATATGAACAAAAATAAATCATTAAGTTGTCTTCCTTGTCCAACGTCAACAATTTTTGCATATAATATTTTGATGAGGGCTCACAACCACAAAAGATTTCTAGGATAGTATATTTATATGTGAATCTTCTCTTCCCTTATTAATTCTTTCATGAGTTGCATCATTGACTAATGTTATGTTTGTCAATCTCTAATAAACTTTTCTACTTATACTTTTCCTTATGTGGTGCTATCACCTATCATAGGATTAGTATATAATCTTATTGATTTATTTCCTTTCTTATATTTATTTCCTTCCTCTTTTTCTTTCCTATTTATTCTCTTTATTTGCAACATGGAAGTAAAGAAAGCAAAAACTCATACTAAACTTTATTATATAACTTGCACACGATTACAAGGATAGATCATAAGCAAACTCTCAAATAATAAAGGATCGAACTAAACTTTATTTCATCTAAAAGAAAAAGATTGAACTGAGATAAGTAAAAGCAAAAAAGATAGTGTGATGATACAATACCGGGGCACCTCCCCCAAGCAAGGCGGAAGCCAGGGGGAGTGCCCATACCCGATACTCAATTCTCCTTTGGTGGTGAAGAAGATGATGGTGGTGGTGAGAAAGTGCAGTGTTTCCCTTTTGCTTCCTCCATCTTATAATGGATAATAAAATTTTCCATCATCGACTCACAATTATCTATCTCGAGTTTTATTATCCTCTTGCATAACGCCTCCATGCTCTCATCCTTGAACCGGGAAGGAACCGATTCATCATCTTCTTCTTCGGAGGTGCAACTATAGTGCCCCTCATCCCCATAGGACTTGGGGTTTGCGAGGAGATCGGCAACATAGCTCTCACCCTCAGAGTCTTGGGAGGACATATTTTCAAATCTACCCAGGAAACAGCAAGAAAAGAGGACAGAGGATTTCTCTATGATGCGGTGGTTAACAGGTTCGAGAAGTATATATAGATATTTTATCTTGGAGGACAAGTATAAGGTTGAAAAACAAAGTACGGGAGGTGTCCCAGGTGGGCACAACCCACCTGGGCCGCGCGCCCAGGTGGGTTGTGACCACTAGGGGACGCTTCCTGGAAGTTTCTTTATTCCCAAAATTCTAAAATATTCCAAAACTGATAAAAAATATTTTTGCGGATTTTTTGGAGTCCATTTACTTACAGTATCACTTACCTCCTTATTTTCACGATTCTGGAGTGTTCTGGAAGGACTCTTTTATGTGTTCTTCCGGTGTCATGGTTTGGACAATATTACTTTCAACATTAATAGGCGTACCTGAGATATAATGCTTTATTCGTTGCCCATTGACAACCTTCCGGTTAGTACCTTTGGAGTTATTTATTTTGATTTCTCCAGACTGGTAAACCTCCTCGATGACATATGGGCCTTCCCATTTTGAGAGGAGATTTCCCGCAAAAAATCTAAATCGAGAGTTGTACAAAAGAACATATTCTCCGACTTTAAACTCACGCTTTTGGATTCTTTTGTCATGCCATCTTTTAACTTTTTCTTTGAATAACTTTGCGTTTTCATTAGCTTGTATTCTCCATTCATCTAAAGAGCTAATATCAAATAACCTCTTTTCACTAGCAAGTTTGAAATCATAATTGAGTTCCTTAACTGCCCAATATGCTTTATGTTCTAACTCAAGAGGCAAATGACAATATTTTCCATAAACCATTTTATATGTAGACATACCCATAGGATTTTTATAAGTTGTTCTATAAGCCCAAAGTGCATCATCTAATTTCTTAGACCAATTCTTCCTGGACCTATTGACAGTCTTTTGCAGAATTAATTTTATTTCTCTATTGTTAAGATCAACTTGACCACTAGACTGAGGATGATAGGGTGATGCAATTCTATGGTTAACATCATACTTGGCAAGCATTTTACGGGAAGCACCATGAATAAAGTGTGAACCACCATCAGTCATTAAATATCTAGGGACTCCAAACCTTGAGAAAATAACTTCCTTAAGCATTTTAATAGAGGTGTTGTGATCAACACTACTAGTTGGAATAGCTTCTACCCATTTAGTAACGTAATCAACAGCAACCAAAATATGTGTGTACCCGTTGGAGGAAGGAAAAGGTCCCATGTAATCAAATCCCCAAACAGCAAATGGTTCAAAAGCAAGTGAATAATTTATAGGCATTTCTTGATGCCTACCGATATTACCTATTCTTTGATATTCATCACAAGAAGAGACAAACTTGCGGGCATCCTTGAAGAGAGTAGGCCAATAAAATCCAGATTGCAATAACTTGTGAGTAGTTCTATCTCCAGCATGATGCCCTCCATCAGCCTTGGAGTGACATTTCCGTAGGATTTGTCCCTGCTCATGCTCAGGTACACAACGTCTAATAATACCATCTACTCCTTCTTTATTAAGATGTGGGTCATCCCAAAAGTAATGTCTTAAATAAGATTTTTTTTCTTTTGCTGGTATGTAAAGCTAGGTGGTAAATATTTAGCAACAGTGAAATTAGCATAATCAGCAACATTTATTGTAGCTAACTGCTCATCACGAAAACTATCATCAATAGGTAGTGGGTCATCAAGCACATTTTCAAGCCTAGACAAGTTATCAGCTACTAGGTTCTCAGCTCCTTTTTTATCAATGATGTGTAAATCAAATTCTTGTAACAAGAGAACCCAACGAATAAGTCTAGGTTTAGCATCTTTCTTTTCCATAAGATATTTAATAGCAGCATGGTCTGTGTGAACAGTTACTTTGGGATCAACAATATAAGGTCTAAATTTATCACAAGCAAACACCACTGCTAAGAATTCTTTTTCAGTAGTAGCATAATTTCTTTGAGCATTGTATAGAGTTTTACTAGCATAATGAATAACATTCAATTTCTTATCAACTCTTTGTCCTAAAACAGCACCAACAGCATAATCACTAGCATCACACATAATTTCAAAAGGCAAGTTCCAATCAGGTGATTGAACAATAGGTGCAGAAATTAAGGCTTTCTTGAGTGTTTCAAAGGCTTCAAGACAATCATCATCAAAAACAAAAGGAATGTCCTTTTGCAAAAGATTAGTAAGAGGCCTAGGAATTTTAGAGAAGTCTTTGATAAATCTCCTATAGAAACCAACATGACCTAGGAAACTACGAATACCTTTGATATCCTTAGGACATGACATTTTCTCAATGGCATTAACCTTAGCTTGGTCCACTTCAATACCTCTATAAGAAATTTGATGACCCAAGACAATGCCTTCATTAAACATAAAGTGGCACTTCTCCCAATTCAAGACATGATTTATTTGTTCACATCTCTACAAAACTTGCTCAAGATTGCTTAAACAGTCATTAAAAGACTTCCCATAAACAGAAAAGTCATCCATGAAAACCTCAACAATCTTTTCACAAGAATCAGAGAATATAGCAGTCATGCATCTTTGAAAGGTAGTAGGTGCATTACATAAACCAAAAGGCATACGTCTATAAGCATAAGTTCCAAAGGGACAAGTAAAAGTGGTCTTTTCTTGATCAGGTTGAGATACATGTATTTGTGAAAAGCCAGAATATCCATCAAGGAAAGTCTCCTCTTTATTTTTTTCTAGGTCAAAATGCCTTATATACCAAAAGATGGGCACCGGAGGTGGGCCGAGGAGGCCACAACCCACCAGGGCACGCCTGGGGGGAGTGGCGTGCCCAGGTGGGTTGTGCCCACCTGGTGGGCCCCCTTTGGTGGTTATTGGCTCCGGTATTTCTTAAATATTCCATAAAAAGTCCCCCTGAAGTTTCAGCTTATTTGGAGTTGTGCAGAATAGGTAGCCTGACGTAGCTTTCTCAGGTCTAGATTTCCAGCTGCCAGAATTCTCCCTCTTGGTGTGTTCCTTACAAATTATGAGAAATAAGGCATTAGAACTACTCCATAAGCATTATTATGGATAAAAACATTAGAAATAACAGTGAGAACACATGATGCAAAATAGACGTATCAACTCCCCCAATCTTAGACCTCGCTTGTCCTCAAGTGAAAACTGAATTCGAAAAACATGTCCACATGCTTGGAGACAGAGGTGTCGATAAAAACAAGATACGAACATAGAAGCATCATGTTGATTATTATAATAGCAACAAAATCAAACATAGGACTTTATCATAGAACTTTTATCATATACTTCTCATGTGTAAGTAATAGTTCATCACACAATCGAAGTATAAAGCAAAAATTCTATTAGAAACCAACAAACTTTGTTTACATGTCAACTTTGCAACTACAATTCGTCATCTTTTCAGGAAGAGTCACATGTCGGAGCCTTTAGGAAAGTCCACATACTCAACCATCATATAATGTTCTATGATTGCTAACACTCACCTCGTACCCATGAGCAAAACATTTCAACCGGACAAATAGAAAGATAGGGGCTGATGACTTTGCCTCCCAACATACTCACCTCAAGGGTGATGTCAACGATAATTACTTATGCCACCCATATTCAACTGGACATATGTGCCTAGATCTTTCCTCGCCACATGATGCTTGCCAAAAGAGAAAAATAGAAGGAATAGAGAGAAAAAATTTAACTCTAGGCATAAAAGTAAAAGATAGGCCCTTTGCAGAGGGAAGCAGAGGTTGCCATGCGCTTATTTGTTTTTATGCTCAATCCCTTAGCGCAAAAGAACGTCACATTACATTGCCCCTTGTGATAGCGACCTTTATTATGCAGTCGTCGCTTTTATTCTTCACCATCACAAGTTCGTGAAACGCTCAATTTTATCTTACACTAAATGATCTCACACTTTTAGAAGTAATTTTTATTGCCTTTTTGCACCAATGACAACTTACTTGAGGGATCTTGCTCAATCCCTAGGTAGGTATGGTGGACACTTGAAAAAGATTTGGGTTTAAGGGTTTTTGGATGCACAAGTAGTATTTCTACTTAGTGCAGAATTTTTGGCTAGCAAAGATAGGGGGCCAGCACCACATGTTAGAGGATCTATGACAATATGACGTCTATGTGAATATGAACAAACATAAATCATTAAGTTGTCTTCCTTATCCAATGTCACCAATTTTTGCATATAATATTTTGATGAGGGCTCACAACCACAAAAGATTTCTAGGATAGTATATTTATATGTGAATCTTCTCTTCCCTTATTAATTCTTTCATGAGTTGCATCATTGACTAATGTTATGTTTGTCAATCTCTAATAAACTTTTCTACTTATACTTTTCCTTATGTGGTGCTATCACCTATCATAGGATTAGTATATAATCTTATTGATTTATTTCCTTTCTTATATTTATTTCCTTCCTCTTTTTCTTTCCTATTTATTCTCTTTATTTGCAACATGGAAGTAAAGAAAGCAAAAACTCATACTAAACTTTATTATATAACTTGCACACGATTACAAGGATAGATCATAAGCAAACTCTCAAATAAGAAAGGATCGAACTAAACTTTATTTCATCTAAAAGAAAAAGATCAAACTGAGATAAGTAAAAGAAAAAAAGATAGTGTGATGATACAATACCGGGGCACCTCCCCCAAGCATGTGCCCATACCCGATACTCAGTTCTCCTTTGGTGGTGAAGAAGATGATGGTGGTGGTGAGAAAGTGCAGGGTTTCCCTTTTGCTTCCTCCATCTTCTAATGGAGAATAAAATTTTCCATCATCGACTCACAATTATCTATCTCGAGTTTTATTATCCTCTTGCATAACGCCTCCATGCTCTCATCCTTGAACCAGGAAGGAACCGATTCATCATCATCTTCTTCGGAGGTCCAGCTATAGTGCCCTCATCCCCATAGGACTTGGGATTTGCGATGAGATCAGCAACATAGCTCTCACCCTCAGAGTCTTGGGAGGACATATTTTCAAATCTACGCAGGAAACAGCAAGAAAAGAGGACAGAGGATTTCTCTACAATGCGGTGGTTAACAGGTTCGAGAAGTATATATAGATATTTTATCTTGGAGGACAAGTATAAGGTTGAAAAACAGAGTACGGGAGGTGTCCCAGGTGGGCACAACCCACCTGGGCCGCGCGCCCAGGTGGGTTGTGCCCACCAGGGGACGCTTCCTGGAAGTTTCTTTATTCCCAAAATTCTAAAATATTCCAAAACTGATATAAAATATTTTTGCGGATTTTTTGGAGTCCATTTACTTACAGTATCACGTACCTCCTTATTTTCACGATTCCGGAGTGTTCTGGAAGGACTCTTTTATGTGTTCTTCCGGTGTCATGGTTTGGATAATATTACTTTCAACATTAATAGGCGTACCTGAGATATAATGCTTTATTCGTTGCCCATTGACAACCTTCCGGTTAGTACCTTTGGAGTTATTTATTTTGATTGCTCCAGACTGGTAAACCTCCTCGATGACATATGGGCCTTCCCATTTTGAGAGGAGATTTCCCGCAAAAAATCTAAATCGAGAGTTGTACAAAAGAACATATTCTCCGACTTTAAACTCACGCTTTTGGATTCTTTTGTCATGCCATCTTTTAACTTTTTCTTTGAATAACTTTGCGTTTTCATAAGCTTGTATTCTCCATTCATCTAAAGATCTAATATCAAATAACCTCTTTTCACTAGCAAGTTTGAAATCATAATTGAGTTCCTTAACTGCCCAATATGCTTTATGTTCTAACTCAAGAGGCAAATGACAATATTTTCCATAAACCATTTTATATGGAGACATACCCATAGGATTTTTATAAGTTGTTCTATAAGCCCAAAGTGCATCATCTAATTTCTTAGACCAATTCTTCCTGGACCTATTGACAGTCTTTTGCAGAATTAATTTTATTTCTCTATTGTTAAGATCAACTTGACCACTAGACTGAGGATGATAGGGTGATGCAATTCTATGGTTAACATCATACTTGGCAAGCATTTTACGGGAAGCACCATGAATAAAGTGTGAACCACCATCAGTCATTAAATATCTAGGGACTCCAAACCTTGAGAAAATAACTTCCTTAAGCATTTTAATAGAGGTGTTGTGATCAACACTACTAGTTGGAATAGCTTCTACCCATTTAGTAACATAATCAACAGCAACCAAAATATGTGTGTACCCGTTGGAGGAAGGAAAAGGTCCCATGTAATCAAATCCCCAAACAGCAAATGGTTCAAAAGCAAGTGAATAATTTATAGGCATTTCTTGATGCCTACCGATATTACCTATTCTTTGATATTCATCACAAGAAGGAGACAAACTTGCGGGCATCCTTGAAGAGAGTAGGCCAATAAAATCCAGATTGCAATAACTTGTGAGTAGTTCTATCTCCAGCATGATGCCCTCCATAAGCCTTGGAGTGACATTTCCGTAGGATTTGTCCCTGCTCATGCTCAGGTACACAACGTCTAATAATACCATCTACTCCTTCTTTATTAAGATGTGGGTCATCCCAAAAGTAATGTCTTAAATAAGAATTTTTTTTCTTTTGCTGGTATGTAAAGCTAGGTGGTAAATATTTAGCAACAGTGAAATTAGCATAATAAGCAACATTTATTGTAGCTAACTGCTCATCACGAAAACTATCATCAATAGGTAGTGGGTCATCAAGCACATTTTCAAGCCTAGACAAGTTATCAGCTACTAGGTTCTCAGCTCCTTTTTTATCAATGATGTGTAAATCAAATTCTTTTAACAAGAGAACCCAACGAATAAGTCTAGGTTTAGCATCTTTCTTTTCCATAAGATATTTAAAAGCAGCATGGTCTGTGTGAACAGTTACTTTGGGATCAACAATATAAGGTCTAAATTTATCACAAGCAAACACCACTGCTAAGAATTCTTTTTCAGTAGTAGCATAATTTCTTTGAGCATTGTATAGAGTTTTACTAGCATAATGAATAACATTCAATTTCTTATCAACTCTTTGTCCTAAAACAGCACCAACAGCATAATCACTAGCATCACACATAATTTCAAAAGGCAAGTTCCAATCAGGTGATTGAACAATAGGTGCAGAAATTAAGGCTTTCTTGAGTGTTTCAAAGGCTTCAAGACAATCATCATCAAAAACAAAAGGAATGTCCTTTTGCAAAAGATTAGTAAGAGGCCTAGGAATTTTAGAGAAGTCTTTGATAAATCTCCTATAGAAACCAACATGACCTAGGAAACTACGAATACCTTTGATATCCTTAGGACATGACATTTTCTCAATGGCATTAACCTTAGCTTGGTCCACTTCAATACCTCTATAAGAAATTTCATGACCCAAGACAATGCCTTCATTAAACATAAAGTGGCACTTCTCCCAATTCAAGACATGATTTATTTGTTCACATCTCTACAAAACTTGCTCAAGATTGCTTAAACAGTCATTAAAAGACTTCCCATAAACAGAAAAGTCATCCATGAAAACCTCAACAATCTTTTCACAAGAATCAGAGAATATAGCAGTCATGCATCTTTGAAAGGTAGTAGGTGCATTACATAAACCAAAAGGCATACGTCTATAAGCATAAGTTCCAAAGGGACAAGTAAAAGTGGTCTTTTCTTGATCAGGCTGAGATACATGTATTTGTGAAAAGCCAGAATATCCATCAAGGAAAGTCTCCTCTTTATATTTTTCTAGGTCAAAATGCCTTATATACCAAAAGATGGGCACCGGAGGTGGGCCGAGGAGGCCACAACCCACCAGGGCACGCCTGGGGGGAGTGGCGCGCCCAGGTGGGTTGTGCCCACCTGGTGGGCCCCCTCTGGTGGTTATTGGCTCCAGTATTTCTTAAATATTCCATAAAAAGTCCCCCTGAAGTTTCAGCTTATTTGGAGTTGTGCAGAATAGGTAGCCTGACGTAGCTTTCTCAGGTCTAGATTTCCAGCTGCCAGAATTCTCCCTCTTGGTGTGTTCCTTACAAATTATGAGAAATAAGGCATTAGAACTACTCCATAAGCATTATTATGGATAAAAACATTAGAAATAACAGTGAGAACACATGATGCAAAATAGACGTATCAACTCCCCCAATCTTAGACCTCGCTTGTCCTCAAGTGAAAACTGAATTCGAAAAACATGTCCACATGCTTGGAGAGAGAGGTGGCGATAAAAACAAGATACGGACATAGAAGCATCATGTTGATTATTATAATAGCAACAAAATTAAACATAGGACTTTATCATAGAACTTTTATCATATACTTCTCATGTGTAAGTAATAGTTCATCACACAATCGAAGTATAAAGCAAAAACTCTATTAGAAACCAACAAACTTTGTTTTCATGTCAACTTTGCAACTACAATTCATCATCTTTTCAGGAAGAGTCACATGTCGGAGCCTTTAGGAAAGTCCACATACTCAACCATCATATAATGTTCTATGATTGCTAACACTCACCTCGTACCCATGAGCAAAACATTTCAACCGGACAAATAGAAAGATAGGGGCTGATGACTTTGCCTCCCAACATACTCACCTCAAGGGTGATGTCAACGATAATTACTTATGCCACCCATATTCAACTGGACATATGTGCCTAGATCTTTCCTCGCCACATGATGCTTGCCAAAAGAGAAAAATAGAAGGAATAGAGAGAAAAAATTTAACTCTAGGCATAAAAGTAAAAGATAGGCCCTTTGCAGAGGGAAGCAGAGGTTGCCATGCGCTTATTTGTTTTTATGCTCAATCCCTTAGCGCAAAAGAACGTCACATTACATTGCCCCTTATGATAGCGACCTTTATTATGCAGTCGTCGCTTTTATTCTTCACCATCACAAGTTCGTGAAACGCTCAATTTTATCTTACACTAAATGATCTCACACTTTTAGAAGTAATTTTTATTGCCTTTTTGCACCAATGACAACTTACTTGAGGGATCTTGCTCAATCCCTAGGTAGGTATGGTGGACACTTGAAAAAGATTTGGGTTTAAGGGTTTTTGGATGCACAAGTAGTATTTCTACTTAGTGCAGAATTTTTGGCTAGCAAAGATAGGGGGCCAGCACCACATGTTAGAGGATCTATGACAATATGACGTCTATGTGAATATGAACAAACATAAATCATTAAGTTGTCTTCCTTATCCAATGTCACCAATTTTTGCATATAATATTTTGATGAGGGCTCACAACCACAAAAGATTTCTAGGATAGTATATTTATATGTGAATCTTCTCTTCCCTTATTAATTCTTTCATGAGTTGCATCATTGACTAATGTTATGTTTGTCAATCTCTAATAAACTTTTCTACTTATACTTTTCCTTATGTGGTGCTATCACCTATCATAGGATTAGTATATAATCTTATTGATTTATTTCCTTTCTTATATTTATTTCCTTCCTCTTTTTCTTTCCTATTTATTCTCTTTATTTGCAACATGGAAGTAAAGAAAGCAAAAACTCATACTAAACTTTATTATATAACTTGCACACGATTACAAGGATAGATCATAAGCAAACTCTCAAATAAGAAAGGATCGAACTAAACTTTATTTCATCTAAAAGAAAAAGATCGAACTGAGATAAGTAAAAGAAAAAAAGATAGTGTGATGATACAATACCGGGGCACCTCCCCCAAGCATGTGCCCATACCCGATACTCAGTTCTCCTTTGGTGGTGAAGAAGATGATGGTGGTGGTGAGAAAGTGCAGGGTTTCCCTTTTGGTTCCTCCATCTTCTAATGGAGAATAAAATTTTCCATCATCGACTCACAATTATCTATCTCGAGTTTTATTATCCTCTTGCATAACGCCTCCATGCTCTCATCCTTGAACCGGGAAGGAACCGATTCATCATCATCTTCTTCGGAGGTCCAGCTATAGTGCCCTCATCCCCATAGGACTTGGGATTTGCGATGAGATCAGCAACATAGCTCTCACCCTCAGAGTCTTGGGAGGACATATTTTCAAATCTACGCAGGAAACAACAAGAAAAGAGGACAGAGGATTTCTCTACAATGCGGTGGTTAACAGGTTCGAGAAGTATATATAGATATTTTATCTTGGAGGACAAGTATAAGGTTGAAAAACAGAGTACGGGAGGTGTCCCAGGTGGGCACAACCCACCTGGGCCGCGCGCCCAGGTGGGTTGTGCCCACCAGGGGATGCTTCCTGGAAGTTTCTTTATTCCCAAAATTCTAAAATATTCCAAAACTGATAAAAAATATTTTTGCGGATTTTTTGGAGTCCATTTACTTACAGTATCACGTACCTCCTTATTTTCACGATTCTGGAGTGTTCTGGAAGGACTCTTTTATGTGTTCTTCCGGTGTCATGGTTTGGATAATATTACTTTCAACATTAATAGGCGTACCTGAGATATAATGCTTTATTCGTTGCCCATTGACAACCTTCCGGTTAGTACCTTTGGAGTTATTTATTTTGATTGCTCCAGACTGGTAAACCTCCTTGATGACATATGGGCCTTCCCATTTTGAGAGGAGATTTCCCGCAAAAAATCTAAATCGAGAGTTGTACAAAAGAACATATTCTCCGACTTTAAACTCACGCTTTTGGATTCTTTTGTCATGCCATCTTTTAACTTTTTCTTTGAATAACTTTGCGTTTTCATAAGCTTGTATTCTCCATTCATCTAAAGAGCTAATATCAAATAACCTCTTTTCACTAGCAAGTTTGAAATCATAATTGAGTTCCTTAACTGCCCAATATGCTTTATGTTCTAACTCAAGAGGCAAATGACAATATTTTCCATAAACCATTTTATATGGAGACATACCCATAGGATTTTTATAAGTTGTTCTATAAGCCTAAAGTGCATCATCTAATTTCTTAGACCAATTCTTCCTGGACCTATTGACAGTCTTTTGCAGAATTAATTTTATTTCTCTATTGTTAAGTTCAACTTGACCACTAGACTGAGGATGATAGGGTGATGCAATTCTATGGTTAACATCATACTTGGCAAGCATTTTACGGGAAGCACCATGAATAAAGTGTGAACCACCATCAGTCATTAAATATCTAGGGACTCCAAACCTTGGGAAAATAACTTCCTTAAGAATTTTAATAGAGGTGTTGTGATCAGCACTACTAGTTGGAATAGCTCCTACCCATTTAGTAACGTAATCAACAGCAACCAAAATATGTGTGTACCCGTTGGAGGAAGGAAAAGGTTCCATGTAATCAAATCCCCAAACAGCAAATGGTTCAAAAGCAAGTGAATAATTTATAGGCATTTCTTGACGCTTACCGATATTACCTATTCTTTGATATTCATCACAAGAAGAGACAAACTTGCGGGCATCCTTGAAGAGAGTAGGCCAATAAAATCCAGATTGCAATACCTTGTGAGTAGTTCTATCTCCAGCATGATGCCCTCCATAAGCCTTGGAGTGACATTTCCGTAGGATTTTTCCCTGCTCATGCTGAGGTACACAACGTCTAATAATACCATCTACTCCTTCTTTATTAAGATGTGGGTCATCCCAAAAGTAATGTCTTAAATCATAGAAGAATTTTTTCTTTTGCTGGTATGTAAAGCTAGGTGGTAAATATTTAGCAACAGTGAAATTAGCATAATCAGCATACCAAGGGGTACTATTAGCAACATTTATTGTAGCTAACTGCTCATCACGAAAACTATCATCAATAGGTAGTGGGTCATCAAGCACATTTTCAAGCCTAGACAAGTTATCAGCTACTGGGTTCTCAGCTCCTTTTTTACCAACGATGTGTAAATCAAATTCTTGTAACAAGAGAACCCAACGAATAAGTCTAGGTTTAGCATCTTTCTTTTCCATAAGATATTTAATAGCAGCATGGTCTGTGTGAACAGTTACTTTGGGATCAACAATATAAGGTCTAAATTTATCACAAGCAAACACCACTGCTAAGAATTCTTTTTCAGTAGTAGCATAATTTCTTTGAGCATTGTCTAGAGTTTTACTAGCATAATGAATAACATTCAATCTCTTATCAACTCTTTGTCCTAGAACAGCACCGACAGCATAATCACTAGCATCACACATAATTTCAGAAGGCAAGTTCCAATCAGGTGATTGAACAATAGGTGCAGAAATTAATGCTTTATTGAGTGTTTCAAAGGCTTCAAGACAATCATCATCAAAAACAAAAGGAATGTCCTTTTGCAAAAGATTAGTAAGAGGCCTAGGAATTTTAGAGAAGTCTTTGATAAATCTCCTATAGAAACCAGCATGACCTAGGAAACTACGAATACCTTTGATATCCTTAGGACATGGCATTTTCTCAATGGCATTAACCTTAGCTTTGTCCACTTCAATACCTCTATCAGAAATTTGATGACCCAAGACAATGCCTTCATTAAACATAAAGTGGCACTTCTCCCAATTCAAGACATGATTTATTTGTTCACATCTCTACAAAACTTGCTCAAGATTTCTTAAACAGTCATTAAAATACTTCCCATAAACAGAAAAGTCACCCATGAAAACCTCAACAATCTTTTCACAAAAATCAGAGAATATAGCAGTCATGCATCTTTGAAAGGTAGTAGGTGCATTACATAAACCAAAAGGCATACGTCTATAAGCATAAGTTCCAAAGGGACAAGTAAAAGTGGTCTTTTCTTGATCAGGTTGAGATACATGTATTTGTGAAAAGCTAGAATATCCATCAAGGAAGCAAAAGGAAAAGGGTAATGATCTTTGCTAGTTGCTTTATTTAATTTTATATAATCAATTACCATTCTATAGCCTATGACAATTCTTTGTGGAATAAGTTCATTCTTATCATTAGGAACAACTGTAATACATCCTTTCTTAGGAACACAATGAACATGACTTACCTATCTACTATCATCTATGGGATAGATTATACCTTCTTCCAGAAGTTTTGATATTTCCGTTCTTACCACTTCTTTCATCTTCGGATTTAACCGACGTTGGTGATCAACAACGGGTTTAGCATCAGGCTCCATATTAATCTTGTGCTGACATAGAGTGGGAGTAATGCCCTTTAAATCATCAAGAGTATATCCAATAGCAGCCCGGTGCTTCCTTAGAACTTTCAATAATCTTTCTTCTTCATGTCCTGAAAGATTAGCACTAATAATAACATGATATATTTTCTTTTGATCAAGATAAGCATACTTCAAAGTGTCTTGCAATTGTTTTAATTCAAACACAGGATCACCTTTAGGTTGATGAGGACCTCCTAGAGTTTTAATAGGCAAATTGTGTTTAAGTAGAGGACATTGTTTAAAGAAAATCGTATCTATTTCATTTCTTTCATGCATATGAAAATCATTTTCATGGTTTAGCAAATATTGTTCTAAAGGGTCAGTAGGTGGAACAACAATAGAAACAAGACAAATTAATTCATCCTTACTAGGCAATTATTTTTCATGATGAATTCTACTAAATTTGGAAAAATTAAACTCATGAGACTCATCACCAAAGCTAACACCAACAATTTGTTTCTTACAATCTATCTTAGCATTAACTGTGTTCAAGAAAGGCCTACCAGAGATAATGGGACAAAAGTCATCTTGTGGGGAACCAAGAACAAGAAAATCATTAGGGTATTTAATTTTCCCACACAAGATTTCAACATCTCTAATAATCCCAATTGGTGATATGGTGTCTCTATTGGCAAGTTTAATAGTAACATCTATTTCTTCTATCTCAGCAGGTGATATGTCTTTCATGATTTCTTCATATGAAGTGTAAGGAATAGCACTCACACTAGCACCCATGTCACATAAACCATGATAACAGTGATATCCTATTTTAACTGAAATGACAGGCATGCCAACAACAGGTCTATGTTTATCTTTCTTATCAGGTTTGGCAATTCTAGCAACTTCTTCCAAGAGATCTTTAACCATAGCAATACTAGGTCAGATTTAATTTGTTCATCAGGTTTAGGAGTTCTAATATAGCTTTTGTTAACCGTAGTTGAAACTTTAGCATGTTCCTTTATCCTAACAGGGAAAGGTGGTTTCTCAATATAAGCAGAGGGAACAACTGGATCAACATTGTAAAGTATAGTTTCTTCTTTAATTGGTACCGATTTTTTAATTTCTTCTTTAATAGGTGGGTGATATTTAAACCACTTCTCCTTAGGGAGTTCAACATGAGTAGAAAATGATTCACAAAAAGAGGCTAATATCTCAGAGTCAAGCCCGTATTTAGTGCTAAACTTTTTAAAAGCATCGGTATCCATAAAAGATTTAACATGATCATATTTAATTTTAATACCTGACTCTTTACCTTCGTCGACCTCCCAATCTTCATAGTTGCGTTTAATTCTTTCCAAAAGATCCCAGCGGAATTCAATAGTCTTCTTCATAAATGAACCAGCACAAGAAGTATCAAGCATGGTTTGATCATTACGAGAAAGCTGAGCATAAAAATTCTGAATAATAATTTCTCTTGAGAGATCATGATTGGGGCATGAATATAACATTGACTTAAGCCTCCCCCAAGCTAGAGTGATACTTTCTCCTTCACAAGGCCAAAATTATATATATAATTCCGATCACGATGAACTAGATGCATAGGATAATTTTTTTTGGCGGAACTCCAATTTCAAACGACTCCAATTCCATGATCCAATATCATCACATAGCCTATACCATGCCAATGCTTTTCCCTTCAAAGATAAAGGGAGAACCTTTTTCATCACTTCATCCCTGGGTAAACCTGCAAGCTTAAACAATCCACAAATTTGTTCCACATATATCAAGTGCATATCAGGATGTTCGGTTCCATCTCCTGCATAAGGATTAGCTAGCAGTTGTTCTATCATACCCGAAGGAATTTCATATTCAATATTTTCAGTAGGTGAAGTAGGTTGAGGGTGAAAGATCGTGGATGTCGCCTAGAGGGGGGGTGAATAGGCGTTTTAAAATAATTACGGTTTAGGCTTGAACAAATGCGGAATAAACCTAGAGGTTAATTTGTCAAGCAGAAAACCTAAAACAACTAGGCTCACCTATGTGCACCAACAACTTATGCTAAGCAAAATAAGCAACTATGTGATAGCAAGATATATGACAAGAAACAATATGGCTATCACAAAGTAAAGTACATAAGTAAAGGGGCTCGGGTAAGAGATAACCGAGGCACGCGGAGACGACGATGTATCCCGAAGTTCACACCCTTGCGGATGCTAATCTCCGTTTGGAGCGGTGTGGAGGCACAATGCTCCCCAAGAAGCCACTAGGGCCACCGTAATCTCCTCACGCCCTCACACAATGCAAGATGTCGTGATTCCACTAAGGGACCCTTGAGGGCGGTCACCGAACCCATACAAACGGCAACCCTTTGGGGCGGTTACCGAACCCGTACACTTTGGCAACCCTTCGGGCGGTCACCGGAGCCCGTCAAATTGCTCGGGGCGATCTCCACAACCTAATTGGATACGCCGACGCTTTCCCGGAGCTTTACACCACAATGATTGAGCCCCGAACACCACAAAGGTTGGGGTTAACTGCCCAACGACACCACAAAGCTTCACCACAATGGAATATGGCTCCGAGGTGACCTCAACCGTCTAGGGAGCCCAAGCACCCAAGAGGAACAAGCTCAAGGGTACCAAGCACCCAAGAGTAATAAGCTTCTCAACTTGTAACTTGCACGTATCACCGTGGAGAACTCAAACCGATGCACCAAATGCAATGGCAAGGGCACACAGAATGCCCAAGTCCTTCTCTCCCAAATCCCACCGAAGCAACAAATGCTAGGGAGGAAAATGAGAGGAAGAACGAAGAAGAGAACACGAAGAACTCCAAGATCTAGATCCAAGGGGTTCCCCTCACATAGAGGAGAAAGTGATTGGTGGAAACGTGGATCTAGATCTCCTCTCTCTTTTCCCTCAAGAACTAGCAAGAATCATTGGAGCGATTGAGAGTTAGCACGCTGGAAGAAGGTCAACAATGGGGGAAGAACACGAGCTAAAGAGATGAGGTTCATTGGGGAAGAAGATCCCCTTTTATAGGTGGGGAAAATCCAACTGTTATGCTCACAGCCCGCACAGAGCGGTACTACCGCTCCAAGGAGAGGTACTACCGCTAGGGCGGTAGTACCCCTTTGAAAAACAACAGCGAGGAGGCAAAAGGCCAGTAGAACCGCCGGAGCGGTACTACCGCTCGTCCTCATGGTACTACCGCTCGAGCACACGGTACTACCACAAATGGTAGCAGTACTACTGCTTGCGAGCGGTACAAAAAATACTTCCGTGCCTTCCTCCGCTGAGCAAAACACGAGATTTTGGTCCAGAGCGGGACTACCGCTTAGGAGCCACGGTTGTACCGCTCTGGAGCAGTAGTAAAAAAATTACATCCACTCTAGCCACGGTAGTACCGCTGCAACCTTTACCAAAACAGCCACAACTTCTACAAACGGACTCCGAATTCAACGAAACCAAGTTTGTTGGAAAGCTAACGACATGGGCTAACACAATATTGATAGAAATATCAATAAGAAGCAAATGATAAAAGGCCCATAAGAAAATGGTGAGAACCATTCCTTGGATAAGAACGGTAAAACCTCCACCGAAAACATCATAGAAGACGCATGCGAACTCCGTTTTCGATGAACTCAAGCTTGTCATCAAGATGACCATAAGCTCTAAGACTCACAAAGAGAACCAAATAAGAACCAAGAAAGATGATGCAAGGATGCGATGGTTTGAGCTCTCTACGAATGATACGATCAAGCTACTCATCAAGAGCTCCCCTTGATAGTACGACAATCGATCCTATAACCCGGTCTCCCAACTACCACTATGAGACCAGCAAAATAGAAAACCTATCAAGGGCAAACCTTTGGCTTGCACATGGTCCACTTGAGCTAGATGATGATGATCTTGACTCCCTCAGGTTGGACCACCTTTCTTGATTGCGTTGGCTCGATGAAGACTAGTTGATTGATCCCCATACTCCACTATGGGTGAGCCACTCTTCCGCACATCTTAATAAATCCATTGTTACCACAATGGACGGCAAGCTTCAAGCGTTTGATCTCTTCATGATGCTCCACTTGAACTTGCACACCACAACCTAACCCCACAAAGAACTCTCACCAAGACCATGGGTTAGTACACAAAGCGTAATTGACAATGCTTACCATACCATGGGATCACTTGATCCCTCTCGGTACATCTTCTACGCTTTGTGGGTTGATCAACTTGATTCACTCTTTGACTTAGTCTTGATCAACCTCTCACAAGACCAATCTTCAGGTAATTCCTTGAATAGCACCTTGGTCGACACAAACTCTCCTTGAAACCAACACATGTATTCCAAGAGAAGCCTATGGACAAAACCTTCAAATAACTCAAGGCAACCATTAGTCCATAGAGATTGTCATCAATTACCAAAACCAAACATGGGGGCACCGCATGTTCTTACAGAGAGGTGGCTAATTGTGGTTCCGGACGAGGTGAAGATACCCCGAACAAACCTCTCAAAGGATTGTTTTCCATAGTAACAAGTGACAATAAATTTCAGCACACTATATAAATGTTTCCTTACCAAAGGCGCTTCACTCCCTGGCAACGGAGCCAGAAAATAGCCTTGATGACTCACAAGTATAGGGGATCAATTGTAGCTTTTTTCGATAAGTAAGAGTGTCGAACCTAACGAGGAGCAGAAGGAAATGACAAGTAGTTTCCGGTAAGGTAATGTCTGCAAGTGCTGAAATTGTAAGTAGCAGAGTAGTTTGATAGCAAGATAATTTGTAACGAGCAAGTAACGATAATAGTAACAAAAGTGCAGCAAGGTAGCCCAATCCTTTTGAGGCAAAGGACAGGCCAAAATGGTCTCTTATAATAAGCAAAGCGTTCTTGAGGGTACACGAGAATTTTATCTAGTCACTTTCATCATGTTGGTTCGATTTGTGTTCGCTGCTTTGATAATTTGGTATGTGGGTGGACTGGTGCTTAGGTGATGTTCTTACTTGAAAAAACCTCCTACTTATGATTAACCCTCCCGCAAGCATCCGCAACTACGAGAAAAGTATTAAGAATAAATTCTAACCATAGCATTAAACTTTTGGATCCAATCGGTCCCTTACGGAATAGCGCATAAACTGGGGTTTAAGCTTCTGTCACTCTCGCAACCTACCATCTAATTTCTACTCCACAATGCATTCCCTTAGGGCCAAATATGGTGAAGTGTCATGTAGTCGACGTTCACATGACACCACTAAGGGAATAACAACATACATACTATCAAAATATCGAACACATATCAAGTTCACATGATGCAACATGATTTCTCCTGTGACCTCAAGAACAAAGGTAACTACTCATAAATAATAATCATACTCAAGATCAAAGGGGTATTAAATAGCATTATGGATCTGAACATATAATCTTCCTCCAAATAAACCATATAGTAATCAACTACAAGATGTAATCAACACTACTAGTCACCCACAAGTACCAATTTATAGTTTCGTTAACAAGATTGACAACAAGAGATGAACTAGGGTTTGAGAGGAGATGGTGTTGTTGAAGATGTTGATGGAGATTGCCCTCCCCAAGATGGGAGAGTTGTTGGTGATGATGAGGACGATGATTTCCCACTCCGAGAGGGAAGTTCCCCGGCGGAATCGCTCTGCCGGAGGGCAAAAGTGCTCCTGCCCAAGTTCCGCCTCGAGGCGGCGGCGCTTCGTCCCGAAAGTCTCCCCTTTATTCTTTCTAGGTCAAAATGCCTTTTATACCAAAATATGGGCATCGGAGGTGGGCCGAGGAGGCCATAACCCACCAGGGCGCGCCCAGGTGGGTTGTGCCCACCTGGTGGCCCCCCTCTGGTGGTTATTGGCTCCAGTATATCTTAAATATTCCATAAAAAATCCCCGTGAAGTTTCAGGTTATTTGGAGTTGTGCAGAATAGGTAGCCTGATGTAGCTTTTTTAGGTCCAGATTTCCAACTACCGGTATTCTCCCTCTTGGTGTGTTCCTTGCAAATTATGAGAGAAAAGGCATTAGAATTACTCCACAAAGCATTATTATGGATAAAAATGTTATAAATAACAGTGAGAAAACATGATGCGAAATGGACGTATCAAGCATTGCTAACTGAAACACACAAGAAAACCCTCAACGGACAAAATTAAAAACTGAAAAAAAGAACATCACAGCTTATTTCTAAGCACCTCCGAGTGGCCGTGTGCACGTGTTCCGGTGGTGCCCTTCCATTCCACACTTCTTGCATTTCCCGGGCTTATGCAGTTGCTTGCAGGCATCTCCTCGGTCAGGGCAGGTCGTCGCTTGCGGCCTTCGAGAGATGTTGTAGAACCACATTCCTTTACTCAGTCCCTCATACGGTGCTTTTTCCCTGCTCTTAGTCGGCCTACTGACACCTCTCCGCTTCTCTGGAGCAGCAAGCCCTAGTAGTGCATTCACACTTGCCAAGCCGCCATCACTGTCTTCAGGACCTGCACTGCCATTCCCCACAAATGCAACCTCTCCATTGCTAGGAGGTCCTTAAAACCCAAACCATTCCTCTTCCCTGCAAAATCAATGGTGTGCGGCTAACCAACACGGCATTTAGCCTAGCTGACATGTGCTCGAGCTCTTCTGCATCCTCATCTCTTATCCGCACGACATCCATACCATGCAAGTATAACATGGAATGCCTGCATGTGAAAGACATATTAACCGTACGGTCCTGCTCGTACTGAACGCGGTGCCCGGGTAGTATGTCTCTTGCATCCTTAGCTCTATTCTACTGTGTCATAAATCCAATACTTAGTATTACTTGAATTTCAATTATTTTTCTGAAACTATAAAAAGAACTATCTGCTGTGTACATATGTGTGACATATTATAGCTTATTTAGGTAAAATTAGCGCCCACTACTACTTACTGATCTTCAGTTCATAATAATCCCTTGGTGAGACCTTTGTAAGATAATGGTTAATATAATCCCAAAATTATATTCATGTCCTCAGTTATGTTTACTTTTGCAACAATTAAAGGACAAAAGAAGTCTAGGAATGTCACTATTGAATGTCTATACATTTTGATTTGAGTGGCTGTTGTAGAAAAACCTTAACTAATTTCCTTCATACGATACGTCAATTTAGTGGGTTCACTTACAATGTAATAGGCTTTCCTATAGTGTTTTTTTCCTTTTGTTTCCCAGCACTGTAGTACTCCCTCCATAAAGAAACATAAGAAGCGTTCTTATGTTTGTTTATGGAGGGAGTACTTTATAATTGAACTCTCTACGAATGAGACATAGAAGATACATTAAAAACAAACCTTGCACTTATTTGATACAGACTAGATTGAACTTTCTCAAGAAATCTTCTGTGTGTGGGATATCGAAATAGTTAGCATGCCAAAGCCATTTATAGAATAGTGATAATATCACAATTCTTTTCTACTTGTAATTAGTTTATGGTAACATGGAACTATGGGTTCTAATTTTCCATTTTCCTTCTTAGAACATGCATGTGGTTAGGCCATTTTCTATGTAGATTTGAGGAGCAATGTAAATAACTTTGCATGTATATTTTTGGAATAATTGTTGTTGCTTTTGTTGGTGACATGGTCTCTAAAATACATCTTTGACCTTATATATATCTAAGTACTTTAGAAGATACTGGCTATCAGAGAATAATAGGGAGGTTATCATTATGTAAGTTTTGAAGTATACAATAATAATTATTTGTGATATAAATGCAAAAAACTACTTTTGGCACGCCTCTTAAAATAGATCATCGTACCTAAGAGAAAATGGAATGAAACCCATGGTATTTAGTCCCTTGTATCCAATTAATAATAGTGCAGAGATATCACTAATATTGTGTATGAACAAAGGATGTTTTTTAAAATGCAATAGTCAAAAGATATTTGAACATTGCTAGCTCATGTAGGAGCATGGGTTGATAAGTAGCATGTGTTCTGTTAAGGTTTTCCTACTTCTGTTTTAATTTATCCTATAAATATGACCGTCACATGTTTATGCAATTAGACCAAAGCAGCAACAACCTTTTTTTACAGATTATGAGTTATGTTTTCCTAACAAAAAATGTCCATATGGATTCACTGAAACAAGATTATATTATCAGCAATTTTGCTTGCATGTAATTAATTAGTGACGGCCCATGCCTCACATGACTGTTTTTTCTTTTCATTTCAGTTTTATCCTTCAATATGGGTGCAATGAAGTGTGGATAGACAAACACATTTCTTTTACTGTGATATATTGACCTTGTTACTTTATATTTTCAAAACTGGTAGGAATGAAATCCATATGAATCTTGTGATGCCAAAGCTCTAAGTGCTGATGATTTAAACTCCGATTAAAAAATCCTTAAATAGAAAGTGGACCTTATAGCGGAGAATTATGTGTAAGCTACAGGTGGAGTCCATCTCAAGGGAAGTGAAACCGGAAACATAGACCACATTAGAGTCCAAGATAAGGTGAATGCAATCACACATCCACATGAGAGTCAGATAAGATTGGTGAATGTAATCAGAACTGCCAAATGTGTGTTTTCCAATTTTTCATGTCGCATGATCTCCGCCCACTTTACTAGAAGAAGAGCCTTCCTACAGGGCGAAGGTGGATAAGGAATCATTCAACTTAGAGGAAGTGTCTCAATAAATGTGTGTGTTACCAAGGTTGAACTGTCTACTCACTCTCTTGGAGGTTATGTTCCTTGTAGCTTACATACTTGATCACGTCTATTAAGTTGTTAGTATCCTTATCACCGTGTCTGGCTCCACTGAAAAGCTCACACCGCCATGCTTGAAGAACATAAATGGTGATATATTATTTTGATATATTTTGTGTGCCACCATTGTGGTAGAGCCCGACATGAAAGGTGGGTCTAGTATATAAGCAGGTGGTACTAGCACTAAGATAGGAAGGTGTTTTCCGCCCTTGTCCTTTGCTGATGGCCTGCCAAGGTGGCGTCGATCACTGGTTCAATTTGAACACGAGTTAGTGGCTTTTATTAAGAGTGAGGTTTAAGAGTGGGTGGGGTGGTTGTTTGGGTTGATCTGTTCAGTTATAGTTGTTTGAGCGGAATAATTTCCATACCTTAGAAAATATGGCAAAGTGCATTTAATTAGAGATGGCATTGCAGCAAATTGCATGAGTGAGCGGTTCATATTTTTTTCATTAAGTCATGCATGTTTTCATAAGGATGAAAGGTTATATGAATTGGTTGGTTGCTTCAAGAGTTAATGATGGACACGGTGGTGTATCAGTTGCATGCCAACATCTACATCATATTTTTGTTTCATTGTAATACCCGACATTCATTTGTGTGTTACAACATGGCAACGGATCAGGAGACATCGGATCCGCCTTCTTGGCTTGGGGATGTCATGGGCGGTGCATGCCTCGCCCACCCCTCCCCCTTGCTGGCGGTGGGGGATCGTCGTGAGCATGGGGATGGAGGATTAGGGCAGAGAGAGCAGGGCGGTTGGCGGTGGACTCTTTATTAGCAGTCCCTGAAGAAGTACGGTGTGAAGGAGAGAGGTGTCATTGCGATGGTGATGTGGGCATCATCTGGCTTTAAAGGAGAGTGCTCCAATGAGAAATGTCCCGCTACAGCAAGAAATCAAGCGGGAAGGGAGGGTCCTGTGCGAAAAGGGAAGGGTGCATCGTGGGGTGGAACTTTTATATATGTTGGGACCGCCTGTTTAAGATAACGTGATAGATAGTGCGGACAACCATATGTCTCCCCCACATATGGGCTGGATTTGGGGGTGGCTGGACTGTCCAGATGGTTGGATTTTGGATAGCCTATTAGGCGCTTGTTTGATGCTCAAACACACCCGAATGTAAGAGAAATGAGTTTCAACCTTGGAGACGGCCTTAATCGTTTGTTTGATTTATTTATATGCACTATAGCTCGTATCATACATAAAGAAGCACTTGAAATAAAGCAAACACGGCGGAACTTAATCATTTGTTTGATTGATTTATACATACTGTAGCCCGTACCATACATAAAGAAGCACTCGAAATATAGCAAGCCAACTGGGATTCCGATATATCTAAACAACAACCTTTATATCTGTATGGTATTCCAATGAGCATAGGCGGGTAACAAATTCGGAATACAAACATTTATTTTTGTCATCACTATATATAATATAATATTAATTTTGGAAATTGCGGGGATGTGTCTCGCTATTTTGTTTTTCATTTTATGCTCTGGTGAAACGGTAAAGAACTGGTTAAGCCGGTTTACGCGATGAGTATTGTCTGTTAAATGTTTTAAGACCTTGGATGTGAAGTACTCATGCTAACTACATTTATTTGCTTGTGTGGGATGAGTATGAATTGAGGAAGCAGTTTTTATTATACTTTCTAAAACATGGTGCGAATGAAGCTAAAGAACCTTTTCCTGATATTGGGCGAGAATTTTTTAAGCGCATCAAGTAGATCTTAATAATCTGTAATGAATTTTTAGTGGATCGTTGCTCTATATGTATACATCATCAATTTGCCTTTTTGTTATCAATTATTGTAAGTGAAGTGGACTTCAACTATTATGCAATTGTGTCCGTGCTATATTGTCTCTACATGTGAAATTTAATATGCATTAACTTTATAACACCAGCAAAATATTCCAAAAGCCCGTAGCAATGCACAGGCATTCTACTAGTCTAGTTGAGTTCTAGGTACTTCTTTTTTAATAACTATAAGTCCCTTTGCCTATCAAGCGCAACACCACGATCGAGAAGTAAAATCCTTTATATGACGTTGCTTCTTTCCATGACACGGGAGGATTCTATAGCTTGTGTCAGTTTTGAACCATTGTCAAACGCTGTAAGATCAGTGGCGAAGCTACAGTGAAAGGCCTGGCTGAAGAGACCACAAAATTTCTTGCAATTATGGCCCAGATTTACTCTTAAGCCTAGTCTTTTGTAGCAAAACTGGGCAGGCCAGGGCCTAATTTTGCTTCGTGAAACAACAAACATACATGCCTTATTTGACTCACAGGATTTCAGTACAAAGGAATAAGAAATCTCCTCACTATAATTCTTATGTATTTTCACGAGGTTTCACATAATGCTAAGATCTTTAGGAATTAGGTTAATGTGAACCCAATCCTAAAAAATCTAGTAGTATCATCTAGTACCTATAATTTGAACTAAAACCACGAAAAGTATTTTAAACAGAGGGAGTATAAAACAAATGTCATGCATATGAAAAAAAAATCTCGTCGGAAGAAATACTATAAAAGTCCTCCAAATATTCTGCCAACCCAATGAGCCCATAATATTGACAAGGGACATGGAGAAAGATCTCCCAGCTAATAATAGATAATCGTTCACCAACATAACAATGGGTGGTGCAGCATCCGTAGATCCGGTGGCACCGGGGCAGGACAGTGTCAAGTGGCAAACAACGTGGTCAGTATTAATTACAGTTGGCTGACAAACAAGCATGTGGACACTGTAGCGTCCACGAGTCACATCATCAACTTGCAAACGATCGATGAGATTCCACGTACCTGCTGGTCCCTTCCAAAATCCAAACGGTTTTCTGCTCTCCGTCGTGCACCCTCGGTTTTGGCCGGTCACTCTCGGCTATGGGCTGGGCTGCCGTAGGTTGCTTTGCATGGCGAGGCAACACGTACCCACGCGGAGATTAGCTGTTTGCTGTCTGGGTCTGCTCACTCCTGCTTACCATGCTTCGTATACCGGCTGGAACTTAAAGAGGCCTCGTACCGTGCACTTACGCATACAATACAGAGATCTAACGAAGGTTTGGAAGTCAAAGATTCTACTAAAAATTGAAAAAGTTATGTGGTATTTTTGAAGAAGAGTTGTGCTAATAAAAAACAATCTTGCCCATCGTAATTTGCAAGAAGTGTAGTTTTTTAATCATGATCAGACCGTCAAACACCTTTTTTAGTGCAAATGCACGCTCTACATGGTCAATCATGCAAATGACATTCAATTTGTATACACCCACAAGTGTTGTCATATATGGTTACTGACTAGATAGAATTTTAAATAGATTTAGTACACTAATAACAGTAAGAGAGCGTCTTTCTTAATATGGTTGTGTTGGCTATGTAGAAATTATTTTATTTCTGATGGCAAAAAAACTCCACTCCTTTATAGGTTATTTTTCGTTATACATACCGTTTCATACGTGGTCTACGCTGCATCGAACGAAGTATCAACCGATGTTCAAGGTGGTGTATATGCTATTGGAGTGGGTGGCCAGGGATGTTTTATCCAATATGGGTGACAACATAATCTCAGAAGCAATCCATCACCTCTTTCGACATAGGCATATGTCGAAAGAGGTGATCAATACAGGAGTTGCCAATATGTTGGTTTTTTTTGTAAGACTATTTGTGGGTGGCTGTGTACATCCTAACTATGCAGAGAAAGTGTTGCTCATCGTGCTTTATATCTTCTTGAAGTTACATTTTATGTTAATAAAAGTATTCTTTATCGGGGAAAAGATGCCTCATACCTTATAGCAATTCCGGTAGGTTTTTCAAAACCCCTCTGCACACTTAAACTATTAATTAGAACTAATTCATTTTAACAATTTCGTTAAGTGGTTCTCTATTCCTAAAAATATTAGAGTGTCTTCTAAAACACTCATCTAGTCGTCTTTATACTCAATCCATGAATTTTTTTTGGCGCCAACAAAACTTCACGCTCCGCCCGCAGGTGACGTCATGGGATAGCAGACGCGCCGCCAGCACCATGGCTTCCACACCGATCCTTTCCCCATGCTACCCCTCCCTCTTTTGCCTCAGCTCATGTGTGGTTGGCACACTGGAGATGACATAGCCATCCTCCTCCTCTCATCGGCGCCGCCCCACAGCAGTGTGCCACCCCTTCTCCCTTCGAGCAACCAGTGCAGCGCCGCCATCTGTGCATATCACGTCGGTGAAACGTCGCCTCCTCTCCCATCTCCTCCAGCCATTCTGTCTAAACCATTATAGAGGTTGTCATTTTATTTAGTCGGCACTTAATTAGTTTTTTCTTGGTGGTGATTTTTAGTTGTAATTAATAAACTAAAAAGGTTCAAGTGTTGCTTAGTCAAGATCTGATGATAGAAAATCTATAATCTAGCATATCTATTGGTTGACGGCCATATTTCAAAGGCCATAGATATTGGGATATCAATATGGTAGTATGGACTCACATTAATATATAGAACACCATGGTGGTCACTGTTGCCCCAGCAGACTATTTGATGTCCAAAACTACATTGTTATTCTAGTCACGGTAGACCAAGATAGGATATGACCCTCCGACTTGAAGAGAGATATGGCTTTGAGCCTCCTGATCGAGTGATCACTTTGCATGGCATTGAGACTGATGGCTATGGGTCAACCTTAATCAAGAATTTGTATCATGAGTTCGAGAAGAGATCTAGATAGCGAGCACCCAAGGAGGACAAGTAATCACCTTGAGCTTCACAATATATTAGCCTATTTCTGTTTTAACCCAACTTGAAAGAACACCGGATGAACACGGTGGCATGCGCAGCGCGATTGGAGGTTTTCTCGCAGCAGAGCCAGGGAAAGGACATCGAGATGGCGACGGCGGTGGCCCTGCTCTCTCCGGCCGTACATACTCTCGCTGTCTCGCCTCGCAGTCGTCGTACGCAGCGTGTCAGGCATCCCGTACCTCAAGCATTGGGTGATGATTTGATTTTCAGCCAGAAGAAGAACCAGGTACTCATGCATAAATGGCCATTACCATGTACACCAGTTTGTAGATAGCCTTTGTACGTAGCTAGCTACGCATAGATGGAGCTGTGTCTGGCCTTGGGTCGCCCGGGAACTGTCGGCAGTGGGGCGGCCGGCCAGGGAGCGTACAACGGCAGAGTGGCCGGCGATGAGGCGCGGCCGCTGTTCCCGTGTCTCTTCTGCGACAGGAAGTTCCTCAAGCCGCATGCCCTCGGTGGCCACCAGAACGCGCACAAGGAGGAGCGCGCGGCCGGCTGGAACCCCTATGTCTACGGTCGCCACCCCGCTGCCGCCTCGTCTCACGCCGCCGCCACCGATAACTTCATCCCTATCGCCGCGCGCTGTGGTGGCGGGGCCGCCGCTGCAACGCCCCTCCATGTCGTTCCTGAGGCTGGCACGCTGGCTCCGTCGGTCCACGGCGTGCGAGTTGCAGCCGGCCCGTTCTCCGGCGTCCACGACGACGCGGGGGACATGCTAAGCTCGGGAAGGTCACCGGCCTCTGAGCCGGCGCCGGAGAGCAACACCGGCGTAGATATTGTTGAAAATATGAACAAATTACTACGAGATTTAATCCGAATAAACAGAAAATAAATCATGACCACAGCAGTAGAGATTAAACTAATCATGCGAACTGACTGGCGAAGGACCCCGGTGGGCAAGGTCTGGCTGCCGCCATACCTTGTTTTGGTGCAAACATATTTTTATACCTATGCACACTTCTCTCAGATGGCTACGCTGAATCTCGTCACTGGAAAAATCGCTAAAGAGAGAGGTCGTTCGCTGGATGGGCCCATCAGACGTAGTTGAAAATTGGGCCACGTATAGACACGGCATCCAGAAGCAGTTGGCCCATTTACACTTCATGGTGGCTGCTCTTGCTCTCAATTGTCTCAAAAAGAAGCTCTCGCTCTCAGTTGTCTAAAAAAACTCAATCTTCTCAAATAAAAAAGCTCTCTCTCTAAAAAAGATCTCTCTCTCAACCAACCGACCGAGAACCAGCTCCCCAGCTCAGATAGAGACACACACGCAGGCGGCACGCAGAAACCCTAGCACGCGGCAGCGGCTGGCCAGGACGAGGCGGAGTAGCGGACGACGGCGGCTGTGGACTGTGGTGGGCGTCGAGCAAAGTGGGGCGACAGGGCGTTCCCGCGCAAGGTGCAGTGGTGCAGCGAGTGGCGGCTGCTTTGCATCCTTCACACCATGGCCAGCGGGGCGCAGTGCGGCCGCGCTCCTTCGCCAGTTCGCCACACCTTAAATTTTTTCCGTCCTCCGCCTCTATGCGAACTAGCATAGCAGATGAATATATCACATCTAGGGCACATACTAGAAGCATGAATTCTATCACGATCTCGAACAGGAAGGATAGAATCACATACGGTGCAGCGGGTGCAGCACCGCTGGCGTTGACGTTGTCGCCCATGTCGTCGAGGACGAGGTTGCCGAGGTCGGAGAAGAAGTCGTCGCTGCCAGCAGTCGCGCGAGTGCGCTTCCCAAAAACCTGATCGCCCCTCTCCCGTACAGGATCACGAGAGGCGGGGTTCCGGAGGCCTGCTGTCCCTTCTTGCGGTGCACGCCGGAAGGAGGGATGGAGAAGACTTGCTTAGCGGCGCAATGATCTGGAACGGTGGTGAGAAACCATACGAAGCGGCGGCGGCTAGGGTAGACGTCTGCCTGACTATATAGTGCGGGCCGGATAGGTCGTGGGAGTAAACCCCACGTCCAAGTCATCACGATCCAAAAGAATCGGAAACGGTTCAGTAACTAACGCGTCCGTTAATTATTAATTAATGACTCATTAATTTTCCTATGCAGCAAAAATATAGACAACGTGCATAGCTCTGTCCTTGGCTCGGCTCAATCCCGCGGCGCGGCGCGGCGCGGCGCGGCGCGGCGTGGCGAGGCGAGCGAGGAGGAGGAGCGCGCGTGTAGGTCTCCTCTTCTCATGCTCATACAAGTGGTAGAAGAGCTCACCTTATAAAGAGGTGCAACTCTCTCTCAACTTCCGGGGTGGGACTAAACTTTAGCCTCACTCACTTCACTCACATGTGTGCATGAATGGGCCAAGAGAATTTCAGAATTTTAGTTGGGCTTTGGGCCAAAGGCCTACTAGCAAAATTCCAACAATCCCCCACAAAGTCTCATTGGCACATCTCATCATTTAGTTCCAAAACATTGTTTTATATATCGATGCTTAGTGGAGACTATGAAGTTGAACTTCCACTTAGAAATTTATGCTACACTAGATCACAACTTGAATATTGGACTATGCCTTGAACTACAAGTTTTCTTGAAACTAGTTTCACACAAATTCTTGACCGATACTGGGCTGCCGCAAGGCTTCCCCGCGGGTGGAGCGTATACGTCATACTCTAGGGCCTTTCATGAATTTATTAGAGAACACCCAATTCTCACAGACTGCGACGTTAATAGTCAAATTGATATAGGTGTGTTGCTCAGAAGATGTTCTGCAGGACAACATCTCTGCTTACCCGAATAAGCCACTTGGAACACATTAAGATAAGTATCAACCTGCCATGCAGATCAGGAGAGTATTGCATCTTCACGGAGTGGGATAATTAATATAGGGATACTCTCATCCCAGCTGACCAACAGCTTTTCTCCCACTTCTACTTCACGGGATCTCTGATCACATAGAGTGGTTTACCACTATGGACAACTCATGCGGTGGGTCTCAAACCCATCTCCATCGATGCATTATCTATCACATTACGTGATAGACCCTTTGTGAAGGGATCTGCCAAGTTTTTCGATGTTTGGATATAATCCAACGTAATAACTCCGGAGTTTCTCAATTTTCTGACAGATTTTAGTCTCCTCTTCACATGCCTTGAGGACTTCATATTGTCCTTAGAACTGTTTATCTTGACGATCACAGTTTGATTATCACAGTTCATCAGGATAGGGGGTATTGGTTTTTCAACCATAGGTAAGTCCATCAAGAGTTCACGAAGCCACTCTGCTTCAACAGTGGCAGTGTCTAGTGCTGTGAGTTCTGCTTCCATAGTTGACCTCGTTAAGATGGTCTGCTTGCAAGACTTTCAGGAAACAGCGCCACCACCAAGTGAAAAAACATAACCACTTGTGGCCTTAATCTCATCAGCATCAGATATCCAGTTTGAGTCACTATAACCCTCCAGTACCCTTGGATACACGGTGTAGTGAATCCCATAGCTCGCGGTGCCTTTCAAATAGCGCATAACTCTCTCAAGCGCATGCCAATGATCATCTCCCGGTTTTGACACAAACCGACTCAGCTTGCTCACAGCAAAAGAGATGTCAGGCCTCGTGGCACTCGCCAAATACATAAGCGAGCCAATAATCTGAGAATACCTCAGTTGATCTCTAGCAATCCGTTGATTCTTTCGAAGCAACACACTAGCATCATATGGAGTTGGAGAAGGTGTGCAGTCGCTATACCCAAAACGACTCAAGACCTTTTCCACATAATGAGACTGAAGCAGTGTGATCCCACCATTCTCATCTCTCAACAGCTTGATGTTTAAGATAACATCAGCTACTCCTAGATCCTTCATCTCAAAACAGCGAGATAAGAAATCCTTAACCTCCTTGATTAAATCAAGTTTGGTTCCAAAGATCAATATGTCGTCGACATACAGACAAAGAATAACTCCTTCGCATCCACCATAGCGATAGTACACGCACTTGTCACCATCGTTTACTACAAAGCCGGCAGCAGTTAATGTTCTTTCGAACTTCTCATGCCACTCCTTAGGAGCTTGTTTAAGGCCATATAAAGACTTTAATAACTTGCACACCTTTCCTTCTTGACCAAGTACTACAAAACCATCTGGCTGATCCATGTAAATTTCCTCCTTCAACTCTCCATTGAGGAAAGTCGTCTTAACGTCCATTTGATGAACGAGAAGACCATGTGAGGCAGCCAGTGATAGTAGCACCCGAATTATGGTCAGTCTAGCCACGGGTGAGTAAGTATCAAAGAAGTCTTCACCTTCTTTCTGGGTATAACCCTTGGCCAGAAGCCGTGCCTTGTACTTTTCAATCGTACCATCAGGTCTAAGCTTCTTCTTGAACACCCACTTACATCCTACGGGTTTGCACCCATAAGGACGGTCAGTGATCTCCCAGGTACCGTTAGCTAAGATGGAATCCATCTCGCTACGTACAGCTTCCTTCCAGTAGTCAGCATCAGGAAATGCATAGGCTTCTGAAATAGTCCTGGGTGTGTCATCCACTAGGTACACAATGAAATCATCACCAAAAGACTTTGTAGTCCTCTGTCTCTTACTCCTCATAGGAGTTCCATTGTTACCCTCAACAGGATTCTCAACGTGTTCCATCGCAATGGTGGGTTCAGGAATTACAATGAATTCCTCACTAGATGGAGTAGGTATCTCCTGATTTAATGAACTCGACATATCCTTCATAGGAAATATGTCCTCAAAGAAAGTTACATCATTTGATTCCATAATCGTACCAACATGCATGTCGGATACCTCAGATTTTATTATCAAAAATCTATAGCCGATGCTATGAAAAGCATAGCCTTGAAGAACACAATCCACGGTTTTTGGTCCAAGCTTGCGCTTCTTGGGAATTGGTATATTGACTTTCGCCAAACAACCCCAAGTACGTATGTAAGAGAGTTTCAACCTTTTCCTTTCCCATTCCTCAAATGGAGTCATGGTCTTATGCTTAATGGGAACTCGGTTTAGGATATGACATGCAATCATTAGCGCCTCCCCCCACCATTCCTTGGATAGACCCAAAGTGTCTAACATGGTGTTAACCATATCAGTTAGAGTTCGGTTCTTTCTTTCGGCTACCCCATTTGACTGGGGTGAGTAGGGAGGCGTCCTCTCATGGATTATACCATGTTCCGCACAAAACAGATCAAATTCATTGGAAAAATACTCTCCACCACGATCGGACCTAAGCCGTTTAATTTTTCGATCAAGTTGATTCTCTGCCTCAGCTTTATAGTTTTTAAAGAAAGTCAAAGCCTCATCTTTTGATTTCAGAAGATATACATAACAATATCTAGTGGAGTCATCAATCAACGTCATGAAGTATCTCTTTCCACCTTTTGTCAACACGCCATTCATCTCACAAAAATCAGAATGTATAAGCTCAAGTGGCGCCAAGTCTCTTGCCTCTGCAGTCTTATGGGACTTGCGAGGTTGCTTAGCTTGCACACATACTTGGCACTTGGAGCCTTTGACAGTAGAGATTTTCGGAATTAAATTCATATTGGCTAACTGTGTCATGCAACCAAAGTTAATATGACAGAGTCGTGAATGCCAAATATCAGACTCATTATTGTGGCAAACATTATTAATAACTTTAGTGCAAATATCTGACAAAGATAGGCGAAACAAGCCTCCGCACTCATAGCCTTTTCCAACAAATTGTCCACACTTAGAGATTACAACTTTATTGGATTCGAAAACCAACTTAAAACCATCTCGACATAAACGGGAACCGCTAACGAGATTTTTATTGATGGACGGCACATGATGAACGTTCTTCAGACGCACAGTCTTCCCCGAAGTAAACTTCAGATCGACCGTACCAACACCTCGAACGATGGCATGTGACCCGTTCCCCATCAGCACGGGTGAAGTCCCTGTTGCCTGGTAAGAAGAAAACATGGAGGCGTCAGCATAAACATGTACATTGGCACCGGTGTCAATTAACCAATCAGGGGATTGAAATACTGAAAGGATGGTAGGAAAAATACCGTACCCTGATTCCTTCATATCAGTATCACCGATGACATCATTAGCAGACTTGCCGCTCTTCTCATGTTCGTGCTCCTCAAAGCGGTTAGGCCACTTCGGAGCCCAGTCATTAGGATCACCGCAGACATGGCAAAGTACCTTCCCCTTCTTATGAGAATTCTTCTTGAAGTTGGTAGAATGTGATGGCTTGTTCTTTGTATCAAACTTGCATTTGCCCTGAGTTTTGTTCTTATTGTTTTTGAACTTGTTGGGCTGGGAGTTCTTCTGTACCATGTGGGCACTAGAACCTCCCTCAGCAACTCGAGCACGTGTGTCCTTTGCTCTCGCCTTCTCTTCAACATCAAGAGTACCAATGAGATCTGCAACGAAAAACTCATGTCTCTTGTGTTTCAGGGAAGTAGCAAAATTGTTCCACGAAGGTGGAAGCTTGGCAATGATGCCTCCGGCAACAAATTTGTCCAGCAACACACACTTGAAGTACTCAAGTTCTTTTGCGAGAGACTATATCTCATGAGCCTGCTGTACAACAGGGTGCTCATCAGTCATCTTGTAGTCATAGAATTGCTCCATGACGTACAACTCGCTGCCGGCGTCCAAGGCACCAAACTTGGCCTCGAGCGCAGCCCACATGTCCTTGTCGTTGTCAAACGACATATACGAATCCACAATGGAGTCATCAAGAACACTCAGAAGAGCGCCTTTAAAGAGGGTATCGATCTTCTCAAAAGCTTCCAGCTGTGCTGGATTAAGATCGCCCTCAGGCTTGCCCTTGATGGCATCATAGCAGCCCATGGTCTGAAACCAGTAGACTGCTCTCGTGCGCCACCTCTTATATTGCGCCCCCTTAAAGGCAGGCGGCTTCAGATGCGCAGCAAAACCACTCGGAGTAAATTGCCTATAATCAGGTTTTTGGATTGTTGGAAATATGAGCAAATTACTATGAGATTTAATCCGAATAAACAGAAGATAAATCATGACCACAGAAGCAGAGATTAAACTAATCATGCGAACTAGCATAGCAGATGAACATATCACATCTAGGGCACATACTAGAAGCATGAATTCTACCACGATCTCGAACAGGAATGATAGAATCACATATGGTGCAGCACCGCCGACGTTGACGTTGTCGCCCATGTTGTCGAGGACGGGGTTGCCGAGGTCGGGGAAGAAGTCGTCGTTCGCGAAGTCGTCGCTGCCAGCAGTCGCGCGAGTGCGCTCTCCAAAAACCTGATCGCCCCTCTCCCATACAGGATCACGAGAGGCGGGGTTCCGGAGGCCTGCCGTCCCTTCTCGCGGTGCACGCCGGAAGGAGGGATGGAGAAGACTTGCTTGGCGGCGCAATGATCTGGAACGGTGGTGAGAAACCATACGAAGCGGCGGCGGCTAGGGTAGACGTCTGCCTGACTATATAGTGCGGGCCGGGTAGGTCGTGGGAGTAAACCCCACGTCCGAGTCGTCACGTGCATAGCTCTGTCCTCGGCTCGGCTCAATCCCGTAACCCGCGGCGCGTCGTGACGAGGCGTGGCGTGGCGAGGCGAGCGAGGAGGAGGAGCGCGCGTGTAGGTCTCCTCTTCTCATACTCATACAAGTGGTAGAAGAGCTCACCTTATAAAGAGGTGCAACTCTCTCTCAACTTTCAGGGTGGGACTAAACTTTAGCCTCACTCACTCCACTCACATGTGTGCATGAATGGGCCAAAAGAATTTCAGAATTTTAGTTGGGCTTTGGGCCAAAGGCCTACTAGCAAAATTCCAACAGATATCGACCTGGAGCTGCGACTCTAGCAGAGTTAGCTACCGACGACATGCATCTTGCAGGATTATCTTCCAGCTCTCTTGGTTATTTGCCTTTATCAATCTATCTTCTGAAGGTTTGTGTTGCCCTTCTTCAGTTTTTGTTTTGTTTTGTCAAGTGCCTTTTATTTTTTTCCAGACCTCGTCAAATTGCTATATTTGTGATTGGTTCATGAATAATATCTCAACGTGGTTCTGTCTTAGAAATGTGTCATGTCCAACATTAGAGTAGGCATATGTTCAGTGTTCAGCCGGGCACGAATAACTAGCCTTTTGTTTTCTCTGTAACTTTCTTAATAAGACAGGTGGCCAGTGCATTTGTACGACCATAATTTGTTACACATTGCTGTAACTAATCATCAATCCATGCATCTGAATGAGCTAGCTTAATCTCGATTAACCAATGATCTCTAAAGAATAGAAAAAATTCCTATATCTTGGAGATATAATTTGTAATATGTGGTTTTCCATGCTTACCAACTTACAAGTAGAACATCTTCTGAATAAGGGACTTGATTTTAGAAGCTTTATATATACATATATGGTTCGGAACTAAGTCACGAACCTGATGTTTTTTATTTGTAAGAAACCCGCAAAAAAATTTAAGAAGATTTTAGTTTTCGACTTTGCACTGTTTTCTTAGATTCTTATTTGGGTTTGGTTGTCCCTTAGCTACAAAAAGTATTGTAACCTTTATAACAAAGATGTATTCCATTCGGAATCAGGTTTCAAGAACAGTCTTAGTTGCGGTTTTGGACACATAGTCTACTCTTCTTCTTTTTGCAATGAGCACATACACTGATACACAGGCATGTTTTACTGAAATTAATAATTGGCATGCGCATACTCACATGAGATCTAACATGTATAGTTCTAGTATGAAAATAAAAAGAAGACACGAACAGTTTGGACCTGTCATAGTTAAGTCAGTTATAATTTTCTATGTACCAAATTGCATTTAAAGAATGGAAGTAGGATTTTTTTTTTCTTTTTGCGTTTATCATTTTAAAGAGTATCATACATCAAACAGTAGCTTTCAGTACATTTACATGACACAAACAACAATCATCAGATAGGTGCTGAAGAAGCAAAACACATGGTCTGAGGTTGGATGATGGTACGTAAAACATGACATATTTGATCACATTGACAGAGTACATCTCAATAGCTAATTAATCTCTTGTTGTTACAAGGACTAAGAAATGTGTTTGTTAAAACATGTTATCTTCAACATGCACGACATTTTCTTCTACATTATAGGAAATTTTTCTAGTAATTTTTTTTTATATTTCAGTAACATGTGACTCAGAAGACCTATTCATGTTTAGTTTAAGCCCTGGTGAAAATATTACCACCATGTCTTCATGATAAGCTACCATCAAAATGTCCCGGTTGCCAACTATTATCCTAGCATCTTGGTTGCAACAATGTAAATCATCTAATTTATTATGAACTAGCACTGAAAATATTAATCAATAGATACCCAAGAAACTTCCTGATGCAATGTATGATAAATTTATGTTGCGTACTAATAACCATTGTTGAGAAAATCATTAACTGGTAGCTGCTCGGTCGGCCGGTGAGTAGGGGATTAATAGGCTAATCGGCAAGTTAATCGGCCATTTAATCAATTAATCGGACAATTTATCGGGTAATCGGCTACTCGGGCACCCTATGAGTAGGGATTAATCGGCAAGTTAACTGGTTAATCGGATGAATTCTTGAACAGGGCTAATAACCATCTCGGTCGCCGTGGACATAAAGTGGATATTAGTTTGTTTATCTTGTCTTGTCTTAAACATGCAAGGCAACAAAAAGATATTTCCAAGTGGCTATATCAACTCTTTTTATCATACAAAACCTAATAGATTTAAGTTTGGCTCATATAGTCATATTGTTGGAAAGTATTTCAATTACACGGAAAGATGACGATAGCCAAGAGAAATTTTGCAACTTTCAATTGTGAGAGAAGAAATTGGTAAAATAAATTAGGTTTCGTTAAATGTCACTAAAGTTTGGCTAAATCTAATTATAGACTTGTATCCCAGATGAGGTTAAATTTTCCAAAATTTGATAAAGACACATTCAGTAACATAAAAATTATTCAGGCATTATGAAACACAAAATTTCCACATTTTCAGAGTGTGAAACTAGTCTTCTACAGTGGAAAGATCTAACAAGGAACGAACTCAATAGTCTTCTGGGCTCCTTCAATATTGGAAGGTTCTGTAGCCGTTCCGAGGGAGGGCTGGACCTTGGAGGTGGGACCGTTGGTACCCCTGTTCGCCCTGTTAAAGTATCTACAGTATGATGTAGCAAAAATGAGCTCCTAAACACGGACACATCCCATCATTTTCACGGGCAGCGTCCGCTCACTCCTCATATTTCACACATAGCAACCCTATCCCCAGGGTGCGCTCCCTGCCTTATGGCTACCTCTTACATCGTCTGATATCTTCTCAAAGCTTTCAGGGTCTCTTTATGTTTAGAAAAAACCGTCAAAAAAATTCGCCGTGTTTGGACTTCATTAGATATGGATTTTCTGGAAGACTGAAAATATGCAAAAAAAAAAAAAACAGAAACTGACACTAGGCACGCACTAAGTTAATAGGTTGGTCTAGAAAAATAATATAAAATGACGTATAAAGCATCCAAAAGTGATAATATAATAGCATGAAACAATAAAAAATTATAGATACCTTGGAGACATCAAACATCATAAGATCCAACTATATTAATAAAGTTCATGATACATCAAAATCGAATCCATCAAGAACAATGAGAGAGAAAGATTGAACACATAGCTACTATTACATACGCTGAGTGTCGAGGATAAACTGCCCACACATCACTATGAGAACGGAGGGGAAATGTTGTTGGCGGTGTTGATGACGGAGATGTCCCTTGCAGCGTCCAAACGCCACCAGACGGAGAGGGAGCGAGAGAAGTGGACCTCTCCTTTTCCGTCTTCCTTGGCCCTTTGAGAGAAAGGGAGCTCTCCCCTAGATTGAATCTCTCTATTTTATTCTATGCTTTTCGTCTTGTTTTCTGGCCATACACATTTCTTTTACAGTTAGAGATTCGTAGCTTCGATTGGGCAGAATTTTTTACATGATTTTTCTACGGAAGTTAGCTATCATGCGGTCGAAGGAGAGCTCCAACCAACTTAAGAGCTGCCCACACGAGCCCATGTCCTAACCAGGGGGTGGCTGCGCCACCTGGCCATGTGGGGCCCTCAGGTACCACCCTGCATTGATTATTTCGCCCAAAAATCACATAGAAAATATCATATTAAATTGCTGGGGTTTTTTGACCTTCCTAAATATTGACTTTCAGTAAAATCAAAAACATGCAGAAACATTAGTGCAGAACCGGGCAATAGCACCGGTTCGTAAGGCCCTTTAGTGCCAGTTCGGTAACCGGCACTAAATTGTGGGCACTAAAGCTCCCCCCCCCTTTAGTACCGGTTCAGCACGAATCGGTGCTAAAGGGCAACCACGTGGCACGAGCCAGCTCCGTGGGCGCGTAGGACATTAGTACCGGTTGGTAACACCAACCGGTACTAAATGTTTTGGTGTGTTTTGGTTTTATTTTTTATTTTTACTTTAATTTTGTGTTTTTAATTTAATTTAGTGATTGTTTTACATTATAATGAGTTGTTAAATCATTAGGTGAATGTACCCCAGATTAGTTTGACTGAATGCGTGGATCCTAGCTAAGTCATCAAGTATATGTCATATCCATATTATATATATTTGATCACCTAATTAAGTGATCGAGGTAATATGGATATGGCATATACTTGATCACTTAGCTAGAATCCATCTAGTTGAAACTAATATGCAGTTTCTTTCATAAATGATATAATAACTCATCATCATCATCATCATATTAATAAAAAAACTCTTGCATCATATATATCATCACCAACAACAATTTTCATAGCAAAGATATCATCGAGTTCAACATGGTAATGATATTATAAGCGTTCATAACACCACAAAAGCAAATCACTCTTTGAGATTAAGTTTAGGACGAAGAACACGGACATGAGAGGACAAGTACTAAGAGCATAAACTAGCTAATTAATCACTCCTACTGCTCTCTCTCAGGTAGAATAGCATAGAACATGTATAGCTTTGCTGATTCATCATATTGGAGCATGCAGATGAACCTGTCTCCTAATCGTGGGTTGCGTTTCTGATTGCTGCCCCCTAGTACTTCTCTATGATCGTTCACAATTTTGCTCCAGTCTTTTACTATTAAGCATTCCTCGCTATTAGAAATCCTGAATGCACTAAAGTGCATTGTAGGATATCTTGGCCGTAAACTAACAATATTCATGGTACCTTTAATCTCGATCCAATCAGGCACAACATTCATCGGGAGTCCCTGTTGAAGAACATCATATAGTAACATACTTAGCAATGAAGTTTAGCTTAAAAAATAATGTACGCAAAAGATGCACTGAGGAGAAATAGTAGAAATCTTACCATCTTTCCTAAATATATGTGACCGTAGTTCAGTACGAATACTATTGGTCGCACGTTGAGTACTAACATTTCTAAGTGCAGAAAAGAAATTTGTCTTGACAGCATCAAGATCCTCAAGCCATGAAACATAATGACTTGTCTCCTCGCAGTTTAGTTCAGCCCCGGGACAGTGGACAGTCCTGTCTACCAAGCGCCGGACATGTTTGCTTGATTGGAAATAAGCTGTCAATATAAATTGAGATCTATTAATTATTCAACTGGTTCAAATAATCTCATATCGAAAACATAAATATGGTTGAGAAACTCACATAATGGTAGAACTAGAGGCGTCTGCACATCAATCCAGATGTCTCTATTACCTTCAATATCATCTTCCGGACGAATGTCAAAGGTGATAACCATATCAGGCTCAAATGCATAAGCCTTGCATAGTGGTTTCCAAGTTTTGCATTCAAAATAGGTGTATGTGTCTGCATTGTATAATTTGACGTTGAAGGTATAACCATGCTCGGTCTTCAAGTAAACTCTTTTTACCTCCATAGTTTCGTTAGGACTGAAACCTATCTTATCCAAGACAAAAATTCTTGCATGGCAGGGGATACGCTAGTAGAATAGTGAAAAATTAAAATTAAAAGTTGAAGCAAATGAAGCATAAGTCATGCTTAATTACGAAAAAAGACTTGTCGTTGTGACTTACTGTATCCACCTCGAAGTTCTCATCCAGCTTGATGCTGAAGCGTCTATCATCAACTAGAAAATTTCTGTCGCACAGGCCGCGCTGGTCTTCGCAGTATTCGCACATAATGAAATCGTGTTCGTCGTCAGACGACATTTCGATGTTCATAGGTGAAACATTAAACACTTATTAGTTCTATTAATTCAACTAATTCTGTTAATTCAACTAGTTTAACTAATTAATTGAACTAATTCAACTAAGCACTTACGAAAAATATACCTAATTAATTGAACTAATTCAACTAAACTAGTTCTATTAATTTCTTACTAAAAATAAGGTAGCTAGTTCTATATAATAAAATGTTAATTAGATAATGAAATATCATATAACTAAATTAAATATATATCTAACATATAATTTATATCTAATTCATCTAACATTTGACATTAATATCTAACATATGTTCATATATAGGTGAAACATTAAACACTTACTAGTTCTATTAATTCAACTAAATAAACTAGATCTATTAATTCAACTAAGCATTTACTAAAAATAAACTAGTTCTATTAATTTCTTACTAAAATAAAGTAGGTAGTTCTATATAGTAATATTTTGATTAGATCATCAAATCTCATATACCTAAATTTTCTTCCTAAAAATAAACTTATTCCATTAATTTTCATACTAAAAATAAACTAGTTATATTAATTCAACTAGTTCAAATCTCATATATATACCTAATTAATATCTAGCTAATTCATCTAAAATTGAAATTAATATTTAACATCTTTTCCATATAATTCATCTAAAATTAACATTCTAACATTATTATCTATGTAATTTATCTAACATTAATCTAAACAACAGAAAATAGAAAATAAGTAAAAACAATGTGTGTGTGTGTGTATGTCGCACGAAGCAGTTGGATCGAGAAGAACTGGTGGTCGATGAAACTGAATTTTTCGTAAGTGCCATATATATAGGAGGAGTCTTTAGTACCGGTTAGAGCCACCAACCGGTACTAAAGGCCAATTTTCGCCAGGCCAAGGGGCGGGAAACGACACCTTTAGTACCGGTTTGTGTCACCAACCGGTACTAATGGTTATGCGCTGCCACCGGCGGTGCACAATGTTTAGTCCCACCTCGCCGAGCGAAGGGCAGCCGCACTGGTTTATAAACCCAGCCGCGGCTGCTTCTTCGAACTTCTCTATATAGCAGGCTTCTGGGCCTAACTAGGGCGCGATGCCCTGTGAGTCTGCTGGCCCTTCTGGCCTGCATTTGCACACCCTAGGTCTGGCAGGCCCACTTGGCAGCGCCCCAATAAATTTTTTATATATTTTTTTCTTTTCTGCATTATTTATTTTCTTCTATTTATTTTTGACTAATTTTTTATATAGTTTTTTTTCTTTTTTGCATTATTTATTTTCTTCTATTTATTTTTGAGTAATTTTTTATATAGTTTTTTTTCTTTTCTGCTTTATTTATTTTCTTCTATTTATTTCTGAGTAGTTTTTTTGTGACCCTCTCTACTCTTTCGCACATGCTATGCGGGTGAAATGATAATACCATTGCAAGTTTCAACATTTTCAGAATTCATTTTGTAGTGATTTTCAATTTCACGGTCATTTAACTCTCTAAACAATTAGGTAAATGACTGAAAAACAACAAATGATGTCAGAACATGTTGGAAATTGATGACGTCGCTTTGAATGCTGCATACTGAACACAAAAGAAGTCCGGAGTTCAAATAAGTTTAAAAAACATTGAAGTGCCCGTGTAACAGACGAGTTCTCGTCCGAAACTCTAATACTCTGAAATAGATTGTCCAGTTTGTACACGAAGTACGTCCAGTTTTTGCCATGACCCTCTCTACTCTTTCGCACACGCTATGCGGGTGAAATGATAATACCATGCCAAGTTTCAACATTTTCAGAATTCATTTTGTAGTGGTTTTCAATTTCACGGTCATTTAGCTCTCTAAATAATTAGGTAAATGACTGAAAAACAACAAATGATGTCAGAACATGTTGGAAATTGATGACGTCGCTTTGAATGCTGCATACTGAACACAAAAGAAGTCCGGAGTTCAAATAAGTTTAAAAAAACATTGAAGTGCCCGTGTAACAGATGAGTTCTCGTCCGAAACCCTGATACTCCGAAAGAGTTTGTCCAGTTTGTACACGAAGTGCGTCCAGTTTTTGTCGTGACCCTCTCTACTCTTTAGCACATGCTATGCGGATGAAATGATGATACCATGCCAAGTTTCAACATTTTCACAGTTCATTTTGTAGTGATTTTCAATTTCACGGTCATTTAGCTCTCTAAACAATTAGGTAAATGACCGAAAAACAACAAATTATGTCAGAACTTGTTGGAAATTGATGACGTCGCTTTGAATGCTGCATACTGAACATGAAAGAAGTCCAGAGTTCAAATAAGTTTAAAAAACATTGAAGTGCCCGTGTAACAGATGAGTTCTCGTCCGAAACCCTGATACTCCGAAAAAGTTTGTCCAGTTTGTACACGAAGTGCGTCCAGTTTTTGCCGTGACCCTTTCTACTCTTTCGCACATGCTATGTGAGTGAAATGATGATACCATGCCAAGTTTCAACATTTTCAGAGTTCATTTTGTAGTGATTTTCAATTTCACGGTCATTTAGCTCTCTAAACAATTAGGTAAATGACCGAAAAACAACAAATTATGTCAGAACATGTTGAAAATTGATGACGTCGCTTTGAATGCTGCATACTAAACACAAAAGAAGTCCGGAGTTTAAATAAGTTTAAAAAACATTGAAGTGCCCGTGTAACAGATGAGTTCTCGTCCGAAACCCTGATACTCCGAAAGAGATTGTCCAGTTTGTACACGAAGTGCGTCCAGTTTTTGCCGTGACTCTCTCTACTCTTTCGCACATGCTATGCGAGTGAAATGATGATACCATGCTAAATTTCAACATTTTCACAGTTCATTTTGTAGATATTTTCAATTTCACGGTCATTTAGCTCTTTAAACAATTTGATAAATTACTGAAAAACAACAAATGATGTCAGAACATGTTGGAAGTTGATGACGTCGCTTTGAATGCTGCATACGGAACACGAGAAGTCCGGAGTTTAAATAAGTTATTAAAAATAAAAAAGAGGTCCAATGCTGGTTAATTTGCTTCAAGCCTTTCGGAATAGTGTAGACTGCACTGCACATAGCTCAGTGCAATCTATGCTATTCCGAAAGGCTTGAAGCTAATCAACGTGCAGGTGAGCATTGCGCCTCTTCGTCATTGTCTCTGCACTCACGGCTTATAAACCGCTCATACTGCCTCTCTCTTGACGAGGTGGGACTAAAAATCAGCTTACTAAGAAACTCTAGTACCGGTTCATGCCATGAACCGGTACTAAAGGTCTTCGTGAGGGCCCCAGCCTGACCACAGCCGCACTGGCCTCATTAGTACCGGTTCGTGGCATGAACCGGTACTAAAGGTTGCCTATGAACCGGTACTAATGATGCCTGCCCGCCTAGCCGTTGGAACCGGCACTAATGATCACATTAGTGCCGGCTCAAATTCAAACCGGCACTAATGTGCTTCACATTTGACCCTTTTTCTACTGGTGAAAACAACAACTCACACTGAGCAGTAGATTAATAAGTTAGTCTAGAAAAATAATATAAAAGTGCACTAAAACTATATATGATTGATGTTAATATAGCATGAATACTTCATAAATTGTAAATATGTTGGAGACATATCAGTAAACCAGATGCAGACTAGGTGGTCTTTGCGGGCATCCGGACCGCTGCCACGTACGCGTCCACCAACCCAGACCCACCAAATAAACTACCCCATGCCCGCGCCATTTCCCACGCAAAGCACTTGCCGCATATTAATGCAGGCCAACATCGCTCCAAAGCGCTAGCTTCGCATTAATGCTGGCCCAGAGCGGAAGTGACCTCTCTCTATAGCTGACATTGAAGCGGCGCGCCGGCCAAGAGCGCCTCCTGGTCTCCACCCTGTTCCAATGTCGGAGACACGTGACCGGACAGGGCTGGACGGCTTTGCTCCGCATTCTAACCGGTTCCTATCCATCGGCCTGGCGACATTAAACTAGCGCGGCGGCTGTGAAACCTTCGTTGACGCCCACATTAACTCACCACATCGAGTGTCCTGGCCGGTGTCCGCTATTTAAATGTTGTCTCCTCTTCAGGCACACCACTGCACCACGTCAGCCATGACCGTGAGCTCTGGAGCTATGTGGGAAAGCCTATCGACGAAGCAGAAGCAGGAGTTATCCGTCACTACGACCGGCTGACAAGCCTGTCGTGCGTGATGGGCTGAGATTGGCTTGCCGACTAGCTCGCCAGATGTCAGCGGCGCGGCGAGGACCAGACAATAGAGGTGGCATCCGGCGATGAGCCAGCGCACCCACCGGCGTAACCGCACTCCAACGCCGTCATGGTGGGAGAGCAGTCGGTGTTTCGGCGGGTGTAGGAGGAGCAGCGCTACAACCTCCAGCTCGTTGACGAGCACCGCCTCGTGGAGGGGCAAATCTCCGGGCTTCCTAGGTGAGCAGCGGGCGATGTAATAGTCCATGCGCAACGTCCGCGAGATCCGGTGCGAGCGATGGCGGAACGTTGATGCGAAGTGGCCGTATAAATAAAAAGGATGAACGCAAAGTGTTTCATCTCACAAATGATCTCCGCAAAGTGTTTGATCTCACAAACGTTGTGTGATTTTATCTCACAAGCGTTACAATAATACATGTAACAAACAACAACAAATGTGTATGTAACCACTAACAACCAGCTGTTCACAAAACAATCTCTGGAAGAAAGAAACAAGAAATCCCATGCAATCTCCCAAGCAGCCCGCGCGGCACGAAGGAAGCATGAAGGTACGGTTGGAGGCTGGGTGGGTGACACCGCCGTGAATGAAATGAATGAACGGATCGAATGCACATGCTTAATTTCTGGGTCCTGGTCTCCATCCCTCCTGAATCCTGAGCCCCATGTACCTGTTCGACCGAGTTTGATCATCCAAAGACAGGCAAATGATCAAGAAACATTTGACAAATTTCGTCGGAGCAAATCGAGTGCAGGAGAAGAAGAAGAGTTGAAGCAGAAAGAATTCGTATGTTGGTCTGACCTGCCGAGCATCATGACGGTGGCCTGCGGGTTGGTGCCGGGGGAGTACTTGAAGGTGGAGCTGTCGACGACGCGGAGGCCGGCGACGCCGATGACGCGGTAGTCCTGGTCGACGACGGGCCCGACGTGGCAGCCGCCGTGGTAGTGCCAGATGGTCATCACGGTGTCCCGGCAGTACTGCTGCAGCGGGCGGGTGCCCCGGGGGTGCCGGGGCAGCAGGTTGAGGAACTTGGCCAGCGCGGCGCGGTCGAAGGCGGCGTCCATGGCGGTCGCGTTGGCGTAGGTGAAGCGGGCGAAGGCCCGCGACCGCACCACCCGCTCGATGGTCTGGATCCCGCGCACGCACCGCTCCACGTCCCTGGGGTCCCGGAAGTAGTTGAAGGTCACCGCCGGGTTCGCGTGCGGGTCCGTCGACCGCAGCTCCACGTGCCCCGTCGACAGCGGCCCCAGGATCTTCTCCAGGATGAAGCCGCCCCGGAACGCCCGCCGGTCCAGCCCCTGCATCACCTCCGCCGCCCGCCGCATCGCCTCCGCCGTCCTCTCCCTCGGCGGCAGCGTCCCCAGCTGCCCCGTCTGGTGGTGATCAATGAATCGATGAGTCGTTGTTAATCAAGGGCACCGTCGAGGCATCGATGGCATTGCCATTGTCACGTTTGGAGTTAGTTTGGAGAAGGTGTCGGCCATACCATGGGGGAGAACATGCCGAAGGAGTGGGCGCGGCGGCGGGAGTGGAGGGGGATGCCGAACTGGGAGCCGCTGACGCCCTCGATGAAGCTGCCGAAGCGGGTGACGCCGACGACCTGGACCAGGGAGAGCGCCACGGGGACGGGGGACGGGACGAACACCGAGTTCATGGGGTTGTCGGCCACGCCCTGCCCGACCATGGAGCGGTCCACGACGGCGCGGACGCCGTGCCTCTCCAGGTGCGCGCGCGGGCCGACGCCGCTCAGCATCAGCAGCTGCGGGCTCCCCAGCGTCCCCGCCGACAGGATCACCTCGCTTCTCCCCACGCCCCGCAGGTACACGCGGTGCTGCACCCCCATCGGGTCCGTGAACACCACGCCGTACGCCACCGGGCTCGCCGACCCCTCTGCAGCATTCCGGCACACGCACGCATACATTTCAATTCAGACCGATCGACCACGACTTGCATGTACATGCATGGCATGGCGTGCGCTGCATGTACGTACCTCTGCGCCGGAAGAGGATCTGCGACACGGTGGCGTGCAGGAACACGGTGAGGCGTCGCGGGTTGGCGCTGCGGAGGAAGTCGGCGGCGGTGTGGCGGCGGCCGGCGCTGTCGAAGATGGTGCCGCCGATCTTGGTGCCGGGGACGTGGTCGAAGGTGTAGCCGTTGTCCGGGGTGACGCCGGTCTGGAGGAGGCCCTCCCGGAGCGCGGACTGCCACCGCGGCACCTCCGGGCGGAACACCAGCTCGCGCTCCACCCACCGATACGACGCGTTCACCAGGCGCGCGTCCCACCCGGCGGCGCGCACGTACTCGCTGCTGGCGCGCGTGTAGAACCCGGCGTTGAGGCAGCTCCCGCCGCCAAGCACGCGCGCGCGGGCGTTCACCACGCCGTCCTCCGACACGAACCGCTGCGCCGGCGACCACGGCGACTTGTCCGCCAGCGCGTCCGCGAAGTGGTACTCGCTCGACACGTTGCGGTTGCCGTACGGGTAGCCACCGCGCTCCAGGAGGAGCACGCGCGAGCGCTCCGACAGCGTCGCCGCCAGCGGGCACCCGGCCGTGCCGCCGCCGACCACGATGTAGTTGTAGTGGGACACGAGCGGCGCGTCCCGCGCGTGCCGCACGAACCGGAAGTTGTACCTCTGCCTCTCCGCCTCCTCCCCCGCAGCTTCCTCTCCCTGCTGCTGTGAGGCGGCGAGTCTGAGGCAGAACGAGCCAAGAACCGCGGCGGCGATGACAAGCGCCACGGGTAAGCCGTGAAGGCCAGGCGGCGCCATGAAATTCGTCAGAGTAATCTAGCTTCGCCATTGCTGGTTAACCTCTGGTTTTGTTTATATAGATGGATGGGGATCGTGAATCGAATTCGATTAGATAAAGAGTAGTTGCCAATTTAGGAGTGCAGATGCGGTGCTGATTGATTCCTAGCTAGTGCAAAGATGAGCTCCGAAGGATCCGGACGAGTGATGATAGAAAGAACAGCGCCGTCGTCGGGATCCTTTGCATTTGCAGGCTAAAGTAATTAGCCATTTTTTTAGTGGCGAGTGAGTGTTAGTCGTGTGATGGAGAAGAGATTCAGTGGACGTAACCTTCAAGGCTTCAAATCTGGACGTACCTTTGCTCCTGCTTGGTCTTTGCCCTTAGGGCATCTCCAGGTGCAATCCTTACCAGCAGTAAAATATTGTAGTCAAGTTGTTAATAATCGAGTGACATTACTTTGTCAGTCCAAACCAAGAAATCCTCATGTTTTTAAATATATATATATATATTAAAAGAAGCGGGGTTTGAAAAGGGAGCGGAATTCTAAAATCTGAACTGCTGAAGGAGCGAATTTTCAGTAGCATAACTTGAACTCCTGGAATATGGCACCCTTAGAGCATCTCCAACAGGCGCCAAAAAGAGCTCCGCGCATTAAAAGTTTATTTTTTTGGGCGCCGGGCAGCTCCAGCAGAAGCTGTAGCGCTAAAAGTTTTTGGGCGTGCGCTGAAAAACGCTATCCGCGCAGCATATTTTGGGCGCCGGATTGCGCGCGCTTCACAAATTGCACTGTCTGCTTTTTGGGCGTGCGTTTTTGGGCGCCTGCCAAAGCAAAATTGGTACCGACGCATTAAAAGTGCTACAGTAACGCGCTATAACGTTTATTGGGCGCGGAATTTTTGTGCGGCCGTTGGAGATGCTCTTAGTCGGGACAACCTATTTGATTGCATTGGTTTCTTTCAAAGCGAAGCTATCCATGGAGGCTAGTGTTGACGTATGAATGTATTGTCTAGTCTCTTCCGTCAGATCGGTCTTTTGATTGCATTGACTAGAACATGCACTTCTACAGCCAGTTTGTTGTCATATATATTATGATATTCGGGACCAACAGGGACTAGATGCTCTTTTGTATAGGCCCTGAAAGGGGAAGAGATGCTGAAATGGCAACTATGTCTATTCTCTAATTCACCTAATCCAATAGTACTAGTTTTAGGAACCTCTAGTGCCAAAGTTACTGAATGACTAAGTAACCAATCCATGTCAGATGTCATATCCCTGCTGTCATCGGTCGTTGGGATCTTCCTCTTGCATCTCACTGGCACCCTCGGATGTCGAGGGCGACGGGATCAATTAGAAGAAGCACTATGGGCTTCATTGCTCCGCACGAAGCTACCGCAGCATCGCGGCTCCTCCTCCCGCGCGTCGTCCCTGCCTCTGCATCATTGTGAGCTGGTATCTTTCGCGCACACGTAAGTAGCGATGCCGCACATCGTCATTGTCCCATAGCTTGCACTCAAGTAGGCGCTCGGCCGCTCAAGGATGACGAAGAAAACCGACATCCACTATTGTTGACAGCTCAACCAAACATCACTGTAGAGGGGGATCGTCATCTCCAAGCGCGGGGAGGAGGGCTGCAACTGTAGGAGCACCCCGCCGTAGCCAGGACGGATGCTAGCAGAACAACGATGAGTAGAGTGACAGCGGCGGACCGATGCCGTCCGAGATCTGCCTCAAGTTCGCTTCGTAGTTTAGATTAGTTCGAATCAAGATTTACATAAAAAATTAATATTTCATCTATCTTCAATCTTTTATGAACAATGTTTGAATTTGCTTCGAATGTTCGAACACCCCTATATACTTGATGCTTGCCGTTTAATACCCGGACCCAAGCGAATATTAACGGACATGTTGGAGTGTGTCTGCAAATAAGTAAGGATGTCCACTGAGTTATATATTGGGGAGTCCTATTTGCCGCACATGTCGCTGGGTAGCAAGCAAATACATCCCCTATGATCACTACACACAATTACTGCCCAAGTAAACATTTTTGGGAGACTACCTATTCCTGTTTTGGGAAGGTTCCAAAACCTTCACAAACCGAATTTTATTTTCATTCTCTTTTTTTCAAGATTTTTATTTATGTTTTTTATTTTTATTATTGTTTCGTTTTTCCTTTTTAAAAATTTTCATAAAAAGGGGAAAATGAAAAAGAATACAAATGTGCACTCCATAGATTTCAGGATTTTTAAATCCATGAATTTATTGAATTCGCAAATATTATTGAGTTTGTGGTTTTGTTTGAATTCATGAATATCTTTTGAATTCAAGAACATTTTTACAATTCACAAACATAATTTAAGTCACATATATTTTTGTCATTTCAAGCATAGTTTGTAATATGAAAGTTTTATAAATTATGAACATTTTGAACTCAAAAGATTTTTTAGTTCAAAATACATTTCAAATTCGTGTATAATCTTTGAATTCGCGAACATTGATCGTGAACATTTTTTAATTCACAAACATTTTTTGAAATCATCAACATTTTTTGACTTTCACTATTTTTTATTTCTAAAGTATTTTTCAAAATATCTTAACATTACTTTCAAAATTTGGAAAAAGTATAAATAACTCACGCTGTTATTTTAATGGCCTGGTGTCTCTCATGTGTGTGTTTGGGTGCACGTCTGTTTGGAAACGTGTGATGCAGATCGGCCCAATTCATCGCATAAGCTGTACGTTCGACCGCCGCATTTCTTCTGTATTGTTTCTATTTCCTTCTTGTTTATTTTTCTTGGTTTATCTTTATGGTTGTCTCTAGGATTTTTTTTGTTTTTTATGTTTTATTGATTTTGTTTTTGGTTTTTTATTATGGAGTTGATTTTTTATTTACATATGATGAAAATATTTCTAATATACATCCAACATTTTTTAAATGTAGGCTGACTAATTTAATATACGTGGACGATTTTTTGTGTATATACTCATCCTTTTTCTAATGTAAGGTGAATTTTCTCTAACATAAGGTGAACCTTGTTTTATACTTCCCCCGTCCCAAAATTCGACAAGAATTTTGGGACGGAGGAAGTACAAACTGGCGTGTTTTGAATATGCAGTTAATATATGCTCGACTATTTTTTAATACGCATAAAATATTTAAAAAACAGACAGAAAAACTGAAAAACAAATCCAACGAGTAGTTTTGAAGAAGAAAAACAAAACAAAAACTCACTAGTGCAGCTCGCTAGGATTTGGCCTGCCCAATGACACTGGCATTGCTATGTATATCGCCTGTACAGAGTACCGGGCCAGCCGTTTTCACGCGCGCGCATGCTGTCGCTTAGCCCGCTGGCTGATTATTTATTCTTCCTTTTTTTTGATTTCGTTCGTTTTTCTCGGTATTGTTTGGTTTTATTTTGTTCTTTCATGGTTTTTATCCGCTATCTTCGGTTTTCCTTCGTATTTCTTTTTTATTTTTTATTTTCTTTCGTTTCCGTTGTTTCTTCCATCGGTTTTCACCGATTTACTCTGGTTTTCTTTGTTTCCCCTTATTTCATTTTTAACGCATGTCTATGATTTTCATAAGCATTGTACATATTTTCATATATTTTAGGAACATTTTTTGCACATATTTATATTTTTAAATAAATGATTAACATTTTTCATAATTTATGGTTTGATGTTTACCTTTTTTCATACACGTTCTACATTTTTTGTATACATCTGAAATATTTTAAATTTTTCACATTTTCGGAACACTACATGTTTAATATATTAGCAAAAAACATATGTTTGAACATTTTTTAATACAATTTCAAAAATTAAATACAAGTTGGAAATTGTTTTTATTGATATTTTTCTGAACTATAAAATCTTTTTTTTACATTGTACAAACTTTTCTTTGAAAAAATGTCTTGTACATATTCTTCAAACTTGTGATTATTTTCTGAAATGTAATGTACACTTTTTTAATGTATGAATCGTTTTGTATCTTTTTCTCCAAAAGGGGGATTATCGTCAAGTTGTGCATCAAACAATGAACACAGCCATCTTTATTACATTATTCAACAAAGTTTTACAAAAAATATATATAGACAAACCCAAAGCCACCTTCCGGAAGATAATTGTCTCTCTACCTACAAGTTGATGATGTGCCCTGGCCGTGCGTCTCGCACATCCAGAAATACAGTGCCCTCGCGATACCACCCGCCGGCTAGCCGGGAGCATCAACCGGTCTAGAAGACTCTCAGCGTAAACCACATGCATACGATGAAGAGTCTATCACCGCCTACTTTCACAATCCCATCTTCAGTATCAATCCACGCAACGATTTTGCCAGACCATTCTGCCATCGATGCCGGACATAATTAGCCTCCTGCATGCGCCCATCAAATGGCATCCAGCATCGAGACCTAGCTGCACCTTGCCGGCAAGACTCATCGCCGTCGATATTGTAGATGGTGCACAACTCCACGTTGGTCACCGCACGAGAAGCATGCGGAGACTTGCGCCCAGCCACCCCTCTAGCCAGTAGCAGCTCCAAAACGATGTCCCCAGGAGGTAGAGCGATGGAGACAAGGGTTGCACCGACAATGCCTTCATCAAGGTAGCGACGCCCCAAGACGCCGTCCTTGGTTTTCACCACCAGTCTCGTCTCCTCGTCCTCGCTGTCGGCTGGAGCTGACGGACCAACGAGGCGGGTGGCGATGCAAACCTCAAGCCGGTTAGAAATCCACGAGTAGGAGAGGAAGGCCGCATCACCACCCCATCACGACGCATCTGGGACGAAACCCTAGGTGTCGCCGCCAAGACCATTGCCGAGGCGCTGCAAGGGAGACTTGACACAGTAGCTGTCGGCGCAGATCCGGGCGGCCTAAAGGTCCACGTCAATGGACGCGGGGTTCCCCACTAGAGAACTCACAGCCGCCGGGAGATGAATCATTTAGTATTAATTATACGATTAACAATTTACATAAACTTGATTAACATTTCTATTTTTGATTTGCATTGTATTTTTTTCATGGATCAAAATCATTTTTCGTACATGCTTAACATTTTTCAAGTGGAAGAATAAGATTTTTCAAAATTTATATAAAGTGTCTTTTGTAACAATATATTTAGAACATTTGGAAATACAAACAAAAGTAATAAAAGGACAAAAAATGTGGATAAAAAATGAAAGTAAAAACTAAAGAGAGGTAACAGCAGATCAGCAAAGGAGTCGTGCCTACTGGGCCAGCCAAAAAAACGCTCCATGCAGGACTCAGGGCGGACGACACAAAGGCCTAGTTCTTTTGCAAGATTCTTTCAGAATCTGACCCCTCCCCAGCTTCTCCAGAATCTGTGAGCCTCATTTGTTTTACAATCCTAGCTAGTTAGGGTATAATTATCTAGGATTGTAAAACAAATGGAGGTTAAAGATTCTGTGAAAAGCTGGGGAAGGGTCAGATTCTAGAATAATCTTGCAAAAGAATTGGGCCATAGCCGTATATTTGACTTCATGGAAGCAGCAGCATCGAACAAGAGGTCTTTTCTTTTGCATGGTAATACGTGTCTCATTTATATCAGAAAGATCATAACACTTAAGGAAATATGCCCTAGAGGCAATAATAAAGTTGTTATTTATATTTCCTTATATCATGATAAATGTTTATTATTCATGCTAGAATTGTATTAACCGGAAACTTAGTACATGTGTGAATACATAAACAAACAGAGTGTCACTAGTATGCCTCTACTTGACTAGCTCGTTAATCAAAGATGGTTAAGTTTCCTAGCCATAGACAAAGAATTGTTATTTGATAAGCGGTATCACATCATCAGAGAATGATGTGATTGACTTGACCTATCCGTTAGCTTAGCACGATGATCATTATAGTTTCATTGCTACTGCTTTCTTCATGACTTATACATGTTCCTCAGACTATGAGATTATGCAACTCCCGAGTACCGGACGAACACCTTGTGTGCTATCAAACGTCACATTGTAACTGGGTGATTATAACTATGCTCTACAGGTGTCTCCGATGGTGTTTGTTGAGTTGGCATAGATCAAGATTAAGATTTGTCACTCCGAGTATCGGAGAGGTATCTCTGGGCCCTCTCGGTAATGCACGTCACTATAAGCCTTGCAAGCAATGTGACTAATGAGTTAGTTACGGGATGATGCATTACGAAACGAGTAAAGAGAATTGCTGGTAATGATATTGAACTAGGTATTGAGATACCGACGATCGAATCTCGGGCAAGTAACATACCGATGACAAAGGGAACAATGTATATCGTTATGAGGTTTGACCGATAAAGATCTTCGTAGAATATGTAAGAACCAATATGAGAATCCAAGTTCTGCTATTGGTTATTGACTGGAGATGTGTCTCGGTCATGTCTACATAGTTCTCGAACCCGTAGGGTCCGCGTGCTTAACGTTCTATGACGATTTGTATTATGAGTTATGTGATTTGATGACTGAAGTTTGTTCAGAGTCCCGGATGAGATCGGGGACATGACGAGGAGTCTCAAAATGATTGAGACGTAAAGATCGATATATTGGAAGGCTATATTCGGACATCGGAAAGGTTCCGAGTGATTCGGGTATTCCTCGGAGTACCGGAGAGTTACGGGAATTCGTATTGGGCCTTAATGGGCCATACGGGAAAGGGGAGAAAGGCCTCAAGGGTGGCCGCACCCCTTCCCCATGGACTGGTCCGAATTGGACTTGGGAAAGGGGGCTCCCCCTTCCTTCCTTCTCCTTCTCCCTTCCCTTTTCCTATTCCATATGGGAGGTGGAATCCTACTAGGACTAGGGAGTCATAGTAGGACTCCACACTTTGGGCGCGCCCTATGAGGGCCGGCCTCCTCCTCCCTCCATCCTTTATATACGTGGCCAGGGGGCACCCCATAGACACACAAGTTGATCATTGATCTCTTAGCCGTGTGCGGTGCCCCCCTCCACCATAATCCACCTCGGCATATCATAGTGGTGCTTAGGCGAAGCCCTGTTCCGGTAGCATCATCATCACCGTCATCACGCCGTCGTGCTGATGAAGATCTCCCTCGACACTCTACTGGATCGTGAGTACGTGGACAACACTCTTCCCCTTTCGTTGCTATGCATCACCATGATCTTGCGTGTGCGTAGGAAATTTTTGAAATTACTGCGTTCCCCAACAGTGGCATCCGAGCCAGGTTTATGCGTAGATGTTATATGCACGAGTAGAACACAAAGGAGATGTGAGCGTGGGTATATACATATTGCTTGCCGTCACTAGTTGATTCTTGATTCGGCGGTATTGTTGGATGAAGCGGCCCAGACCGACATTACGCGTATGCTTACGCGAGACTGGTTCTACCGACGTGCTTCACACACAGGTGGCTAGTGGGTGTCAGTTTCTCCAACTTTAGTTGAATCAGATTCAATGAACATGATTCTTTCTGAACATCAAAAAGCAATCACTATACCGCCTTGTGGTTTTTGATGCGTAGGTAAGAACGGTTCTTGCTCAGCCCGTAGCAGCCACGTAAAACTTGCAACAACAAAGTAGAGGACGTCTAACTTGTTTTTGCAGGGCTTGTTGTGATGTGATATGGTCAAGATGTGATGAGATATAAGTTGTTGTATGAGATGATCATGTTTTTTTGAAGTTATCGGCAACTGGCAGAAGCCTTATGGTTGTCTCTTTATTGCATAAGATGCAAGCGCCAAATAATTGCTTTACTTTATCGCTATGCGATAGCAATAGTTGCAAGAGCAATGGTTGGCGAGACGACCATGTGATGACATGTTGATAGAGATCAAGATGATGGAGATCATGGTGTCATGCCGGTGACGATAGAGATCATGACGATACTTTGGAGATGGAGATCAAAGGCGCAAGATGATAATGGCCATATCATGTCACATATTCTGATTGCACGTGATGTTTATCCTTTATGAATCTTATTTTGCTTAGTTCGGTGGTAGCATTATAAGATGATCTCTCACTAAATTTCAAGGCATAAGTGTTCTCCCTGAGTATGCACCGTTGCTACAGTTCGTCGTGCCGAGACACCATGCGATGATCTGGTGTGACAAGCTCTACGTTCACAAACAACGGGTGCAAGCCAGTTTTGCACATGCAGAATAATCGGGTTAAACTTGACGAGCCTAGCATATGCAGATATGGCCTCGGAACACTCAGACCGAAAGGGCGAGCGTGAATCATATAGTAGATATGATCAACATAGTGATGTTCACCATTGAAAACTACTCCATCTCACGTGATGATCGGACATGGTTTAGTTGATATGGATCACGTGATCACTTAGATGATTATAGGGATGTCTATCTAAGTGGGAGTTCTTAAGTAATATGATTAATTGAACTTAATTTATCATGAACTTAGTCCTGATAGTTTTTGTGTATCTATATTGTAGATCAATAGCTTGTGATGTAGCTCCACATTTATTTTTGATATGTTCCTAGAGAAAAATAAGTTGAAAGATGATAGTAGCAATAATGCAGACTGGGTCCGTGATCTGAGGATTATCCTCATTGCTGCACAGAAGAATTATGTTCTTGATGCACCGCTAGGTGACAGACCTATTGCAGGAGCAGATGCAGACGTTATGAACGTTTGGCAAAGCTCGGCATGATGACTACTTGATAGTTTAGTGCATCATGCTTTACGGCTTAGAACCGGGACTTCAGAAATGTTTTGAAATGTCACGGAACATATAACATGTTCTAAGAGTTGAAATTGGTATTTCATACTCATGCCCGTGTCGAGAGGTATGAGACCTCTAACAAATAATTTGCCTACAAGATGGAGGAGAATAGCTCAACCAGTGAGCATGTGCTCAGATTCTGAGCACTACAATCGCTTGAATCAAGTGGGAGTTAATCTTCCAGATAAGATAGTGATTGATAGAGTTCTCTAGTCACTTTCACCAAGTTACTGGAACTGCGTGATGAACTATAATATGCAAGGGATGACGAAAACGATTCCCCGAGCTCTTCGCGATGCTGAAATCGGCGAAGGTAGAAATCAAGAAAAGCATCAAGTGTTGATGGATGACAAGACCACTAGTTTCAAGTAAAAGGGCAAGAAAAAGAAAGGGAACTTCAAGAAGAATGGCAAGCAAGTTGCCACTCCCATGAAGAGGCTCAAAGCTAGACCCAAGCCTGAAACTGAGTGCTTCTCCTGCAAAGGAAATGGTCACTAGAAGTGGAACTGCCCTATATACTTGGCGGATAAGAAGGATAGCAAAGTGAACAAAGGTATATTTGATATACATGTTATTGATGTGTACTTTACTAGTGTTTATAGCAAACCCCTCGGTATTTGATACTAGTTCAGTTGCTAAGAGTAGTAACTCGAAACGAGAGTTGCAAAATAAACAAAGACTAGTTGAGGACAAGGTGACGATGTGTGTTGGAAATGATTCCAAGGTTGATAAGATCACCATCGCACACTCCCTTTACCTTCAGGATTAGTGTTGAACCTAAAATAAATGTTATTTGGTGTTTGCGTTGAGCATAATATGATTGGATCATGTTTATTGCAATACGGTTATTCATTTAAGTCAAAGAATAATTGTTATTCTGTTTACATGAATAAAACCTTCTGTGGTCATACACCCAAGGTGAATGTTTTACTGAATCTCGATCGTAGTGATACACATATTCATAATATTGAAGCCAAAAGATGCAAATTTAATAATGATAGTGCAACCTATTTGTGGCACTGCCGTTTAGATCATATTGGTGTAAAGCGCATGAAGAAACTCCATGCTGATGGACTTTTGGAATCACTTGATGCTTGCGAACCATGCCTCATGGGCAATATGACTAAGACTCCGTTCTCCGGAACAATGGAGTGAACAACTGACTTATTAGAAATAATACATACTGATGTATGCGATCCGATAAGTGTTGAGGCTTGCGGCGGGTATCGTTATTTTCTGACCTTCACAGATGATTTGAGCAGATATGGGTATATCTACTTAATGAAACATAAGTCTGAAACATTTGAAAAGTTCAAAGAATTTCAGAGTGAAGTGGAAAATCATCGTAACAAGAAAATAAAGTTTCTACGATATAATCGCGGAGGCGAATATTTGAGTTACGAGTTTGGTCTTCATTTGAAACAATGTGGAATAGTTTTGCAACTCACGCCACCTGGAACACCACAGGATAATGGTGTGTTCGAACGTTGTAATCATACTTTATTGGATATGGTGCGATCTATGATGTCTCTTACCGATTTACCACTATCATTTTGGGGTTATGCATTAGAGACGGCTGCATTCACGTTAAATAGGGCACCATCTAAATCCGTTGAGATGACACCGTATGAACTATGGTTTGGCAAGAAACCAAAGCTGTCGTTTCTTAAAGTTTGAGGTTGCGATGCTAATGTGAAAAAGTTTCAAACTGATAAGCTCAAACCCAAATCGGAGTAGTGCGTCTTCATAGGATACCCAAAAGAAATTGTTGGGTGCACCTTCTATCACAGATCCGAAGGCAAGATATTCGTTGCTAAGAATGGATCCTTTCTAGAGAAGGAGTTTCTCTCAAAAGAAGTAAGTGGGAGGAAAGTAGAACTTGACGAGGTAATTGTACCTTCTCCCTTATTGGAAAGTAGTTCATCACTGAAATCAGTTCCAGTAATTCCTACACCAGTAAGTGAGGAAGCTAATGATGATGATCATGAAACTTCTGATCAAGTTACTACCAAACCTCGTAGGTCAACCAGAGTAAGATCCGCACCGGAGTGGTACGGTATGAAGGAAATATGCCCCAGAGGCAATAATAAATTTGTTATTTATATTTCCTTATATCATGATAAATATTTATCATTCATGCTCGAATTGTATTAACCGGAAACTTAGTACATGTGTGAATACATAGACAAACAAAGTGTCACTAGTATGCCTCTACTTGACTAGCTCGTTGAATCAAAGATGGTTAAGTTTCCTAGCCATAGACATGAGTTGTCATTCGATTAACGGGATCACATCATTAGGGAATGATGTGATTGACTTGACCCATCCGTTAGCTTAGCACGATGATCGTTTAGTTTGTTGCTATTGCTTTCTTCATGACTTATACATGTTCCTATGACTATGAGATTATGCAACTCCCGAATACCGGAGGAACACTTTGTGTGCTACCAAACGTCACAACGTAACTGGGTGATTATAAAGGTGCTCTACAGGTGTCTCTGATGGTACTTGTTGAGTTGGCATAGATCAAGATTAGGATTTGTCACTCCGATTGTCGGAGAGGTATCTCTGGGCCCTCTCGGTAATGCACATCACCATAAGCCTTGCAAGCAATGTAACTAATGAGTTAGTTGCGGGATGATGCATTACAGAACGAGTAAAGAGACTTGCTGGTAACGAGATTGAGCTAGGTATTGAGATACCGACGATCGAATCTCGGGCAAGTAACATACCGATGACAAAGGGAACAACGTATATTGTTATGCGGTTTGACCGATAAAGATCTTCATAGAATATGTAGGAACCAATATGAGCATCTAGGTTCCGCTATTGGTTATTGACCGGAGATGTGTCTCAGTCATGTCTACATAGTTCTCGAACCCGTAGGGTCCGCACGCTTAAAGTTCTGTGACGATCGGTATTATGAGTTTTTGTGTTTTGATGTGCCGAAGGTAGTTCGGAGTCCCGGATATGATCACGGACATGACGAGGAGTCTCAAAATGGTTGAGACGTAAAGATCGATATATTGGATGACTATGTTCGGACACCAGAAGGGTTCCAGGAGGTTTTGGACATATACCGGAGTACCGGGGGTTACCGGACCCCCCCGGGAAGCTATTGGGCATTATGGTCCTTAGTGGAGAAGTGAGAAGGCAGCCAGGAGGTGGCGCGTGGCCCCCCTTGCCCCAACCCGAATTGGACAAGGGGAAGGGGCGGCGGCCCCCCTCTCCTTCCTTCTCTCCACCTCCTCCTTCCC
>NC_041388.1:688819484-688823878 GCF_002162155.2 Triticum dicoccoides
TGGCCGGCCCTCTCCTCCTCCCCCTTTATATAGGGGCAAGGGGCACCCCAAAGACACAACAATTGATCTGTTGATCTCTTAGCCATGAGCGGTGCCCCCCTCCACTATAATCCACCTCGGTTATATCGTAGCGGTGCTTAGGCGAAATGCGTCGGTAGCTCCATCAACATCGTCACCACGCAGTCGTGCGGACAAAAATCTTCCTCGAGCTCTACTGGATCGTGAGTTCGCGGGACGTCACCGAGCTGAACGCGTGCTGAACACGGAGGTGCCGTATGTTCGGTGCTGAGGATCCGTCAATCGTGAAGACGTACGACTACATCAACCGCGTTTTATAACGCTTCCGGTTAACGGTCTATGAGGGTACGTGGACGACACTCTCCCCTCTCATTGCTATGCATCACCATGATCTTGCGTGTGCGTAGGATTTTTTTTTTTGAAATTACTACATTCCCCATCATGGTAATCCTGTTCTGGAGGTCATGTTACTTGACCATGATGAACCTACGAACTACGAGGAAGCAATGATGAGCCCAGATTCCGTGAAATGGCTTGAAGCCATGAAATCTAAGATGGGATCCATGTATTAGAACAAAATATGGACTTTTATTGACTTGCCCGATGATCGGTGAGCCATTAAGAATAAATGGATTTTCAAGAGGAAGACGGACACTGATAGTAGTGTTACTATCTACAACCAGAAGGTTTTGTCGATCCTAAAGGTGCTAACAAAGTGAGCAAGCTCCAGCGATCCATCTATGGACTGGTGCAAGCATCTCGGAGTTGGAATATTGATACGTCTCCAATGTATCTATAATTTTTTATTGTTCCATGATATATTATATTCTGTTTTGGACATTATTGGGCTTTATTATGCACTTTTATATTATTTTTGGGACTAACCTATTAACCGGAGGCCCAGCCCAGAATTGTTGTTTTTTTGCCTATTTCAGAGTTTCGTAGAAAAAAGAATATCAAACGGAGTCCAAACGGAATGAAACCTTCAGGAACGTGATTTTTGGAACGAACGTGATCTAGAGGACTTGGACCCTACGTCAAGAAAGCAACCAGGAAGGCACGAGGTAGGGGGCGCGCCTACCCCCCCTCCCAAGGCGCACCCTCCACCCTCGTGGGGGCCACGTTGCTCCACCGACGTACCTCTTCCTCCTATATATACCTACGTACCCCCAAACTAGCAGATACGGAGCCAAAACCCTAATTCCACCGCCGCAACCTTCTGTACCCGTGAGATCCCATCTTGGGGCCTTTTCCATAGCTCCGCCGGAGGGGGCATCGATCACGGAGGGCTTCTACATCAACACCATAGCCTCTTCGATGATGTGTGAGTAGTTTAACTCAGACCTTCGGGTCCATAGTTATTAGCTAGATGGCTTCTTCTCTCTTTTTGGATCTCAATACAATGTTCTCCCCCTCGCTTGTGGAGATCTATTTGATGTAATCTTCTTTTGCGATGTGTTTGCTGAGACTGATGAATTGTGGGTTTATGATCAAGTTTATCTATGAACAATATTTGAACCTTCTCTGAATTCTTTTATGTATGATTGGTTATCTTTGTAAGTTGGTTTGGCCTACTAGATTGATCTTTCTTGCAATGGGAGAAGTGCTTAGCTTTGGGTTCAATCTTGCGGTGTCCTTTCCAAGTGACAGTAGGGGCAGCAAGGCATGTATTGTATTGTTGCCATCGAGGATAACAAGATGGGGTTTATATCATATTGCATGAGTTTATCCCTCTACATCATGTCATCTTGCTTAAAGCGTTACTCTGTTCTTTTGAACGTAATACTCTAGATGCATGCTGGATAGCGGTCGATGTGTGGAGTAATAGTAGTAGATGCAGGCAGGAGTCGGTCTACTTGTCTCGGACATGATGCCTATATACATGATCATACCTAGATATTCTCATAACTATGCTCAATTCTGTCAATTGCTCAACAGTAATTTGTTTACCCACCGTAATACTTATGCTCTCGAGAGAAGCCACTAGTGAAACCTATGGCCCCCGGGTCTATTTTCTATCATATTAATCTTCCATCAACAAGCTATTTCTTGCACCGTTTTTATTTTGCTTTATTTACTCTGCATCTTTATCATAAAAATACCAAAAATATTATCTTATCATATCTATCAGATCTCACTTTCATAAGTGACCGTGAAGGAATTGACAACCCCTTTATTGCGTTGGTTGCGAGGATTTTATTTGTTTGTGTAGGTGCGAGAGACTCGTGTGTGGCCTCCTACTGGATTGATACCTTGGTTCTCAAAAATTGAGGGAAATACTTACACTACTTTGCTGCATCACCCTTTCCTCTTCAAGGGAAAACCAACGCAGTGCTCAAGAGGTAGCAAATATATGCTTTGATAAAGTGATCAAAACATATGGTGTTATACAGACTTGCGGTGAAGCCTGTATTTACAAGAAAGTGAGTGGGAGCACTACAGCATTTCTGATAAGTATATGTGAATGACATATTGTTGATTAGAAATAATGTAGAATTTTCTAGAAAGCATAAAGGAGTGTTTGAAAAGAATTTTTCAAAGAAAGACCTTGATGAAGCTGCTTACACATTGAGCATCAAGATCTATAGAGATAGATCAAGACGCTTGATAAGTTTTTTCAATGAGTACATACCTTGACAAGATTTTTGAAGTAGTTCAAAATGGAACAATCAAAGAAGGAGTTCTTGCCTGTGTTGCAAGGTGTGAAGTTGAGTAAAGACTCAAAACCCGACCACGGCAGAAAATAGAAAGAGAATGAAAAGTCATTCCATATGCCTCAGCCATAGGTTCTACAAAGTATACTATGCTGTGTACCAGACCTATTGTGTACCTCACCATAAGTTTGGCAAGAGGGTACAATAGTGATCCAGGAGTAGATCACTGGACAGCGGTCAAAAATATCCTTAGTGGGATAAGGAAATGTTTCTCGGTTATGGAGGTGACAAAGAGTTCGTCGTAAAGAGTTACGTCAATGCAAGCTTTGACACCGATCTGGATGACTCTAAGTCTCGTTCTAGATACATATTGAAAGTAGGAGCAATTAGCTAGAGTAGCTCCGTGCAAAGCATTGTAGACATAGAAACTCTGCAAAATACATACGGCTCAGAATGTGGCAGACCCGTTGACTAAATTTCTCTCACAAGCAAAACATGATCACTCTTTGGGTGTTAATCACATAGTGATGTGAACTAGATTATCGACTCTAGTAAAGCCTTTGGGAGTTAGTCACATGGATATGTGAACTAATCACATAAATATGTGAACTATTGATGTTAAATCACATGACGATGTGAACTAGATTATTGACTCTAGTGCAAGTGGGAGACTGAAGGAAATATGCCCTAGAGGCAATAATAAAGTTTTTATTTATATTTTTTTATATCATGATAAATGTTTATTATTCATGCTAGAATTGTATTAACCGGAAACTTAGTACATGTGTGAATACATAGACAAACAAAGTGTCACTAGTATGCTTCTACTTGACTAGCTCGTTGAATCAAAGATGGTTAAGTTTCCTAGCCATAGACATGAGTTGTCATTTAATTAACGGGATCACATCATTAGGGAATGATGTGATTGACTTGACCCATCCGTTAGCTTAGCACGATGATCGTTTAGTTTGTTGCTATTGCTTTCTTCATGACTTATACATGTTCCTATGACTTTGAGATTATGCAACTCCCGAATACCGAAGGAACACTTTGTGTGCTACCAAACGTCACAACGTAACTGGGTGATTATAAAGGTGCTCTACAGGTGTCTCCGATGGTACTTGTTGAGTTGGCATAGATCAAGATTAGAATTTGTCACTCCGATTGTCGAAGAGGTATCTCTGGGCCCTCTCGGTAATGCACATCACTATAAGCCTTGCAAGCAATGTAACTAATAAGTTAGCTGCGGGATGATGCATTACAGAACGAGTACAGAGACTTGCCGGTAACGAGATTGATCTAGGTATTGAGATACCAACGATCGAATCTCGGGCAAGTAACATACCGATGACAAAGGGAAAAACGTATATTGTTATGCGGTTTGACCGATAAAGATCTTCGTAGAATATGTAGGAACCAATATGAGCATCCAGGTTCCGTTATTGGTTATTGACCGGAGATGTGTCTCGGTCATGTCTACATAGTTCTTGAACCCGTAGGGTCCGCACGCTTAAAGTTCTGTGACGATCGGTATTATGAGTTTTTGTGTTTTGATGTACCGAAGGTAGTTTGGAGTCCTGGATATGATCACGGACATGACGAGGAGTCTCTAAATGGTCGAGACGTAATGATCGATATATTGGATGACTATGTTCGGACAGCGGAAGGGTTCCGAGAGGTTTCGGACATATACCGGAGTAACGGGGGTTACCGAACCCCCCC
>NC_041388.1:688824214-688834838 GCF_002162155.2 Triticum dicoccoides
CCCCGCCCCTCCGGGAAGCTATTGGGCCTTATGGGCCTTAGATGAGAATAGAGAGTGCAGCCAGGAGGTGGCGCGCGGCCCCCCTTGCCCCAATCCAAATTAGATAAGGGGAAGGGGCGGCGGCCCCCCTCTCCTTCCTTCTCTTCACCTCCTCCTTCCCCTTTCTCCTTCTTGGAATAGGAAAGGGGGGGACAAACCTACTTGGAGTAGGATTTCCCCCCTTGGGCGCACCTCTCCCTAGGCCGGCCCTCTCCTCCTCCCCACTTTATATACGGGCGCAGGGGGACACCCCAAAGACACAATAATTGATCTGTTGATCTCTTAGCCGTGTGTGGTGCCCCCCTCCATCATAATCCACCTCAATTATATCATAGAGGTGCTTAGGTGAAGCCCTGCATCGGTAGCTTCATCAACATCGTCACCACGCCATCGTGCTGACGAAACTCTTCCTCGAGCTCTAATGGATCGTGAGTTCGCGGGACGTCACCGAGCTGAATGTGTGCTGAACGCGGAGGTGACGTACGTTCGGTGCTGAGGATCGGTCAATCGTGAAGACGTACGACTACATCAACCGCGTTGTTATAACGCTTCCGCTTAACGGTCTAAGAGGGTACGTGGACGACACTCTCCCCTCTCGTTGCTATGCATCATCATGATCTTGCGTGTGCGTAGGATTTTTTTTTTGAAATTACTACGTTCCCCAACACAGTAATCCTATTCTGGAGGTCATGTTACTTGACCATGACGAACCTACGAACTATGAGGAAGCGATGATGAGCCCAGATTCCGTGAAATGGCTTGAAGCCATGAAATCTAAGATGGGGTCCATGTATTAGAACAAAGTATGGACTTTGATTGACTTGCCCGATGATCAGTGAGCCATTAAGAGTAAATGGATTTTCAAGAGGAAGACGGACACTGATAGTAGTGTTACTATCTACAAAGCTCTAATTGTCGCAAGAGGTTTTCGACAAGTTCAAGATGTTGACTACGATGAGATTTTCTCACTCGTAGCGATGCTTAAGTCTGTCCGAATCATGTTAGCAATTGCCACATTTTATGAAATCTGGCAAATGGATGTCAAAACTGCATTCCTTAATGGATTTCTTAAAGAAGAGTTGTATATGATGCAAGAAGAAGGTTTTGTCAATCCTAAAGGTGCTAACAAAGTGTGCAAGCTCCAGCGATCCATCTATGGACTGGTGCAAGCATCTCGGAGTTGGAATATATACTTTGGTAAAGTGATCAAGGCATATGGTTTTATACAAACTTGCGGTGAAGCATGTATCTTTACCTAATATTAAAGGACGGAGCCTTTCATGGTTCTCCATAAGTCATCTCTTTATAGCCATTGATTTGTATCAACTACAAAGATTAATGGCTGAGATCTAAAGAAAATGTTTTTCTACATATGTCCACCTTTTTATTAGTTTTTCTATATGAGGGGAGCGATCGATCCAAGCGGACCAAGCCTATCGATCAAGTCAGCCTCCTAATTCTATTTTGGTGCGTCTGTGATAGAAAAAAAGGTCAGTGGGCTTATTTAAAAAAACCTCCCGTGTATGTTTTGGACACCATATCTCTCCTAGCTCGAAACGGGCAACGTGTGAAAGACAATCGGGCCGTCATTTGTGTCCTTCAAGGACTCATCCAGACTAGCCCGACAGGTCAGAGACGCTAAAAAATAGGGCTGCAGAGGGTCAGATCGATGGCAGCCCAGCGTCGACGTTGTTACCTTCGCAGGCACGGCAAACTCGGCGGAACAAAGAGTGCGGCGTGCTGATGCGGGTGCCAGCGTTGGCAAACGGCTTGTAGCATCCATAGCCCGAGCCCATTGCGCCTTCGGTTGCCTGCTAGACATGGCGCACTACGGCCTCCCCGTTAGTGGCGAGGTCTGACCGGATCTGCACAACACATCGGGCAACAGCGAGGTGTGACGTGCACCACAGTATCGCAGTCGAACTGCCCTAGCTGTGCCTCCCTGTCGGCAACAAGGTCTGGCGGGATCACAGCTGCAGCGACGCGGTGTCAGGGGTCGACGATGTGGATGGAGATGCCAATGGGAGCGAGCAGAACATAGGTATGGGGAACGGGGAGGATGAAAAATTTGGCGACGGTGGAGATGCTGGACGTGATGAAGCCATGTACTCCGGTGCGGGCCTCCTTGCCGACGACCCTGCCCTATCTCGGTCCCGCGGTTTCTCCCCGCCCTTCCTCTCCCACATCAAATCCACAGCCGGCACCGCAAGCGCAGCAGTGCAGCCATGGTGGACGACGTGACCTGGGGATTGGGAATAGAGGTAGAGCCATGGACGGCACCACGAGATAGTAACGGAGGCCATGGCCGGCGGCTCAGCTTGGATGGACAGCGCGATCTGTGGGTCACAGTCACTTGGCTGATTCCGCTGCTCGCAGGAGATCTTGATTTTTGTATGGATGGGATTTTTGAGAAGTGATTTGGGCAGAATTTGGAGAAGATTGGGAGGAAGAAGATTGTGACCTGTATTCACTACCATGCAATGCACAGCAGCAGCTGCCGTGTCAAGTCATGACGGGCGCCAGTCACCATAATATGGTGTAGGAGGGGTGGCTCTCGAGGCGATGCTCGGCGATGCTTCGAACTAGGAAGATAAGAGGCCCCTCAATTTGATTTTCATATTGGATAGGAGAGATTTGAAGAGAGGATTTGGTGGAGCGAGAGAGAGAGAGAGGAAAGATTTGAAGAAGATGAGGCAAAATAGGATTGCACAGAAGAAAGTATCCATGGTGGGGATTTTGGTTCATAGATAATCTTAAGTACTGCAGCAAAAAATATAGGCATGTGGTTTTGTGCGGGATGTGTGCTGATGCGGGCTTGTTTTGGCTGTGTGGTTGGGTGTTGTATGCTCTTGAGTGCTTTGTGTGTGCGCAATGTATACTTGATGTGGGTGCCTGATGTGCGTCGTTCGATTTTTCTAGAGATTAATACTTAGCATGTAAGAGTAGTTGTTTTTGGTTCGGCCAAGGCATCCCTGAACATGTGCGCCTCTGTCGACAACGCTTCCACATGTCTCACTGAAATTCACACCATTGATGGCTCCAACACATGTGCTTTCGAGTGAGAGGACGCCATGTCGACAGCTGCGCCAGCATCGATACACTGTGCGGATGATCGAGGTCAACAATTGGAGCAAGACAATATTGTCTCTTCCATGCTACTCAAATGAACAAACTTGACACAAGACCGTGATGTCAGCCGTCGACTGCTACAAGAAAGATACATGGCTCATGTGCGTGTCTGCTGCCATGACATACTTACCGGACCTAAGAAGGAATGCGTTGACACGCGGGAGATGATGAAGCTATGTGCCTAGGGTAGGGGCACGGACCTGTCCAAAGGAGCCCTACCCTAGGACATCCCTAGGAGAAGTCGCCTTTCAATTGACTTCAAGGTATCCCACTCGACGGATTCAAGACACTCGACCAGAAAGCTATCACTCGACCATGAAGCCAACCACTCGATCGCCAGGAGGCCTGTAGTCACTCCGCAGGCAAACGGTCAGCTGTTGAGTAGTCTTTATGGTCATTATAGCACTTTATTAGGGGCGTTACCAGTAACGCCCGACCTTAAATGTACCTTAAACCCTGCATTACTAAGGGCAGGAGGGGGCCGGCGAACTCTATATAAGCCACCCCCCTCCTCAGTATGAAGGGTTCGCACCCCCTGTTATTCACATGTCAGTAATCCAATCGACCGCCTCCGGCACCGAGACGTAGGGCTGTTACTTCCTTCGCGAAGGGCCTGAACTCGTACATCTTGGTGTGTTTACAACTTCCCAATAGCTGAGATCTAGCCTCTCCATACATACCCCGCTACATCACTGTCAGAGTTAGAACCACGACAGTTGGCGCCCACCGTGGGGCCGGAATCTTAGCGCCTAATTGGAGAAGTTGCGATTTTTTCGATCCCTTTGATCATGGTTTCGTGCGGAGTTTTGGTGGAGAGCCGCGAGATCCGTCTCGGCGCACTCACGTTCATCGCCGACAACTCCGCCTAGCTCCAGGAGGCACCACTCGACATCGACGCGCTCCCCGTCCGCGGCGCGACACATTTCCACGCATGCGTTCGTGGCGTCCTTCTGCGACAGCCGTCGACCCAGTATCGGTCGGCCCCCGTATCGTCCCCTCGCTCGGTCTCCCACCGGCGTAAGCGCTCCGGTCGGTCGAGACTTCAGAGGTGGGTGAGCCATGCCGTGGCTCGCCAGTCGGCCACCCCGCAAGTCGCGGCGATCGAGCCCGACGAATCCCTTTGCGGCCTGTTTGACCTGTCAACTGGCTCCGCGGAGACCGCATCCGAGTGCGACAGCAGCGACCCAGCGGCTGAGGTTCTGGCGGTCGATGGGACGCACAGTCCTCCTGGTTTCCCTCGTGCTGGTGGAGGCGTGGGTGGGGGCGACCCGTCGCATCCCCACGATGAGTATCTCCCCGAACCTCTCACATCATCGCAGCGAGAGGAGCTTCGCCGTCGGAACATGGACGCACTCCACACTCCTATTGTCGGAGAAACCCCCGAGGCCTGGGCCTTGGAGGACGCGCGCTTGGCTAACCTGGCCGAGCGCACTTGACTGGAGAATCTCCAGCGGACACTCGACGAGCAAGTGCGTCGGCGGGCTCCCGAGTCCAGTCGACGTCAGCCAGCTCCCGAGTCCAGTCGGCGTCAGCTCTTCCCGCCGCCGCAGGTATACCGAACCCCAGTTCAGAATTTGGCCGCTGCGGCCCGTATAGCAGAATCAATTCAGCCCTCCCAGTCGGAGGCGGGTAGGGGCTTGTTGCAGATCAGAGCGCTTCTCCGGGCGGCGGGAAACCAAAATTCTGCTGTCTCTCAGTCGCGGAACAGGATCCACAGTCGATCCGTCGCGACGGATACAGTCGAGTCGGCTCACAGCCCGAGAGCGCCCCCGAGGCGTGAGGGACGTGGTGACCGGCATGATCAGTACAGGAGGAATGAGCAGTATGATCACCGATTCGACCGTGATGATCGACGTCGAGTGCCAACCCCTCCCCCGAGGAGTGGGTCATATGCGCCTCGACGGCAAGATGACAGACGCCCTCATAGTGTTGGGCAGAGGATTCCAGTCGACCCCAGAGACCCGGGTTTTGATGCGAGATCCATCCTCATTCAAGGTCTGGTTGACAGGAACAGAGCTCATCGAGAGGACCACAACAGAGATGCGCCTGCCAGCAGCAGAGCACGTGCTTCAGGGCCAGAGTGTTTCAGTCGAGCCATCAGAGCCGCAGTGATTCCTCCCAATTTCAGGCTGGCGACTGGAATCAGCAAGTTCACCGGCGAATCTAAGCCTGACACTTGGCTCGAAGATTACCGAGTGGCTGTCCAGATTGGCGGTGGCAATGATGAGGTGGCCATGAAGCATTTGCCTCTCATGTTAGAGGGCTCAGCCAGAGCGTGGCTAAATCAGTTGGCGCCCAGCAGTATTTACACCTGGGAGGACCTCTCCCGAGTGTTTATCACAACCTTTGAAGGAACATGCAAGCGACCCGTTGGCCTTACAGAGTTGCGGTCTTGCGTGCAGAAGCCGAATGAAACTCTGAGGGAATACATCCAGAGGTGGATCACACTGCATCACTCAGTCGAGAATGTGCCAGACCATCAAGCAGTTTGTGCCTTCAAGGAGGGCGTTAAATACAGAGAGTTGAATCTGAAGTTCGGTCGAACTGGAGAGATGTCTCTGCATCGGATGATGGAGATTGCCACCAAGTACGCTAATGGTGAAGACGAGGACCGACTCCGGAGTGGCAAGCACAAGGCAGTCGCCCAAGAAACCAGAGGAAACTCCAGTCGGAAACAGAAGCGGAAGGCCGAGCCAGCCGCTCCCGGGGAGGCCCTGGCCGTAGCCCAAGGAAACTTCAAGGGAAAACCCAAGGGCACCTGGAAGCCCAAGAAAGTCAAGGATCAGGATGGAAATGATGTTTTGGATCTACCATGTCACATCCACACCAAGAAAGATGAAGAGGGTAATTTTATTTACCCAAAGCATACCACTCGACAGTCTCGGCTCCTGATCCAGCAGTTTCAGGGCAAACAACCCAAGGATAAGGAACAAGAGTCGGACAGAGTCGGGGACAAGGAAGACAGTGACGATGGATACCCCCAAATCAATTCCACCCTGATGATTTTTGCTGATGTCGAGAGCAAAAGTCGACTGAAAGTCATTAACCGTGAGGTGAACATGGTTGCTCCGGCGACACCCAATTATTTGAAATGGTCGCAGACTGCCATCACCTTTGACCGGTCCGATCACCCTACGCACATTGCCACCCCTGGGAGGCAAGCTTTGGTGGTTGACCCAGTCGTCGAAGGCACTCGACTGACCAAAGTCCTGATGGATGGCGGCAGTGGCTTGAACATACTATATGCTGAAACATTGAAAGGGATGGGCATTCCGATGTCCAGACTCAGTACCAGTAACATGAGCTTCCACGGGGTCATTCCTGGGAAGAAGGCCGTGTCACTCGGACAGATTGCTCTCGATGTGGTTTTCGGCGATTCAAAGAATTACCGCAAGGAAAAGTTGACATTCGAGGTTGTTGACTTCCAAAGTGCCTATCATGCCATTTTGGGCAGGCCAGCTTACGCACGCTTCATGGCTCGGCCATGTTACGTGTACCTCAAACTGAAGATGCCTGGCCCCAAAGGCGTGATCACCGTTACCGGCAATAGGAAGAAAGCTGAGGAGTGTTTTCAGAAAGGATCGAAGATTGCTGACGCTCAGATGGCAGTTGTTGAGCTGCAAGAGTACCAGAAGACTGCTGATCCGAATGAATTGCTAAGAGCCAAGAAGCCTGCTTCAGAATCTGCTTTTCAGTCGGCCAGTGAAACTAAGATAGCTCACATTCACCCGACCGACCCCGACGCTGCTCCGACTCACATCTCGACGACGCTTGACTCCAAATAGGAAGAAGCGCTCATCCAGTTCTTCCGTGAGAACTGGGACGTCTTCGCATGGAAGCCTTCTGACATGCCTGGAGTTCCCAGGGGGCTGGCTGAGCACCGTCTACGAGTCGACCCGAAGTTCAAGCCCGTGAAAGAACATCTTCGACGGTCCGCCGTCCCGAAGAGGAAAGCTATTGGCGAGGAGGTGGCTCGGCTCTTAGCAGCGGAGTTCATCCGAGAGATTTACCATTCCGAGTGGCTCGCCAATGTTGTCATGGTCCCCAAGAAGGACAAGTCACTTCGCATGTGCATTGATTTCAAACATATCAATCGGGCCTGCCCGAAAGATCATTTTCCCCTCCCTCGCATCGACCAAATAGTCGACTCGACTGCGGGATGCGAGAGATTGTCTTTTCTAGATGCCTATTCCGGGTACCATCAGATCCGTCTGTATGGACCCGACGAGATCAAAACAGCTTTCATCACTCCATTCGGATGCTTCTGTTACGTCACCATGCCGTTCGGTCTCAAGAACGCCGGAGCCACGTTCATGAGAATGATTCAGAAGTGTCTACTCACTCAAATCAGTCGGAATGTGGAGGCATACATGGATGATATTGTGGTCAAGTCACGGAAAGGTTCCGACCTGCGGGCTGACCTTGCTGAAACCTTTGCCAACCTCAGGAGGTATGATATCAAGCTCAACCCATCAAAGTGCACGTTGGGAGTTCCGGGTGGAAAGTTACTCGGTTTTCTCGTTTCCGAACGGGGGATCGATGCCAATCCTGAAAAGGTTGGCACCATACTCCGGATGAAGCGTCCTGTACGCGTGCACGATGTCCAAAAGCTTACAGGCTGCTTGGCCGCTCTAAGTCGATTCATTTCTCGTCTCGGTGAAAAGGCGTTGCCTCTTTACCGACTGATGAAGAAGTCTGACAAGTTTGAGTGGACTCCAGAAGCTGACGCAGCATTTGCAGAGCTCAAAGCTCTGCTCACCACCCAGCCGGTGCTCGCTGCCCCAATCAGCAAAGAGCCTCTGCTGCTTTACATTGCAGCCATAGGACAAGTTGTCAGTACAGTACTTACGGTCGAGCGGGAAGAAGAAGGAAAGGCCTTCAGAGTTCAGCGACCAGTCTATTATCTGTCTGAAGTTTTGACCCCTTTAAACAAAGATACCCTCACTACCAGAAGCTTGTATATGGGATTTACATGACCACGAAGAAGGTTGCACATTACTTCTCTGACCACTCCATTACAGTCGTCAGCGACGCCCCATTGTCAGAGATTCTGCATATCAGAGATGCAACTGGTCGAGTGGCCAAGTGGGTGATTGAACTCCTTCCCTTAGATATCAAGTTTGAAGCAAAGAAGGCTATCAAGTCCCAAGCAATTGCAGATTTCGTCGCCGAGTGGATTGAACAGCAACTTCCGACTCAAGTTCACTCGGAGCACTGGACCATGTTCTTCGATGGATCTAAGATGCTGAATGGTTCCGGTGCTGGGGTAGTTCTAGTCTCCCCCCGAGGAGATAAGCTCAGATATGTTCTCCAGATTCACTTCGATTCCTCCAATAATGAAGCGGAGTATGAAGCACTTTTGTATGGGTTGCGCATGGCCATTTCACTCGGTGTTCGTCGCCTCATGGTCTATGGCGACTCAGATTTGGTGGTTAATCAGGTGATGAAAGAGTGGGACGTCAGAAGTCCGGCTATGACTGGTTATTGCAACGCAGTGAGAAAGCTAGAAAAGAAATTCGAGGGGTTAGAGCTTCATCACATCCCCCGACTGAAAAATCAAGCAGCTGATGATCTGGCGAAGATAGGCTCCAAGAGAGAATCCATTCCCAGCAATGTGTTTTTGGAGCACATCCGCTCGCCGTCAGTCCAGGAGGATCCTTTCACAGAAGAAGCCCCACAACCGAAAAGTGCCACAGATCCGACTGAAGTCGAAGTTCCTGATGTGGTCGACCTAATCATGGAAGTCTTGGCAATCCCTCCCGACTGGACGATACTGTACATCGCGTATATCCTAAGGAAAGAGCTCCCAGAGGACGAGGAAGAGGCTCGACAGATCGTCCGCCGATCCAAGGCCTTCACAGTCATAAAGGGGCAGTTGTATAGAGAAAGCGCGACTAGAATCGGTCAGAAGTGCATAACACCAGAAGAAGGTCAGGTAATCCTTGACGATATCCACTCGGGGACCTGTGGTCACCATGCGTCCTCTCGGACCATTGTGGCTAAAGCATACCGAGCGGGATTTTACTGGCCTAGAGCAAACGAGATGGCAAAAGAGATAGTCGACAAGTGTGGAGGGTGCCAGTTCTACTCCAACATGTCACACAAGCCTGCGTCAGCCCTGAAGACCATTCCACTCGTCTGGCCCTTTGCTGTTTGGGGACTAGACATGGTTGGTCCACTGAAAACAGGCAGAAGTGGTTTCACTCATGTGCTTGTGGCAGTCGACAAGTTTACCAAATGGATTGAAGCTAAGCCTATCAAGAATCTTGATGCTTGCACTTCTATCAGTTTCATCAGAGGGCTAACATTCAGATATGGAGTCCCGCATAGCATCATCACTGACAATGGGTCAAACTTCGATTCGGACAAGTTCAGAGCTTTTTGCGCCTCTCAAGGCACTCGAGTCGACTACGCATCGGTCGCCCATCCCCAGTCGAACGGACAAGCTGAAAGAGCAAATGGTCTGATTCTCAAAGGACTAAAACCTCGACTGATGCGTGATCTCAAGCGCGCGGCAGGTGCTTGGGTCGACGAGCTTCCGTCTGTTCTGTGGGGATTGAGGACCACCCCTAACCGGTCGACTGGAAGAACTCCATTCTTTCTGGTTTATGGAGCCGAAGCGGTTCTGCCAAGTGATCTTCTTCACAACGCGCCCTGAGTCGAGCTTTACACCGAAGATGAAGCAAAACAGGCCTGGCAAGACGCAGTCGACCTCCTAGAAGAAGAGAGGGAGATGGCCATGATCAGATCGACCATTTATTAGCAAGACTTGCGTCGATTCCACGCCCGGAATGTGAAGAGTCGAGCCTTCCAAGAAGGAGATTTGGTCCTCCGAGTGGATCAACAGAAACCACACAAGCTTGCTCCTACTTGGGAAGGCCCCTTCATCATCACCAGAGTCCTCCACAATGGAGCGTATCACCTCTACAATGTTGATCGCCAGGTCGACGAGCCACGAGCTTGGAATGCGGAACTACTCCGCCCCTTTTACACTTGAGCTCTCCCTTGGACGAGATGTAATAAGAAAAGTTGCTGCAGTTTATTTTTATCAAAGGCAAGAGTGTTTCAACAATTGCTGTCACTCCTGTTTGCTTACGAAAACCCCCAGTGGGTGACTTAGCTGCGAATCCGCTTCGCCTAAGTTTGAAAAAATCCTACCGAGTGGAGAGCGATCCTCCCACTCGGGGGCTTAGCTGCAGTCCAGCACTCGTCTAAGTTCTCCCACTTAGAGACTTAGCTGCAGTCCGGCACTCGCCTAAGTTTGAAAAAATCCTACCGAGTGGAGAGCGATCCTCCCACTCGGGGGCTTAGCTGCAGTCCAGCACTCGCCTAAGTTCTCCCACTTAGAGACTTAGCTACAGTCCGGCACTCGCCTAAGTTTGAAAAAATCCTACCGAGTGGAGAGCGATCCTCCCACTCGGGGGCTTAGCTGCAGTCCAGCACTCGCCTAAGTTCT
>NC_041388.1:688835086-688859901 GCF_002162155.2 Triticum dicoccoides
AGAAAAATCCTACCGAGTGGAGAGCGATCCTCCCACTCGGGGGCTTAGCTGCAGTCCAGCACTCGCCTAAGTTCTCCCACTTAGAGACTTAGCTGCAGTCCGGCACTCGCCTAAGTTTGAAAAAATCCTACCGAGTGGAGAGCGATCCTCCCACTCGGGGGCTTAGCTGCAGTCCAGCACTTGCCTAAGTTCTCTCACCTAGAGACTTAGCTGCAGTCCGGCACTCGCCTAAGTTTAGAAAAATCCTACCGAGTGGGGAGCGATCCTCCCACTCGGGGGCTTAGCTGCAGTCCAGCACTTGCCTAAGCTCTCTCACTTAGAGACTTAGCTGCAGTCAGGCACTCGCCTAAGTTTGAAAAAACCCTACCGAGTGGAGAGCAAACCTCCCACTCGGAGGCTTAGCTACAGCCCAGTGCTCGCCTAAGTACAAGACTCAACCCAATCCGTGAGTCGACTGCTAACTCCGAGTGAAGATCAAGTTCCACTCGACGAATCAAACCATGAAGATGACCAACGAGAAATCAATTTCAGATAAAGCCTAAAAGGTCCCAGACCTCAAAGTACTCGAGCCCTCGGCTCGGCAAAGTATAACTGTTACAAGTCCACTCGGCATCCCGAGGCAAATTTAAGGCAGAGTTTAACGGTTACAAATCCACTCGGCATTCCGAGGCAATTTAAAGTTTTTTCACTCCTCAGGAGGAGGACTGGAAGGGGCGACGAACTCGTCCAAGTCGATCCCGTCGGCAATGCGGGTGGCAGCAACAATGAAGGTCTCCATGAAGTCTTGAAAGCTGTGCTTCCTGGTATTGGCGACTTGGATGGCCGCCAGCTTTTCTTCTCACGCCTCCTTGCAATGGACGCGGACCAGGGACAGAGTGACATCAGCACCACATCTAGCTGAAGATTTCTTCCACTCCGCCACTCGACCTGGGACTTCGTTAAGTCGAGCCATCAGAGACTCGAGGTCGTTTTGAAGTGTCGTCCCAGGCCAGAGGGATGCGTCGATCCGCGACATCGCAACTTTCAGCCGAGCCAGATAGTCAACGACGCTGGCAGTACGAGACTCCAGACGGAGCACGTTCATTGCAGCCTTGTCCTTCACGAGAGAGTTAACAGGGTCCAATCCTGGTTCCACTCGACTGGTCTCCTCTTCAAAGTTCTGGCAGAATTCTGCAAACACGATTCAAGGGTAAGACAGTGGCCGTACGCAGGCTCGACAACTACAAGACAGCCGGGTTGGAATAAGTACCTTCGAGCATGACAAACAGCTTCTTGGCGAGTCCACCAAGATAAGCCTCCAGATCTTTTAACTTCCCCGACAGCTCACCCGCCTTGTCGTGCAGTGCCATCTTCTCTTTCTTCAGTCGACTGGCATCCCGATTAGCTGCCTCGAGAGCAGTCTTCAGTCTGGAGTTCTCCTGTTCAAGAGCTCCGACCGAAGCCAGTTTCTCTTCCACGAGCTTCGTTTTGCTCAAGGCCTCCTTCTGTGCCTCTGTAAGATCTTGGTCCTTCTTCTTCAGAGCTTCCTCCAGTTTATCTGCGGCACGTCGAGTGGAACCAACATCAAGAATGGACGAGAAAGAAAAGTCACCCGTTAAGAATGGAGAACCTCACCAGCCATACCTTTTGCTTCTTCTTGCGCCTTCTTCAAGTTCTCCTGAGCAAGCTTCAAGTTAAGGTTGAGCTGGATCTGCTGATTCTCCAACTCAGTGTAGCGAGCTACAAGTTTGCAAGATTTCTGCAAAAGAAAAATCAGTCGAGAGACGTCCAAGATAAGTTGCTTCCGAGTAACTAAGAGACAATGGTGACGTTTCTAAGACCACAGCCGAATCAAAAACATTTGACAGTAGTCTCGGGGACTACACCCAATGGGTCCACTCAGCGTGCCCCCACTGGTTTAAAAAAAGAGAGAGAAAAAAAAGACTACAGTCGACTGCCCGCAGTCGACCGGATACAGTCCCACTCGACCTGGACCGACCAAACCTAGTGAAGAAATACAGCTAGAACAACACAATGTAAAGACTACAGTCGACTGCCAGCAGTCCACCGTAGTCTCGGGGACTACACCCAGTGGGTGCACTTAGCGTGCCCCCACTCGTCCAAAGATTGGCAGACACACCCAGTGGGTGTACAGATACAAAAGATCTCCGGAAAAGAGACTCTTCAAAAATTAGCAAATGCTGCTTAGTGTGGCGTGCACACGGTATCATAACAGACCAAGTGTTGAGTCGACTGACCTGGACGTTGCTCTGAAGAGCCGAACTCGCGTCATAGGCTGCTTGGCTGGCCTCCCGAGCCATCTTCACTTGCTCCATCATGATCCCCGCCTGGCGTATAGCCTCCTTTGCAGCAGCCGCTTGGTCCTCAGGGACGGGGTATGCGGAAAAAAGTGAAGACGGATCCGCAGCCGACAACGAGGGCCGCGCACTCGCCAGAGGAACGGCGAAGGTCATAGAAGCCCGAGCGGCGTCACCACCATCCCGAGCCACGGCCTCGGACGCCGGAGCGGATTGGGGGGTCTTGTCAGCCGACGCCCTCTTATGCCTCCTCACTCTCAACGGACCATCGTCGTCGTCATCCGGGAGGTCGCTAACATGAGGAGGGGCTACAAAGGAAAAGTTCAGTCGACCAGAGTTGCAGTAAATGATCAGTCGACTCAATACAGAACGTCAGTAACCGTACCAGGGTTGGAGGTAACAGCATCCTCCATCTCTTGGTCGTCACCCTTGGCGGAGACTTCAGAAGTAGCAGCACTGCAAAACTCAAAAGTCAGTCGGTTGGCTCAATGAATCGACCAAGGATCTGTCCATGGCCGACGAAGGAAAATAGGTCTTATTATTACCCAGAAATGGTAGGGACAGCTATCTTCATCTTGGGTAGAGCCTTGGGCGGCTTGGGCAGCGTCGTGCGTGGGAGCTTGGGGACCTTCCCAGTCGGCGTAGGAGAAGAGGTCCGAGGGCGTTTCGACGACTGCGCAACAGAAGCAGTCGCCTTGCCACGTTCCCGCGCTGGCTCGTGTGTGTGCTTGGACCGCCCCTCTGGGCGAGGGAGTTCGGCCTCCTCCTCCTCCTCTTCACTGGAGTCGACATTGTCGTCTCCCTCTCCTTCACCGTCGGACTCCCACTCTCCTTGGTCGTCCCCGCTCTCACCTCCGCTCGCCTCCCCTTCCTCGGTTGGCCCCTGAGCCCCGTTGGGCGTCGAGTACATCTCGGTGGTCACCTGGAAAACAATGGACAAGACGAAAGTCAATCGACCAACTCAAAGAAGACCAATGCAGAAAGCAAGATTTCAGCCGGGAACATAAAGACATACCTGGTCCACTTCGTACGAATTGTCGAGTGGAACCACCCTCCTGGCTCCTTGTGGGTTGTCTTTGTTCCCCATAATGCTCGACAGCCACCCCTCCAGCATCTCGTCGGTGACCTCCTCCGGGTGGACCCGAGTGGTGTCGTCAAGGCCCGCGTACAGCCACATCGGGTGGTCACGGGCCTGGAGCGGTTGGATGCGCCTCCGGAGGAAGACCTCCAGCAGGTCCATACCAGTCACACCCTCTCGGACGAGCTCAACCACTCGACCCGCCAACACTTTGACCTGGGCCCTTTCCTACGGCGACACTTTCAGAGAAGCGGGCTTTACAGCTCGGTCGAGAGAGAATGGAGGAAGTCCAGTCGACTGCCCTGGGGTCGCCTGGTCTTGACAGTAGAACCAGGTTACCTGCCAACCGCGGACTGACTCCGGGAAAGTGATGGAAGGAAAACAACTCTTCCCCCTCGCCTGGATCGCCAGGCCCCCGCACAGCTGGATCACCTGCGTCCTCTCGTCACTCGACTTGGCCTTCTTGACCGATTGAGAGCGACAGGTAAAGATGTGCTTGAAGAGTCCCCAGTGGGGGCGGCTACCCAAGAAAGCCTCGCACATGGAAATGTAAGCGGCGAGGTATACGATGGAGTTGGGAGTGAAGTGATGGAGTTGCGCTCCGAAGAAATTCAGGAAACTCCGGAAAAAGGGATGGGGCGGCAGAGAAAACCCTCGGTCGATGTGGGTGGCTAGGAGCACGCACTCACCGTCACGGGGTTGAGGTTCGATCTCTCCCCCCGGAAGATGCGCGGCTTGGTGGGGGATGACTCCCCCCTCGACCATGTCGTCGAGATCCTCTTGACGGAGCACCGACGGCATCCAGTCGCCCTGAATCCAACCTTTGGGCAGGGCGGTCCTGGAGGAGGATCCGCCCCGAGCTGACCTCTTCCCTTTCCCCGCCGCCGCCGCCTTCTTCGCGCGCTCCAGAGCGGAGGTCTTGCTCTTCGTCATCGTCACCGGCGAAGTCTCGCTCGGGCCTGCTGCGTTGGGGCGGGAACGGAGGTAGCGGAGGGACTTGCGAAGTGAGAGAGGCGAAAGAAAGGAGGAGAAGAGAGCGCACTGCTTGGAAACCCCGAGCCGGCGATTTATAAGGGACCGCTTCCGAGTGGTTGACTGGTAGGCCCAGGCTATCCAGTCAAATCCCGCAGCAGACGCGCGCGCAGTACGTGGCGAAAAAGGTGACGCGGGGATCGAGGAGCTTCCGATTTATCGCTCCCGATTACTGCGGCCGCTCCCGCCCCGCGCACTTCCCAAAATCCGAATCCTGCGACATCCGCGGGCCACAGAACTACTTGTCAAAACGGAAGACCCCGATCGCACCGGCGCTCAGTACGTCGCAAGCAAAGAAATTCACTCGACGAAAGGCCTGGAATGGATCAAGGCGACTGAAAAAGGTTGGCAACGTCATCCGTGACGATTGACCCAAAAACAAGGCGCTCACGTAGCCCAAAGAATCAGTCGGAAAGATCTCCAACTCTTTCCCCACTCTAACCTCGATCCATTCGGGGGCTAATGATGAAGCTATGTGCCTAGGGTAGGGGCACGGACCTGTCCAAAGGAGCCCTACCCTAGGACATCCCTAGGAGAAGTCGCCTTTCAATCGACTTCAAGGTATCCCACTCGACGGATTCAAGACACTCGACCAGAAAGCTATCACTCGACCATGAAGCCAACCACTCGACCGCCAAGAGGCCTGTAGTCACTCCGCAGACAAACGGTCAGCTGTTAGTAGTCTTTATGGTCATTATAGCACTTTATTAGGGGCGTTACCAGTAACGCCCGACCTTAAATGTACCTTAAACCCTGCATTACTGAGGGCAGGAGGGGGTCGGCAAACTCTATATAAGCCACCCCCTCCTCAGTATGAAGGGTTCGCACCCCCTGTTATTCACACGCCAGCAATCCAATCGACCGCCTCCGGCACCGAGACGTAGGGCTGTTACTTCCTCCGCGAAGGGCCTGAACTCGTACATCTTGGTGTGTTTACAACTTCCCAATAGCTGAGATCTAGCCTCTCCATACATACCCCCCTACATCACTGTCAGAGTTAGAACCACGACAGGAGACCCGCCCGCCCCCATGACATAAGTTCACAGCATTGTGAAATCAAAGCGAGCGGGGTATAATGGGCGGTGTATAGACTAGGTGCAGGCAGGACCTTGTCGAGGGTAGCTCTCATGTCCAGCTCAACCATATTAGGTTTTAAAGTTATAAACATTCTCTTGCATTGGTGCATTGGCACAGTTCAATAACAGGTGTGTCGTGTGGTAGCTCGGCTCACCTCATTCGGATCAACCATGTTGGATGCATCATGATCAGGTGAACACAGCCACCGTAAGGGAGGGCAAACAGACGGATAAGTCGCAATACAATTAGGATGTGGACCAGTGGGGAAGGGACTTTAATCCATACCTACTTGACTAAGGGTGTGTGATATTTTTTCTTCCGTTGCAACGCACGGGCATATTTGCTAGTTTAGAAGAAAGTGAGTGGGAGCACTACAACATTTCTGATAAGTATATGTGAATGCCATATTGTTGATCTGAAATAATATAGAATTTTTAGGAAAAGCATAAAGGAGTGTTTGAAAAGAGTTTCTCAAAGAAAGACCTCGATGAAGCTACTTACATATTAAGCATCAAGATCTATAGAGATAGATCAAGACGCTTGATATATTTTCAATGAGTACATAGCTTGACAAGATTTTGAAGTAGTTCAAAATAGAACAGTCAAAGAAGGAGCTCTTGCATGTGTTGCAAGGTGTGAAGTTGAGTAAAGACTCAAAACCCGACCATGGCAAAAAATAGAAAGAGAATGAAAAGTCATTCCCTATGCCTCAGGCATAGGTTCTATAAAATATGCTATGTTGTGTACCGGACCTATTGTGTACCTCACCATAAGTTTGGCAAGAGGGTACAATAATGATCCGGAAGTGGATCACTGGACAGCGGTCAAAAATGTTCTTAGTGGAATAAGGAAATGTTTCTCGGTTATGGAGGTGGCAAAGAGTTCGTCGTAAAGAGTTACGTCGATGCAAGCTTTGACACCGATCTGGATGACTCTAAGTCTCGATCTAGATACATATTGAAAGTGAGAGCAATTAGCTAGAGTAACTCCATCCAAAGCATTGTAGACATAGAAAATTTGCAAAATACATACGGCTCTGAATGTGGCAGACCCGTTGACTAAATTTCTCTCACAAGCAAAACATGATCACTCTTTGGGTGTTAATCACATAGCGATGTGAACTAGATTACTGACTCTAGTAAACCCTTTGGGTGTTAGTCACATGGAGATGTGAACTAATCACATAAAGATGTGAACTATTCGTGTTATATCACATGTGGATGTGAACTAGATTATTGACTCTAGTGCAGGTGGGAGACTGAAGTAAATATGGCCGAGAGGCAATAATAAAGTTGTTATTATATTTCCTTATATCATGATAAATGTTTATTATTCATGCTAGAATTCTATTAACCGAAAACTTAGTACATGTGTGAATACATAAACAAACAGAGTGTCACTAGTATGCCTCTACTTGACTAGCTCGTTAATCAAAGATGGTTAAGTTTCCTAGCCATGGACAAAGATTTATCATTTGATAATCGGGATCACATCAATAGAGAATGATGTGATTGACTTGACCTATCCGTTAGCTTAGCACGATGATCGTTATAGTTTCATTGCTACTGCTTTCTTCATGACTTATACATGTTCCCCAAACTATGAGATTATGCAACTTCCGAATATCGAAGGAACACCTTGTGTGCTATCAAACGTCACAACGTAACTGGGTGATTATAAAGATGCTCTACAGGTGTCTCACATGGTGTTTGTTGAGTTGGCATAGATCAAGATTAGGATTTGTCACTCCGAGTATCGGAGAGGTATCTCTGGGCCCTCTCAGTAATGCACATCACTATAAGCCTTGCAAGCAATGTGACTAATGAGTTAGTTACAGGATGATGCATTACGGAACGAGTAAAGAGATTTGCCGGTAATGAGATTGAATTAGGTATTGAGATACCAACGATCGAATCTCGGGCAAGTAACATACCGATGATAAAGGGAACAACGTATATCGTTATGCGGTTTGACCGATAAAGATCTTCGTAGAATATGTAGGATCCAATATGAGCATCCAGGTTCCGCTATTGGTTATTGACTGGAGATGAGTCTCGGTCATGTCTACATAGTTCTCGAACCCGTAGGGTCCGCACGCTTAACATTCTATGACGATTTGTATTATGAGTTATGTGATTTGATGACCGAAGTTTGTTCGGAGTCCCGGATGAGATCGGGGACATGACAAGGAGTCTCGAAATGGTCAAGACGTAAAGATCGTTATATTGGAAGGCTATATTCGGACATCGGAAAGGTTCCGAGTGATTCGGGTATTTTTCGGAGTACCAGAGAGTTACGGGAATTCGTATTGGGCCTTAATGGGCCATATGGGAAAGAAGAGAAAGGCCTCGAGGGTGGCCGCACCCCTTCCCCATGGACTGGTCCGAATTGGACTACGGAAAGGGGCGCCCCCTTCCTTCCTTCTTCTTCTCCCTTCCCTTTTTCCTATTCCATGTGGGAGGTGGAATCCTACTAGGACTAGGGAGTCCTAGTAGGACTCCACACTTTGGGCGCGCCCTATGAGGGCCAGCCTCCTCCTCCCTCCATCCTTTATATACGTGGCCAGGGGACACCCCATAGACACACAAGTTGATCATTGATCTCTTAGCCGTGTGCGGTGCCCCCCTCCACCATAATCCACCTCGATCATATCGTAGCGGTGCTTAGGCGAAGCCCTGTTCCGGTAGCATCATCATGATTGTCATCACGCTGTCGTGCTGACGAAGCTCTCCCTCGACACTCTACTGGATCGTGAGTTCGTGGGACGTCATTGAGTTGAACGTGTGCAGATCGCGGAGGTGTCATACTTTCGGTACTAGGATCGGTCGATCGTGAAGACGTATGACTACATCAACCGCGTTATCATAACGCTTCTGCTTATGGTCTACGAGGGTATGTGGACAACACTCTTCCCCTTTCGTTGCTATGCATCACCATGATCTTGCGTGTGCGTAGGAAAATTTTGAAATTACTGCGTTCCCCAACAAGTACAAGCTACCTACATGAGATATCATTTTCAAGATAGGCAACCTTCCCCCGTGTCGCCGGGGCAAAGCCTTGGGCGGCTGACGGCAGCGGCGGAGGCCCCCTTTCCCCCCGTGTTCCTTTGGGTGAGGCGGGTCACCCTGGGCGCAGGGGCCCTCCTCCCCGATCTGAGCCGTTGTCGCGGCGGCGCGGCCGATCTGACCGCCGACGGCGCCTTGGCGGCATGGTGATGGGAGGAGGTGGCGGAGCGGCGGGCTTCATGGAAGATCTGGTGGTGCCGGCTGCTCGGTGGGCGTGCTTGGTCATGGCGGCGGAGGTCGCAGGGGCCGGCGGCTTGGCCGGTCGGCGGCGGCGGAACATGGCCGGTGGCAGCGGTGATGTTCTGTCTGGATCCCGGGGCGGCGGCCCTGGAGGGTGGTGACTGGTGAAGCTGGGGCCTCCTGCAGCGGCATGGCGTGGTGCAGTCCCTGTCCAAGGCGTATCTGTGACGGCGATCTGCTATGGATTGGTTCGGATCAGAGAAGGTAACGAGTGCGCGGGATCCATCTCGGCGGCTCTCGCGGCTTGGCGAGGCGGGGTGGGAGCCCTCCCCCTAGGCTCCAGTGGTGGCACACTCAGGCAGTGGCCGGTGCGCCAGGGCTCCTACGGTGGCATTGTTGTTGCGGTTGGTCACTGGATCTAGGCGATTGGATCTGGGGCTTTGAAGGCGGTCGAGACGGTGCACAGGTTGTTGGGTGGATTTCTTGGGACGGATCCGGGTGAAAACCTGGTTTTTGGTCGATTGCCGGAGCCAATGATGACGATGCCCCTATCATCGTTTCCTTCATGAAGGCATCATCGAGGTGAATCTCCCAACTCCACTCAATACCTCCAGGGGAAACCCTAGATCAGCTGATCGGAAGTCAGCGACAAGCATGTGTTGTTACCCCCTTGGGGACGGCATTCTTGGAGGTGCACTCGGCTTCGCGGGACCAGCGGACGGCATCTATGGTGGAGCGGTGCTTCGTCCTATACATTGATGGTGACGGATCTCGACAGTGTGGCGTAGTGCAGATTCGGAGTTCGATGTGCGAGGATGGACTCGCGCAGGAGGACGACGATGTCTGGCGTCGTGGTGGCGTCGATGGCAGAGAGACCTGGCACGGTACATGCAACAGTACAACTCTGAAGATGGATTGGTGGCAGGTGGCTGCGGCAGCCTCATACCCGGCAGACGTCCTGTTTGAGGAGTGCGCCAGACTGGTAGGTTCCCCATACCCGGCAGGCGTCCTGGTTGGGACCTCAGGTCTTAGATGTTTAGGTTTGGTTGCGATGTCTGTTTGGTATTAGACCCAGACTATCAGCGCCCCTTCATCAATTGGATAGGAGTAGCGACAATTGTTGCTTAGACGGTGGCTTTAGTCTTACTGTTGTATGACTTTGTAAGGTCTTGTGAAAATAATTAATAAAGTGACCGTATGCATCGCCCAGATGCAGAGGCCGGGGGTCCTCCTCCTTTTCCAGAACGCTAGCCTTTACACATAGAAACACCAACCAAGAAGTAAAATTACAAATAAGACCGAAGAATCCTATGAGCTTGACACCAACACCCGTCACCTACCTCTGGCATCAACATAGCAGCCAACAAAGGAGAAAATGACAGATCACCTCCACACCCGAGCTCGACGCGGCTCCATCGCTGATATGCAGCTTTGCAGACCTCTAAGGTGGCTCGCAAATAAAGACAAAGTCATTGCCGTTGAACGAATCAGACCAGGGCAATACCCGGACACACTATCGAACTCCAAATTTGACATCGCTATCCAATGAAGACGTTAGAGAAGGAAAGCATACCTACCTGCCATGAACCACAAACCTAGCACATGATCCACCATCTTCCAGATGCCATCGATGCAGACCATAATCAGCATCCGCTTCTGGACTACTCCGGCGATCCTCCTCACCGCCGACGACCGAAGACGTCAGCGGAGGGGAACCATCGGAGGACGGCGGCGAAGAAAGGTGCCCTCATGGCTGAAGGCAAGATCGTCTTCCTTTCTTCTCCAAGAGGAAAGAAAGGGTCTCACGTGCTCAAAAAGAAAAGAGGTCTCTTGTTGCCTACAGCAGCGATACACATCGCTTGGACGACCTAAATGGACAGCCCAGCGAGGGTGGAGCGTTGGCTCCCAAACACACGTAATTTATTTATTTGTTTTTTATCAATTTATTAATTATTATTTCTGAAATAGAAATATATTTTACTTAATTTTTTAAAATAATCATTCATTTAAATAAAAATCATGCTATATACAATATGCATGTTTCTGAAAATGTTGGTGACATTCAAAAATATAATCATAACATTCCAAACGTCACCATGTATTTGAAAATAGAAACAGAAAATAGGAAGAAAAAAGAGAAAATGCCTGAAGATAACTGGTAAAGAGCCGCAGCGAAGAAATAGAAAAACAAAGGAAATAGGAAAAAGCAAAGGCGGTAAAAGTCAATACAGAAAACCCAAACAGAAAAAAGTAAAATTAAAAGGAAAAATAATAAAACCGAATAGAAAATAAAACCGAATCAAAGCACACCAAAGACAGGAAAAAACATCAGACAAAAGACTGAAGGCGAGACGGACATCTGTCTCCCAATGGAGGAGATATAGCCCCGACATATTTTTTTTTGAATACGGTATAGACGTAAGCGCTCATACATACGCGCATACACTCATCCCTATGAACGCACATACGTACATCCTATTCCTATGAGCATCTTCGGGAGACTTAGCTAGCATATCATCTTAAGATTTATAAAGTCGCCATAGGCGCCTTGTTGTGAGCGGGAACGTCTCCTCTCACTGAAAGCGCATCGCCAAAAATTCTGAAATTAATTTAGAAATAATATGAGCATCAGGACTTGAACCCTTGGGCTGAGGATACCAATTTCCTCTAACCATTTAACCACAGGTTGATTCGCAGCCCCGGCATATTTGATGCGTGTCGAATGCCGGTTTTCTTGTTTGGTGCTTATGGCGGTGGTTACAGCCTAACCATACGCAGTGCACACACATGGCATCGATGTTATAAGTGAGCCGACCCCTTAACGTGTAAGGCGAGTGGTATCTTCCTCCTGGTTTTGGGAAGCTTCTAGAAGCTTCTGACCGATTTTGCGAAGCTCTCGATTTGGTACTTCATATTTCCGCCGTTTCTTATGTGGTTTTTTCTTGTGATTTTTGTATTTTTAGTATTCAGCTGAATTGTTTTATAAAAAAACTGAACTTTTGTTGGTTCAGTTTTTCAAATTTATAAACCTTTTCAAGTTCGCAAAATATTAAAATTCGAAAAAAAGATAGTTCGTGAATTTTTTCTGAAGTTATGTTTTTAATCTGCAAAATTTATTTTCTCTTTCATGAACCTTTTCCAAATTTATGAACTTTTTGAAATCCATAAAAAATGATTTCTCTTTTTGTACAAGGTATTGTAAAGGACAGGTCCTTTTTCCCATAGATAGCAAGCCAAGGGGAGAAATATCATCAGATAGAAAAGAACAGAGGGCGAAGCGAGCGAGCGACCAAGCAATTGTGCCGAGCGAGCAGTGGCGTGGGCGGCGAACGGCTGGCATGCGCTTGAGTGCCCGCTTGCTAATTGGCGCTGGGGACGACCTCTCCTCCAAGGCTCCAACGCCATATGCATGCAGGGTGCGGCGATATCTCGCTTGACGAGATGGAAGAGCTCTAAGGGCATCTCCAGCTGCGCCTCCCACGAAGGCCTCTTCAGACGTTTTTTTTGCGCCGGCGCCGGAAAAACGGCTCAGTCGCGCTTCAGGAGTCTGATTTTCGCCAGCCTGAGCCGAAAACAGCGCCGGCGGACCCAAGCCGAACCCGGCGCGCTGGGGGACGCCCGGGGGCGCCGGGGCGAACTGTTTTGGCGCGAAAAAGCCGCGGGCCAGCCGCGTCAGGGACACGGCGGCTCGTGTTCCCCCAACTGCCTCGGTTCCCGCGGGGAATCAATGGCAAGGCTGCCGCCGGTCAGCCTTGCCGTTGATTCCTCACGGGCGGCGCGTCACGGAATGGCGCGCCGACGCCTCCCCTCCCTCGCACGCGTACACACGGGCGCGAAGCGGCTATAAAAGCCGGCGGTCTCTCGCCTGTGCCCACATCAGACTCGCCCCTCGCCGCCGCCCAGCCCATCTCTCTCCGTCTCCATCTTCCTCTCCCGAGCGCCACCGGCAGCCCCTCTCTCCCTCTCTACCACCGCCAAGCCCGTCGCCATGGCAGAGTGCTTCCCCGGAGACGAGGCGGCGGCGAACGGCTTCGGCCGCCGTTCGCTCCGCGAACAGGAGTCCTGGCTCCTGTTCCAGGCGAACATCCCGGCGCCGCCGGACATGCGCGCCAGGCCGACGGGGTGGCGGCTCAGCGACGGGGGAGTGCCCGTTCCCCCGTTACCCGACGCCGTGGCGAAGCCCAGGTACTTCGCCGAGGAGGTCGAGGTCGCGCGCGCCTCCCTGACCGACGACGAGCGCTCCCTCCCCCAGTACGCCGCCGGCAATCACGCGGCTTGGGCGGCGTACTTCCAGCGCCGCCAGCAGCAGCGCCTGGCCTCCACCAACGACGCGCCGGTGGTCGACGGCGCGAAGGACAGCGAGGGGCGCCGCCTGTGGTGGGGCGTCCCCGGCCGCACGCTGGATGGCGTGCTGGCGTACCTCGACGGCGGCAACAACCCGCCGTTGACCTATCCTGCGACGGGGGCCGCCCCGTTGCAACACCGACGCGCATCGGCGCCAAGGGGTTCGCCTCCTCCTCGTCTTCCTCCTCTCGCTCATCTTCCCACTCCTCCGGTTCTCCAGCGCTTCTCGGCGTCAAGGCCGAGCCCGCGGCGGAGATGCCAATCGGTCGGCGCACTCGCAGCGTCGGCATCGTCATCAACGAGGGCGGCCGGCGCGCCTCCTCCTCGTCGGCTCCTCCGCACTTCGTCAAGCCAAAGACGGAGCCGGGGCTGGCGCCGGTGAAGGCGGAGTTCGACGACGACGACACGGCCCTAGAATGGTCGCGCCAGGACTCCATTGCGATGGAGAAGGCGCGCCGGGAGAAGGAGCGCCAGCGCGCCTCCTTGGGCCGCTTCGAGGAGCGCCGACGCGGCCGCGATGAAGATGGGGTCGTCGTCTTATGCGACAGCGACGATGACGACGCACCGCCGCCAGTCCGCCATGGCGACGCCGGGCAGGGGTCCAACAGGGGCGCCCGCGTCAAGGAAGAGAAGGCCGCCGACGACGATGGCGGCGACGGCGACGACGACTTCAGCCCCTTTCTTTTTTAGATTAGGTTAATGTAATGAAAATGCGCGAATTTCACCGAAATTTGCCATGTTTGGTCGAAATTTAACTAGTTTTTATCATAACTTCGCCGAACGGTCCTTTTTTTTTATTTTAATACGCGTCTGGGGGCGGCCCTGGGGGCCGACGGCTAGGGACCGACTCGCCCCCAGGGCCATTTTTTGCGCCGGCTCACCCCCAGGCGGCGCTTTTAGACGCCCCCTGGGGGGCCAACGGCTGGAGATGCCCTAAGAGCATCTCCAGCCGTTGGCCCCCGAGGCGGCGATTTTACGCGCCCCCGGGGGCGAGCCGGCGCTAAAATCGGCGCGGGGGCGAGCGGGTTCCCAGCCGCTCGCCCCAGGTTCATCCCGGACGCGTTTTTTAAAGCTGAATTTGGCGAAGTTCGGCTAAAATTCGGCAAGCTTGATATTTATATTAAACATGTTCGGCGTTTTACATAAATTATTTTAAAAAATAATCTACGGGGCGAAGAACTCGATCAGCGCGGCGAAGTCGCCGACGTCACCGTCGTCCTCGTCGTCGGCGGCGGCCTTCTCTTTCTTGATGGCGCGGCCGCCCCTGCTGGACCCCTGCCCGGCATCTCCATGGCGGACAGACGGTGGTGGCGCGTCGTCGTCGTCGTCGCTGTCGTCAAGGACGACGATGCCTCCCTCGTCCTGGCCACGGCGACGAGCTTCGAACCGCGCGAAGGCGGCGCGCTGGCGCTCCCTCTCCGTCTGCACCCAATCGACGCGCGCCCATTTGAGGGCCGCTTCATCGTCGAGCGCCTCGAGGTGTACGCCAGCGGTGGGTTGTTGCCGCCCTCGAGGTGTGCAATCACCTCGTGCAGGGTGCGCCCGGGGACCCCCACCAGACGCGGCGGCCATCGCTGTTCTTCGGGCCGCCGACCACCGTCGCCTCGTTCGTGGATGCCAGCCTCTGCGCCTGCCGCCGCTAGAAATAGTCCACCCACGCCGTGTGGTTGCCAGCGGCGAACTGGGGGAGGGCGCGCTGCTCCTCCGTCAGGGACGACCGCACGCGGTCGACCTCGGCGGCGAAGAGGCCGGGGCGCGCGTCGGCGTCGGGCACCGGGGGGATGGGCGGCGCCGGGATGTTGGAGAAGCCACGCCTCGCCCTCCTCGAGCGAGCGGCGGCCGAAACCGTTGGCCGCCGCGGCGTCGCCGGGGAAGCGTTCGGCCATGGAGAAGGAAGGGGAAGGGGAGAGCGGCAGAGCTCGGCGGCGGAAGAAAGGGACGGCAGCTGGTTTGGGCTCGACGGTGGAAGGGAGGGACGGCGGCTAGTGTAGCCAGCGGCGAGGGAAGCCTCTGTTTATATAGCCCCAGGCCGTGCGAATGCGTGACAGAAGTGGAGGCCTCGCCGCGCGCTGCCCGCCCGTGACGTGCCGTCCGTGAGGAATCAATGGCAAGGCTGACCGACGGCAGCCTTGTCATTGATTCCCCGCGGGAAACCGAGACGTTCTGGGGAGGACGAGGCGCGTGCCGCTGACTCGGCGGGCCCGTCGTGTTTTCCCGCCCAAACCCCTCGCCCCGGCGCCCCCGAGTGGCCCCAGCGCGCCGGGTTCGGCCTGGGGCTGCCGGCATCGATTTCGGCCCAAGCCGGCGAGAAACGGGTTCCTGGAGGCGCGATTGGGCCAAACTTTGAGCGCCGGCGCAGCAAAAACGCATGGGAAGGCCCTGTTGGGGCCGCGGCTGGAGATGCTCAAAGAAGCGTTATGTCGGGGCGGGCGAACGACTCAAGTAGCTTTTGCAGGTTTGTTTTTCTTCTTTATTTTTAACTAGTAATAATATACATGCAATGCACATTTATATTAGATAGGATATTACTTGCATGTTATATTAGGAAAGATATATCTGTTGCACGTAGGTATTTGGTAAGATATCAATTTTTTTTTCGAGGTAATGGTAGGATATTAATTACATGACAGATTTTATGGGATAGCGTTAAAATCGTGTTTATAATCAATGATAATGGTGGGTAATTAGAGCGTTAAACGTGTTTGGTGCTCAATATTGAAGCGATTTGAACTGCTAGATAACATGATTTGATTTTTGAGATGGTTTGGATCTGCCCCTTTGGGTCTTTTTATAGTAGTATAGATTTATTTGCTTTTTTTCATTAATATTTTCAAAAATATTCAATAAGTATATTTTAATACTTAAATTTACTTTAATAAGTCAAAAACGTAATTTGTAAAATGTTAACGCAGTGTACCTTTTTGGTTAGTGTAACTTCTAAAAGATGGTGATAACATTCAAACAGAATTGCGATGATTAAAAATGTTCACACATTTCAAAATAAATATATGACAGAAGACCGCAAAGAAACACGGAAAAATTGACACCGCAAGAAAAGCGGATGAAAACGAATAAAGAAACACAAAGATGAAAAAATGGGCCTAAAAACCGCTCCAGCTGGAGCCAATACTGGGCCAGCTAAGGAATGTCTAGACGGAAAATATCGTTGAGGCGAAATGGAAAATAGCATCGCAGTAGGCGATGTATAGCCCAGGCAATGTGTAGAACAGTAGTTCCTTTATATGTACGACAACTACGAAAGCGCTCTTCTGATCCCGAGCTCACATGCACCTAGGTGAACAGTAATAAAACTTAAATTCAAAATATTCTGTATTTTTTTGGCAACAAACATTGATGAATTTTTTCACATGTATGCAAATTTTTATTTTTTTTTGAGGATTGCAAATTTTCATGATGGAATGACGTTCATAGAGGTTCGGGCTTTCTGGAGCATTGGATTTTTTTTTCTTATACCTTCACTGTCATTCCATCATGAACTTTCTCACACAACTGAAAAACTCATCAATGTTTATAAAAAGGTCAGTTTTTTAACTGACTTACTTTTATAACAAAAACAATACTCTTCACCAGTGTGCACGTGAGCTCGGGATCTAAAACTCTGTGACCCGACAACAACGTCTAATATCTTGTAATCAACCAGAAGGAATAATTAACAATATAATTCAGGCCGACCCACTAATAGTGCGTGAGGTGCTCACCAGCTTTGCCTCTTATGACTCTATGTCGTCTTCGGTCAATTTTTTTACTTCTTAAATATTTTTTCCTAAAATGTCACTATTTTTATATATACTTCACTACTTTTATATATCCCTTTTATTAAAGAGCAAGCAAAAAAAATATTCACTTTGTGGCAAGGAAAAGGGGTCAGCTGTGTAAAGGAAGTTCGTAATTATTTTTTTCAAAATTGTTCTGTATGTAAAATACAGGAAAAGGTTCACACATGTCAAAAATGGTTCATGTAATTTTCTAAAGTGTTATGTGTGAAAAAAATGTTCATATGTTGCTATATATGAAAATAAATGATTTAAAAATGAGAATTATTGTATATAAATAGATGCTCATATATCCTGGAACAATATGCTCATTTTTTTTAAAAAGAATGTTCACATATTCAAAGAAAAAGTGAGAATATATATCATAAAAACATTTGTGTATTACCCTAAATAACATGCAAGAAAGAATAGCAAAAACAAAAACAAAAAAAAACAAGAACAAGAGAAAATAAGGTAAAGTAATGCGGAAAAAAGGAAACCTAACAAGAAAAGGGAAAACCACAAATTAACCTAAAAAGGAAGAATAAAAGACTATTGTTGGGCCCAACCCATGGGCTATTTTTATTTTTATTTTGAACATGAAAATATTTTATTCATCTAGCAACATTTTATAGAGAGAAGTGTGAAGGGACTCGCACTGAACAATGGGAGAACATCTCTCCTTGAACATGAAGACACGCACCTAACAACTAGAGATCTAGACTAAATTTTGACAGCTAACCAGGCTTGATGATGAGCTTTTACGTTGAAGCACGTGTTAACATGAGCTATTCTAGTTGGATGAAAAAATGTAGACTGTTGAATAGCTGCAAGAAGTGGTTTGATGACCCAATGAGCTGCTGTGTTGAAGATGGATGTAGTCGCCGCCTCCGAAGACAATATCGTGGAATCTGTGAAAAAAGTTGATTCCTGTATGCGAAGCTTTTCAGCCAACATGGTCGTTAGAAGCAGGCCAAAAGTTTCTGCCCTATATACCGATGTAAGAGGTATATGGTGTTCGTGGGTACAACTCTCCCCTCCCGGGCTCGGGTCGCCGCTACTAGCACCTATCCTCCCCTCTTGGCTTCCTCCTTGACATTGTTAGAGGAGGCATCCTGATGAAGCATGTGCAGTAGGTGGCAACAACGGGGTTTCTCAGGGCCATGATAGTGATTGAAGCAACAATGTGAAGGTGTGGCACGGCGCCCTTGTTCCAAATCCAATGTAGAGAAGGTGTGAATAATAGACAAAGAACTGAGTCGCTCTCCTCCTTCCTTCCTTCTTGGTGTCGTTGTTGTCGGTGGTTGTCAACTTGTCATGGTGGTGATGGGGCTACTTTGTGAGACCTTTTGTGGCGGCGCATGGGTTTATGGGCACTGTAGTTGTGGCATTGACGACCAATATGGGCAATTTTGAGGCAGTGTGTCTTAAAATGAGTGTGCCGGATGCAGCTCCTCGCCTCCCAGCGGTATGGTCATTAGTGGAGCATGTGTATGTTAACATTGGCGTCAACTATTAGTCTGCATATTTTTAGAGTGAAAACTTATGATCTAGCTTCACTGTCCGGATCAAGTAGCATTGATTACATGTCGTATATTCGTTGATTCTGTTGGCTAGACTTTTGGATGCCGGCGGTCGTGACATTGGTCTCTGGTTTTCTTTCTTAATTTTGTATATACCGATTCAATGGCATTGATAAACGGTATTTTTCAAATAAAATTGTGGTTTTATGTGTAAATTGCTCGAGGAAGGCAAATGCCTGGTTTCATACAATGCAATGCAGCCGGCTAGGAGACCAACCTCTAGTCTAGTACTCTAGTCCCTTCATGCGACGTCGAACCCATTATTATTATTAGACAATAGTATTTGCTTTATGTTTACCATTGTTGAGTATAATGTTTATTAAAAAAATGAGATAAATTAAGATTTGTTCTGGCTTATCTTATACTTTAAATAGATTATGTACTCCTATATATACGACCACGAGACTTAAGCAATACATCAAACTATTCCATTAATCCTCTCTTTACCTTCTAACATAGTATCTATTGCAAGTCGATCCTAAACCCTAGCCGCCGCCGCTTCCGCACTCGCGCGCTGCCTCCGGGATGGTTGGCCTCCATCACCGCCGCCAGGGGCCGTGTCGCCCGTATCAAGGGTTCGTCCGCCGGTCGTGTTGACCGGCTGTCCTAAAGAGTCTTTTTCCCGAGCCTTGCTTCGGGGTTTTCTCTCTCCCGCCGATCATCTTGATCGCGCGGTTTCTTTTTGGTTTTTCGATCTATTCTCGATCGGTTTGCGTTGCCCACCGCTGCCGTCGACCCCAAGCGCCTCTATTCCGACCACTGCGCGATCAGCCGACCTCTCCTCCGACCCGGCGGCTACGCGCGCCGAGACGGCCCGTGAGGGCCAACCGCCATCCGCGCGCCGCCTGCGCCGGCCGTCACCGCCCTGCTTCAACCGGGACACTTGCATCGCCTCGATCTGGCGACCTCGCGCCATGCGACGGCCAATCATAGTCGTCGCTCGCACGCCGGCCCGCCAATCGATCCACATCACCCGCCTCCGCCGCGTCACTACTAGAAAAAGGGCTATAGATGGAATTGACACTAATGGCGCACCAGACATGTGGTGCGCCATTACTATATACTAATGGCGTACCATGTGTTGGTGCGCCATTAGTGTCCAAATACTAATGGCGCACCACATCTACGGTGCGCCATTAGTAAATTTTTTTTCAAAATTACTAATGGCGCACCGTGGGAGTGATGCGTCATTACTAGTTGAACTAGTAACTACTAATGGCGCACCGCGGGAGTGATGCGCCATTACTAGTTGGCGCACCACTCCCACGGTGCGCCATTAGTAACTTGGCCACCACTTCCACCGAATGCACCCCACGGACCGCCTTTTCAGTTTTAAAAAAATTAAAAATAAATGATGGAAATGTCAAAAAATAAAAAAATAATAAGTTTCCCATATGATATGTGGTCTAGTTGTTGTGAAAATTTACAAATATGAATTTCGATTTTATTTGCGAAATCTCTCGAGAATTTGTAAAATGGGCATAACTTTTGCGTACGAACTCGGATGAAAAAGTTTTTTATATGAAAAATCATCTACTCGAAAAGTTACATCCAAATTTAACTGGGGGAACCCCGTTAAACATTTTCAAAATCCTCAAAAACCTAACAAAAAAAAGATATGGGACTTCTAAGATTTGGAGAGGCAAAAAAATTCAAAAAATTTCAAACTTACTAATGGCGCACCTGCCCATGGTGCGCCATTACTATCTTCTTGCCTTCAAAATTTAAAATAAGTAAAAAAAAATAAAAATAAAAAGTTACTAATGGCGCACCAGCCGCCGCCGCCCGTCCACCCCCTTCGTGCGCCATTAGTATCTTCCCGCCTTTAAAATTCAAAATAAGTCAAAAAAAGTTACTAATGACGCACCTGCCCATGGTGCACCATTAGTATCTTCCCACCTTCAAAATTTAAAATAAATCAAAAAAAAGTTAGTAATGACGCACCTGCCCGCGGTGCGCCATTACTATGCCGTATATATGGCTGGGCGTGGTCCTCTCCTCCTTACCTCTTCATTCTTCTCCTCCACTCCACCTCTCCTCCACTCCATCTCCTCCACTCCATCTTTCCTTCTCTCCTCCACCATACTACCCTCCTCCTTTCCGGCGACCTCCTCCTCCCTCCTCTCCTCCCCTCCCCTCTCCTCACGGTTTCTTCTCCCTCCTCTCCGGTGAGCTCCTCCTCCCTCCTCTCCGGTGAGCTCCTCCTCCCTCCTCTCCTCCCATTCCCTCATGGTTTCTCCTTCCTCCTCTCCGATGCTCCGGTGAACTCCTCTCCGGCGAACTCCTCCTCCTCCTCCTCCGCTCCGGTGATGTAGGCGAGCGCCTCTTCGGTGACCTCCTCCTCCTCCTCTCCGGCGAACTCCTCTCCGGCAAAAGAACACGGCAAAAGAACGTACAAGATCCAAAAACAGGAACAAAATTTAAAATAATATCGTGCCAAAAAACGAGAAAAAAAACGAGCAAAAAATGGGCAAAAAAATCACGATCCAGATCCAAATTCAAAATTCAAAAATAGCAATGGCGCACGGTCGGGGTTAGACGGTGCGCCACTACTATTTTCCCGACTTCAAAATTCAAAAATACTAATGGCGCACCAGTTGCCTATACTAATGGCGCACCAGTGTCCTATACTAATGGCGCACCGTGGCCTATACTAATGGCACACCAGTGGTGCGCCATTAGTATGCCAGATACTAATGGCGCACCACTGGTGCGCCATTAGTAAAAAATACTAGTGGCGTGATACTAATGGCGCACCAGTGATGCGTCATTAGTAGGCAAAACTGGTGCCCCATTAGTAGCCCTTTTCCTAGTAGTGCGTCTGCACGGCGGCCCGGCGGTCTACCTCGCCGGCCTCGTCCTCGGCTGCGTCAGGCTCGTCGGCTGCCTCAACTCGGGCGCCACTGCTTCGTTGGTCGCTCGGGCCTCGCCGCCCGGGCGCCGACGTTACTTTGGCAGCCCGGGTGCCGGTGCTGACAAGCTCGTCCGCACAACGTCCCACGCCGTCCGTCGTCGTCGGCTTTATCTCGGACTCCGCCGCCGCCACGCCTCCACCACGCCTCCACCGAGCGGCGTCGCTGACCTCGCGCGTGATCGGCTTGATCACCCGCTCGCCGCCGCGATCCGCCTCATTTTCGCCGCGCGATCGACCTGGCCCGTCAGTTACACGCGCCTCCGCAGGTCCCGTGAAGATCATCCCCGAGTTCAGCGCACTTCTCCATCGATCGACCATCGGGTTGCCGCTGCGTCGCCCCGTGGTTCTCCTCGCGGCTACATCGACTCGTGCGTCGCTGCTGCGTCTCCCCTTCGGGCCGTAGTGTCGCGATACGCGGTCCCCGCCGCCGTCCCGAGGCCATTCCCGTGGTTGCACCGACTCGCGAACCACCGTTGTGTCGCCCCTTCGGGCCGCAGCGTCGCAGCCCGTGGTCCCCACCATCGCCCAGAGGTCTTCCCGCCGTCGCCCCGACCCGCCTGCCGCCGCTGCGTCGCTCCCTCGGGCCGTAGCGCCGCGGCCCACGGTCACAGTGTGTCGACCTCCCGTAATATGCGCCGCGTTGTCTTCCTTGCCGCGGGAATGTCACCGTCCGCGCCGGTCTTCGTCACACTGTCAGGGTTCTTCGCCTACTTCCAGCATCGCCACCGCACTCCTAACCTCGCCGCCGTCGTCGCTCTTCTTTGGCCGCCGCCGCCGCTACCTTTGTAGCCGCCGCCGCCCGTCCACCCCCTTCGTCTTCGTCCAAGCACCAGCCCATCGCCAGCGTCGCCGTCATCTACCCCGACCACTTCGTCTACTCCGACCACCGCTGGTGACATCGGCCCCGCGCCGATGGACGCCGCAATCGTCGTCGAGTTTTTCTCTGATGGCCCCTCCGACTTCTTCGACATGGCATACAACTCGTGAAGGTCCCTTGTCTACGCATGCTCGGTGCTGGCAACACAGATGCGTGCCTTCGTCCACGATGTGTCCCCGGGCCTGGCAAGCCTGGTGCGACGCTTCGTCAACTTCATCTTCGTTCGTGTATGCATGCCCGGTGCTGGCAACACCGGTGCGTGCCTTCGTCCACGATGTGTCCCCGGGCTTGGAAAACCCGCAGCGAGGCATCGTCAACAACATCTTCTTCCCGGCGCACCACTACTTCGACACCACTGCGCCCATGCTAACTCGGCGCCCCCTTGCGCCCGCGGCTCCACGGCGACTTCCTCGACACCGGCTACCCCGACTTGACATCGACCACGGCATTCTTCGCACGGCTACCTCGGCCACGGCTCTACCACATACATTCTCGGCTACATCGACAAACGGCACAAAGGGCTACCGCCTTGCTTGAGCAACCTCGTCGGTTTCTACTCCAGCCAAGACTTCTGCGATGCGTCGACCGTTACGACTGTGGGGGGGTGTTCGTCGGCTTGCCTTCGGATTCTTCTCCAGTCTCACCGTCCGCGTCGCTACCGTTGTGACTGCGGGGGATGTTGAGTATAATGTTTATTAGAAAAGACAAGATAGATTAGGATTTATTCTGACTTGTCTTGTACTCCAAGTAAATCATGTACTCCTATACATACGTCCACGAGGCTCAAGCAATACATCAAATTATTCCACCAATCCTCTCTCCCTTCTAACAGCCGTGGCTGCTGCTTTTTCTCCCGTTCCCGTTGGAGAAAAGAAATCAGCATTCGGGCGTCAGTAGAAAATAACAAGAACTTTTGACTTTGACTTGGAAGTAGACAAGACCGGCATTATTTATCGTCGTTGACGTTGCTAGTTAACACTGTTTTGGCGCAGCCACGCCTGCGACCTGGGCGTGGAAGCAGCCACCATGACGCGCGACTAGCGACGGCGACTGTGTCTTCGTCGCCGCCGACCGGTCCCTTTCCGACCCCCTGATCGTGGGAACGAGGGCGAATTGATGGGGTGTGCGCGCGAATTCATGGGTGTTCCCGTGCTTGGACCCGGGGGCCACCCTCGCTCCCCTGCCGACGGAGACACCACGCGACCTACCGGATTAAATCCGCCGGGGATGCACCCCGCCGGCAACCAACCAACCGCCAACCAGCTCGCGTCCCCGCTAGCTGTAGCTGCTTCCCATGCTGCTCCATGCGGCGGCACTGCAGCACGCCGGGCCGGAGAGAGGACGCGCTGGTCCCCGGCCGGCTCGACAGACGCGTGCCACGACGCTCTGTGCCGCTCCAGTTCACTACAGTCTCCATGTCTGGATGTCCGATCGATCCTTCTTTTCTGCAGCAATGTCTGATCGATCTTGATTGTTCCTCGTCGTGGAATGTCCGGACGGGTTACTCAGCCGAGCAATACAATGGTACAAGTGGGTGGTCGTTCTAGGAACGAGTCTGGACCAATACAATGGCACCAAATTGGTAGTCGTCTCAACATATTGTAGTATCACTATTACTCTATTATTAAGGCGTCTTCAACCTGGACCCCTAATAACGAATCAACATGTGATTGGATGGTTAGAAGAACTTTGGTATCCCAGCTCATCAGGGTTCAAATCCTGATACTCACATTTATTTGTGGATTTATTTCAGAATTTCCGGCGATGCGCATTCAGTGGGAGGAGACGTTCCCGTCGATGACGAGGCACCTACGGTGACTTCGTAAATCTCGAAATGATATACCGGCTCAGTATTTCGGAGGTGCTCATAGGGATAGGGTCTACGTGTGTGCATTCATAGAGGTAAGTGTATGCGCGTGTATATGAGCGCTTGTGTCTGTATTGATGTTAAAAAAAACCTAGACCCCTAATACGGACATGCTATTTGTCCGCGGATTAGTCCGGACTCGTCCACGAACATGAACATTGATACGCAGCCAGTCATGTAACCTTGTCCCTAAACATCCACCCCTAGGCTGTAACACTCAAAATAATTATAAAAACTAGCACAATTCACCCATAAATAAAAATCAAATATCCCTAGTAAAACAATAGTTTAATACAAATATTACATCCGAGATAACCGGATCTTCAACAAGATTTTTGAATTCATCGTTTTCAAATCAATGATAGTCAAGTCAGAATCCGCACATATCGTCCCGCGCATTATGCTCCTTGAGCTTCATCCAACAATATATGAATGTAAATGGTCTGCTCTCAGTTATGTGGTACGTCCGAGCTATACAAATAAAGTTGCAACATTGACTAAATCAATGAACTGACCAACATGTAGAGCAACAAAAAGCGGTGTGCGAGGCGTTGGCTCTAACTGAACCCGAGCGAGGCGTTGGGCTCTAACTGAACCCGAGCGATTGCACTGCAGGCTACGCGTTACTGAACCCGAGCGATCGATCGATGGCTGTTAACTGAACCCGATCGAGCGATTCCTTTGCTACTGCTGCTAACTGAAGCCGATCGATGGGATGAACAGTGAGC
>NC_041388.1:688860304-688920800 GCF_002162155.2 Triticum dicoccoides
AGTAGACGGTGAAGGGGTGCCCGTGGAGGGGTGCCCATGGAGGGGTGGATGAACATGACCCCGTAGTGTGGAGGGCAGGATGAACAGTAGACGGTGGAGGGGTGCCCGTGGAGGGGTGGTTGAACAGGACCCCGTGGTGTGGAGGGCTGGATGAACAGTAGACGGTGGAGGGGTGGTTGAACAGTAGCCGGTGGAGTAGCGCGCGGTGGAGGCTGGATGAACAGGAGCCCGTGGAGGCTGGAGGAGGTCGACGGTGGATGAACAGTAGCTCGTGGAGGCTGGAGGGGGTCGACGGTGGAGATGAACAGTATCCCGTGGAGTCCCGTTTTGCGGTACGCCACACCCCTCCCGATGAACAGGACCCCGTTTCGACCGTAGCGCTCCAACACAAGTCCGTTTCCTCCGTTTTGCGGTACGCCACACCCCTCCCAATCAACAGGACCCGCGTTTCGACCGTAGGAGGTCCGTTTCCTCCGTTTTGCAGTACGGCACACCCCTCCCGATCAACATGACCCTCGTTTTGACCGTAGGAGGTCCGTTTTCTCCGTTTTACGGTACGCCACACCCCTCCCGATCAACAGGACCCCCGTTTCGACCACAGGAGGTCTGTTTCCTCCGTTGTGCAGTACGCCAGGCCTCGTTTCCATCGCCTCTTCCGTCCAAGCCCTCCCGATGAACACGACCACGCATTCCGTTCCGAGCCATGAACACGACGACGACAATGTTTCCTCGTTCCGACCCAGCCATGTACACGAGCCCTCGCCGTACGTATGCGCGAGTAGGCGTTCGAGACCCCGCCCGTATGTACACATACGTGGTCGTATTTTTTTTCTTGCACCCTGGCCGCTGTACGTACGTGTACATGCTATGTGCGCGCCTCTACATCCACCAGTATATATGTACGTACACGTTCGCGACCAGAATGACAACGCTACGTACGCTTCGACCAGGTGGGTCCTGACTGTCAGGCACTTCCTTGCGTGCGAAGGTGTAGCTGGTGGGTCCCAGCAGTCAGGGGGAAACGTTTTTTTCATGAAATACAGTGGCCCATCCGGTGGGTCCCTGCTGTCAGGTGGAGGAATCATTATTTTCCGCGTAATAAGGAGGCACTTCCTTGCTGCCACCGTGGACCCAGCTATCAGCCTCTCCACGTACAGTCCACGTCCGATGGAAGTCGTTCCTTGATCACGTTGACCACGCCGCGCCGAGAGCACCAGGGCGATGGACGACGGCGAGGCCTAGGAAGGGGACGACGGGGAGTCGGGGAAGACACGACAGTGGAAGCCCGCGCGCGCGGAGAGGAGTACGAGGGTTCACTGGTTCGGCTGCGGTGTGAGGCTGCCGTCGCCGCAGGGCCTGACCAGCGGTTGGAATAGTAGGGGCGGTGAGGCCTCCGCGGCAGCACAGCCGACCACGGGAGGCAGGAGCATGCGGCACGACCGGCACTGCTTTGGGCGGCTGGAGCAAGAAGACCAGAGGTTGAAGAAGCACTAGGTCATTGGATGGACATCGTACGGTCAATGGAGCTAGAATCGTTCATATTGACTAAGTTGACAAAGCCCTTTGTCCCCATCAACTTAGTAGGCCCACAAGTCAGCCTCCTACCAAGGTGGGTCCCAGCTAGCCGGGGGAGTATTCATTTTTTGTGCGTAATAAGGAGGCACTTCCGGCGGGTCCGAGCTGACAGCGGGGGGAACGTTTTTTTCGCAAAATACGGTGGCCCGTCCGGTGGGTCCCAGCAGTCAGGGGGAAACGATTTTTTTCGCAAAATACTGGTGGCCCGTCTGGTGGGTCCCTGCTGTCAGGTGGAGGAATAATTATTTTGCACGTAATAAGGAGGCACTTCCTTGTTGCGGCCGTGGACCCAGCTGTCAGCCTCTCCACATACAGTCCACGTTCGATGGAAGCCGTTCCTTGACCACGTTGACCACGCCGCATCGAGCGCACCAGGGCGGTGGACGACGGCGAGGCCTAGGAAGGGGATGAAGTGGAGTCGGGGAAGATGCGGCAGTGGATGCCCACGCGTAGAGGAGTACGAGGGCACTGGTTCGCTACGGTGTGAGGCTGCCGTCGCCGCAGAGTAACAGGGGTGTGGGTGAGTAGAGGGATGGCCTGGCCAGCGGTGGGAGTAGTAGGGGGCGGTGAGGCCTCCGCCGCATCGCAGCCGGCCACGGGAGGCAGGAGCACGAGGCATGACCGGCGCTGGTTTGGGCGGCTGGAGCAAGAAGACTAGAGGTTGAAGAAGCAGTACGGCCGTTGGATGGACATCATACGGTCACTGGAGTTAGAATCGTGCATTATTGACTAAGTTGACAAAGCCCTCCGTCCCCGTCAACTTAGTAGGCCCACAAGTCAGTCTGCCACTATACTGGGCCCCAGCTAACAGGGGGAGTATTCATTTTTTGTGTGCGTAATAAGGAGGCACTTCCTTGCGTGCGAAGATATAGCTGGTGGGTCCGAGGTGTCAGCGGCGGTAATGTTTTTTTCACGAAATACAGAGGCCCTTTTGGTGGGTCCCTGATGTCAGGCGGAGGAATCATTATTTTGCGCGTAATAAGGAGGCATTTCCTTGCGTGCGGACGTGGACCCAGCTGTCGGCCTCTCCACGTACAGTCCACTTCAGATGCATATCGGTCATTGACCATGTTTACCAGGCCGCGCCGAGAGCACCAGGGCGGTGGACGATGGCAAGGCCTAGGAAGGGAACGACATGGAGGCAGGGAAGACTCGGCAGTTGTTTCCCACATGGAGGGGAGTACGACTGTATGAGGGTTTACTGGTTCGTCTGCCGTCGCTGGAGAATAACAGCAGGTGTGGGTGAGTATAGGGATGGCTAGGCCAGCGATGGGAGTACGGTGGGGCAGTGAGGCCTACGCGGCAGCAGAGCCGGCCGCGGGGAGGAGGGAGCAGGCAGTCCCGCCGGCGCCTGTTTGAGCGGCTGGAGCAGGAAGAGCAGAGATTGAAGAAGCACGACGGTCGTTGGATAGACATCCAACAGTCACTGCTTGTGCGTCAACCTTTTTTTAGGAAAGCCTCATATATGTGGAAAACAACATACATCCCATCTGCCATTATTTCTAATAATTTTCAGCCCATTTGCTAATTCTTAAGGTTTTTTGGAGCCCATATTCTTTTTGTTAGCATTACAACCCAAATTGTGGCCACGGTTAAAAAATTATACGAAATTTTTCATATTTCGGTGCGGTCCGAATTGTTTTTAATCCCGAAATTTCGATTCACATTCAAACTGATTTTAAAAATAAAATATATATCAATATAAAATCTAACAAATTCTCCACGCATAAAAATTAATGTAATTTAAAATTTTGAAATGAAAAAAAGATATTTGAAACTAATTGCCGGTTTGATGTGTTTTAAAAATGTACAGCCCATTTCTCATTACTGATGGGCCATTTTCTCAGCCAGCCGAATGAAAGCTCTCCTCGTCTTGAAAGATTTGCAGCCCAACAGGCTTGACAAAGCGACTTACTTGGCAAATCACAAAAAAACTAGGCTGTGGCCGTGGACCCAGCTGTCAGCCTCTCCACGTACAGTACTCTTCCGATGGAAGTCGTTCCTTGACCACGTTGACCACGCCGCGCGAAGAGCACCACGGCAGTGGACGACGGCGAGGCCTAGGAAGGGGACGACGTGGAGCCGGGAAAGACGCGGCAGTGGAAGCCCGCGCGGAGAGGAGTACGAGGGTTCACTGGTTAGGCTGCGGTGTGAGGCTGCCGTCGCCGCAGGGCCTGGCCAGCGGTGGGAATAGTAGGGGCGGTGAGTTCTCCGCGGCAGCACAGCCGGCCACGGGAGGCAGGAGCATGCGGCACGACCGGCGCTACTTTGGGCGGCTGGAGCAAGAAGACCAGAGGTTGAAGAAGCACTATGCCCATTGGATGGACATCGTACGGTCACTGGAGCTAGAATCGTTCATATTGACTAAGTTGACAAAGCCCTCCGTCCCCGTCAACTTTGTTGGCCCACAAGTCATCCTCCCACTATGGTGGGTCCCAGCTAGCAGGAGGTATTCATTTTTTTTGTGCGTAATAAGGAGGCACTTCCTTGCATGCGAAGATATTGCTGGTGGGTCTGACATGTCAGCGGGGGGAATGTTTTTTCGCGAAATACAGAGGCCCTTCCGGTGGGTCCCAGCTGCCAGGTCCTCGCAAAAAAGGGAAAGAAAATTAAAGATTTGAGAAGGCGTACAGAACAAGCTAGTGTACCAGTAAAGAGACGTTGCCGAGTTTTAGAAAAAAGAAAGACGTGCTCTTGTAGCTGGTTCGAATCCAAATCTAGACTATGACTATATATGGTGCTATGCTACTCTGCAAGTAATGAAACTGACATATCCAACATTCACTTCTCCTCTTCTCTACTTACTCTGCCTAGCATCAGAAGCTCTGGCCGCAGCAACCATGTCCGCTGGCTGCTCGTCCACCTGCTCTTCAGCAGGCAACAACCAGATATGCGCAAGTCGCAACCTGTACCATCGCCTGTGGGTCTCATCACACCCTCGCCGGCACGCGCACCGCAGCCGATTGCTCATCGCAACCCGCTGTCGTTGGTGTGGTGCTACTACTGCAAATCACGCAGAGTCATCCATCGCGTCTCAACCACAATCCGCAACCCTGGCCGAGTCTTCTACAAATATCCGAATCATGGGGTAATAATATGTTTAAGTGTTGTTCTGCTGCTTTCAGTTGCTGATTTTTTAATAGTTTTGTTGATGATCTATCAATTTGATTCGTGCAGAAAAGGGAAGATTCATATGATTTGTATTTCTGGGAAGTTGCTGATGTGGGAGAATGCAACTACGCTGATTATTTGGTTAGCCGAGGAATTCCAATACCAGCAGGTTGGGGTGTTGGACAAGTAACTGAAGGAACAGCAGAAGAGGAAGATGCAGAGCAGAAGGTTAAAGATGCAGTTTCTCTGATCATGGCCAATCAATAACTGCCGAACGATCTTGACAACAATGAGGAGATGAAAGAGGTTGTGAAGATAATGGGCAAAATCGATGTGCTCTATAGGATGATTGTATCTTTATTTGTAGTGTATGTAGCACTCGTGATGTATTCAGTGGCTAAGACATGAGCACTTTCCTGAAACTAGTAATGAATGAAACCTGTGTAGCAGGCTAGGCGTAGTGTTTTGAACATCTAATGATTTCTATTAATGAAAATCAAGGGGTATCCCCTTTTGCTCATATAAATAAATAAATAGCAGAGGCCCTGTCGGGTCTGCTTTGTTCTCATTCGAAGACGTCGAGCAAATTGCAGTCCAACAGCAAACCATGTCATCAAATTCAAGTTTCACAGCCAAATATAAATACAACTAAACAACAATGTCATCATGTTTTATTTGTCATACAATCACCAAACACAAATTAGCATACATAACAAGTGATGTTCTCACAGCAAAATACTAAACAACATGTTCATCAGGTTTCAGTTGTCATAGCAAACACAATTTCACATAGTAGATAAAAAAACGTCTTCTGGCAGGCAAATACGACAAAAGCAATGTAATCATCATCCGCAGCAGCGTCAACATCTTCGCCATGTGTATTAGTCTGAATCGTAATTCCCCACGGTGTCATCTTCTTCTTCGTCCTCAACGTCCTCGAACGTTGGTTTCTTCTTGATCAACTCTTGTATGTCCACAGCACGACAAGCAATCTTTTCACCGGCGTCATTGACGTGATGGTTCTCAAAGATATTAGGAACATTTGTGTTATCTTGTACATCAGGAGCAGTGTAAGCATCATCTTGTTGTGCAACTTCATCAAACGAATTCCTCTGCTCAAACCTTTGCAATACTCTCCAGTCATCGCTACGTGCAAATGTGTCTTCCAAGAAAAATATCTGTGTTGCTTGATTTGCCAAAATAAAAGGCTCGTTGGTCTAGTACGCCGCCTTGACATTGATGGATTTGAAATAATCATCAGCTCTGGGTTTTGCGATCCTAGAAAACAGGTTATACCAACGACAGCACAACAGAACCACACACCGATGATCCTCGAAACTAGAGATATACTGCAACTGAACAATGTCTGTTATGTTAGCATACATTTCAGTTGTCTCTTTGTCATACGTATTCGCACTCATGATGGCACTGTTTTGTGTCTTCCTTCCTTCGTCTCGTGCAAGGGTGTTGTAGCATACATCTCCAACAACGCAAGATTCATAATGTCTTATCCGAGTATCAGGACCCATTGCTAGTGAGTTGTCTTATCCGAGTATCAGGACCCATTGCTAGTGAGTAAAGGGCATCATCAACTGCCCGCCCATCCTCCCGCATCTTGTTAACCTATGGTTAGAAAATAGACAAGCTGATCCTCTTATGTACTCAATATATTAAAAAAACTGACAGTGCACTTCAAAAGCTTACACGGTTCTTGAACCATTTCGCAAATCCTGCCATAACCAGTTTGTCAATGTTTCTTGGATTTTGCGGCAGTAACTCCTCTTTGTAGATGCTGCACAACATAGTGATCGCGTTAAACATCTAAATATATAAGAATGTGCTGCAAGTTTGGTAGATTACGATGTATAAGCTGCAGTACTGCACTTACTTGATATAAGGTAGTATCTCAGGACAGTTATTCAACACATACCAAACCATTTTGTCCAAATCTTTAGGTTTGTCCTAATCACTAGGAGGAGGACTCCTCCTCTTGGCGCGCCCTCCTAGGACCGGCCGCCCCCTTGCTCCTTTGTATACGGGGGCAGGGGCACCCCATAGACACACAAATTGATCTTTGATCTTTTAGCCGTCTGCGGTGCCCCCTCCACCATAATCCACCTCGGTCATATTGTAGCGGTGCTTAGGTGAAGCCCTGCGTCAGTAGCTTCATCAACACCGTCATCACGTCGTTGTGCTGAAGGAACTCTCCCTGGAAGCTCTACAGTTTGTGGGACGTCACCGAGCTGAACGTGTGCAGATCGCGGAGGTGTTGTACGTTCGGTGCTAGGATCGGTCGATCGTGAAGACGTAAGACTACATCAACCGCGTTGTCATAATGCTTTTGCTTACGGTCTACGAGGGTATGTGGACGACACTCTCCCCTCTCGTTGCTATGCATCACCATGATCTTGCGTGTGCGTAGGAATTTTTTTGAAATTACTATGTTCCCCAACAAATATACCACATCCGAATCATAACCCGGACGAGGGCCGGCGGGGACGGATATCAAAACCATGGCACTATGAATAACAAACAACGTACGGGTAAGATAATTATACAAGTAACTATATATCTAAATCACACAAACATGATTTTTTTGTATAAAAAAGATAAGAACAAGAGGCTCACCCCACAAGGTGGTGCCGGCGGCAGGACAGTGCGGACGATCGATGGTGGTTAGGATGGAGACGGGAAGACACTAAGTAAACCACACCTACATATGCAAACTAAGAGTTATTTTGAGCTCAGATTGCATATAAATCAAATAAACTACCACATATAATTCCTCCCAAATTACTAAAACCCACAAATTAATGACTATATAAAGCATTGCAAAAGCTAATCTAGCAATGAGAGATGAAAGGACAAGGTTGCTTACCTTTGTGATCACTTTAATGGATGGGGGCCTTCAAATCTTGACAAAATTTGGGCAAAATGTGAGATGGGGTCGAGGTAGAGGGGAAGAACAGAGAGGAGAGGGGAAAGGGAAAAAACAGAGAGAGCTCGATCGCGGGTGGACGAAGGGTTGATATAGGACGACCTTTAGCACCGGTTCGTGCCATGAACCAGTACTAAAGGTGCTGGAGGGGCCCCAGACTGACAACATCCTGCCACCACTCTCTTTAGTACTGGTACTAACGGTGCTGGAGTCTCCGTCCTAAAGATTCGTCACGAACTGGTACTAACGAGAGCGGCCCAGCTAGCCGTTGGAACCGGCACTAATCCTAGAGACTACGAGATTGTAATGGCTAAACCCTAGAGGTCTAGCTTGTATGATTATGATAATGAGTCTCCCTCCGGACTAAGTCCTCCGGTTTATATAGACACCGGGAGGATCTAGGGTTACACAAGGTCGGTTACAAAGAAAGGAATCTACATATTCGGTCGCCAAGCTTGCCTTCCATGCCAAGGAGAGTCCTATCCGGACATGGGTGCAGTCTTCGGTCTTCGTATCTTCACAACCCATCAGTCCGGCCCATGGCTAACAGGCCGGACGCTCGAGGACCCCTTAGTCCAGGACTCCCTCGGTAGCCCCTGAACCTGGCTTCAATAACAAGGTATCCGACGCGTAGATCTGTCTTTGGCATTGCAAGGCGGGTTCCTCCTTCCGAACTCCAAGGTAGTCTTTGGATGTATTGAACGTGTCCGGACCTGTAACACACACCACACACAACTGTAGAGAGAATATAATATTCCACGAGTCCAATCTACTGACAACTTCTTTATAACATGACATCACGTCTTCTTGGTCACTATATCGAACCGTTTTGTCTGCCATCCCGTGTTTCGAGATGTGATTTCCATTGGCATGTCTTGTCAAAGCAGAGATCATGTCCCCTTATTGCGAGATCCTCATCAATACGGGCGTGGGTAACCCAACCGTGCGGTTTACACAACCCTTGGGAGTAGGCGAGTAGGAAGGCGTTTGACATTCGCGGCCTTTATAAGGGGATAAGGATTCGTCCTCATTCACCCATGCCTTCTCCTTCCTCTGCCCATCTATTCTTGAGCTCCAGCGCCCAAGCTCTAGCTTCCCCCACCAGAGAAAGCACTCCAACCATGCCCAGATCCGGAGCTGGAGGCAAGTGGATGGCCTCCTCTGTTTAGAAGAAAGACATCAAGGAGCTCCGAGAGGCCGGATACCTGGCCAAGGAGATCGTTCACCGTCTCCCGGCCAAGGGACAGATCATCCCTACCCCAGAGCCCCATGAGAGGGTTGTGTTTCTCACACATTTCGTCCGCGGGCTGGGATTCCCTCTCCACCCGTTTGTCTGCGGACTGATGTTTTACTACGTGATGGACTTCCATGATCTAGCCCCAACTTTATCCTCAACATCTCGGCATTTATAGTCGTTTGTGAGGCCTTTCTCCGTATCCCACCTCACTTCGGCCTATGGCTGAAGACCTTCAATGTAAAGCCGAAGGTGGTGAGAGGCCAACAAGCAGAGTGCGGAGGCGCCATGGTGGGCAAGATGCCCAATGTCACATGGCCCGAAGGCTCCTTTGTGGAGACGGTGAAGGGGTGGCAGTCGGGGTGGTTCTACATCACCGAGCCGCGCGACACCAACTGGGCAGTGGCCCCCGAATTCCGATCCGGAGTTACAATGCGGCTCACCTCCTGGCAAGAGAAGGGCCTAACCTGGGGATCTTCGAACGAGCTAACTGGGCTCCAGACGTGCGTCTAGAACATGGTAACCAAAAGAATCAAACTTGTCAACGTGATCCAGGTTATGCTCATTCGCCGGATCCTTCCATGCCAATGCCGGACTTGCTATTTGTGGGAGTTCGATCCGGCCAGGCACCAGACGCTGCTAGAGCTCTTCGTCACGACGCACGAAGACATCTGGAAAGTGCTCTTAAAGGCTGGCGACACACCACCGCCTACAATCGAAGATCGCGGGCTTAGCTTAAAGCGCCAGGCTAATTTGGTAAGTTCTTTCATGTTTTCAAGGTATAGCCTTTACTGGCATATTTTGAGGAACGAGTCTAAGCCTTCCTATCAATTTTTTTAGGCCTGGATTGACATAGCGGGGCGGATTAACTGTCCGGCTCCGCTGCCCGAAGACCAAGAAACCCCACTTCTGCCGAAGATGTTGTTTCCGGCGCCTTATGATGTGCCGGAGAAGAAGGCCAAGAAAACTGCCAAGGGGGCCCGGAGTGGCCTTCGCCAAAAAGGTGCTTCGGACGTGACGTCTGAAGACGAGACTCACTCTTCAGCCGCCGAAGACGACGATGAGGAGGAGGAAGAAAGCGACTCCTACCCTGAGGGGGAAGGAAGAAAAGGGGGCCTCCCCAAATTTGGAGGCGAAGGCGCCCAAGAGGGGGAAGGGCTCCCTCGCGGATGACTCCGCGTGGGATGTCAATAGCAGTCCACAGCGACCCCCCCCCCCGAACCAAGCCTCGCGCCGCCTCGTAAGTACCTTATGCACATCCAAATGTCCGGCCTTTCTACTTTGCAATATTAATATGTTTAAATTATGCTATTGCAGTCCGGCCCGTGACAGCTCCCCGCGATCCTCAAAAGGAGGTTCGCTAGATTCAAAGGAGATGGCCAGCGTGTCACCGCCGCCCGCTCACTCTCCCAAGGCCAAGGACGACGCGGAGGTGTTGTCCCGAAGGACTTTCCCGGGCCGGGGAGAGGCTCAGGAGGCACCAGAAGGCGATGCCTCCATCACCGGACACCGGCGGGAGCCGATCCCCATGGAGACTGGTGGTAAGGAGGGTCGTGTTCAGTCCGGCCCTCAGCCGAACTCGATTCCGGAGACCGATGCGGCTCCCAAATCCAGCACACAACCTCCTTTGAAAGAAGGGGGTATGCGTATTCCGTCGGTGACCCCTGTCCAACCCGGGGCACCGGATAATCTGCTGGAAGCGCTGCGAGGCGCTTTCATTGTGGATGAGCACCGTGCCCTTATGGGCACGGTAATCGAGAAGGTTCAGTCCACCGAAAGCAGACTGACCGAAGCCTGCACTAGCCTTTTAACAGGCTTTGAGGTAAGTAATGTAATTGTAGAAAGGATATCACAGTATAGACAGTAGCCCCTGATGCTCTGTTCGGTGTTCAGAAAGAAAAAGCTGAATAGAGGATCAAAATAATTTTCGCAGGAGTCTAACATAAGATGTCTATGTGAATAAGCAGGCGTCGCTGCTGGCTGTTGCCGCTCATACTGCGGAGGTCTCCGGCCTGAACCAGAGCCTGGAGCGGGCCGAAGAAGAGCTCGGCCTCATGAAGAAGTAGTTGGAGGACAACCAAGGTATGCAGTGACCTGCGTATATATTTAGGAAGGATGAATGTTTCGTGCTAACTAAAGTGTCATGAATTTTATTAGGGGCCACGACCGAGGTGGCGGCCCTCATGAAGGCATTAGCCGAGGCCGAGGACAAAGCGGCCAAGGAGCATGCCGCACGCGAGAAACACGATGCCCGGGTCAGCGAGGTACAGCAAGAGCTCTAGGACGCCGTCAAGAAGTAAGAGTCCTTGGAGCGTGATTGAGGGAGTCCTGGATTAGGGGGTCTCCGGACAGCCGGACGATATCCTTTGGTCGGACTGTTGGGCTATGAATATACAAGATTGAAGACCTTGTCCCGTGTCTGGATGGGACTCTCCTTGGCGTGGAAGGCAAGCTAGGCAATACGTATATGTAGATCTCCTCCCTTGTAACTGACTCTGTGTAACCCTAGCCCCCTCCGGTGTCTATATTACCGGAGGGTTTAGTCCTAGGACAACATACAATCATACCATAGGCTAGCTTCTAGGGTTTAGCCTCTACGATCTCGTGGTAGATCAACTCTTGTAATACTCATATCATCAAGAACAATCAAGCAGGACGTAGGGTATTACCTCCTTCAAGAGGGCCCGTACCTGGGTAAACATCGTGTCCCCTGCCCATGTTACCATCCGCCTTAGACGCACAATTCGGGACCCCCTACCCGAGATCCGCCGGTTTTGACACCGACATTGGTGCTTTCATTGAGAGTTCCACTGTGTCGTCACCATAAGGCTTGATGGCTCCTTCGATCATCGATAGCGATGCGGTCCAGGGTGAGGTTTTCCTCCCCGAACAGATCTTTGTATTTGGCGGCTTCGCACTGCGGGCCAATTCGCTTGGCCATCTGGAGTAGATAGAGAGCTACGCCCCTGGCCATCAGGTTAGATTCGGAAACTTAAACTACACTGCCGACATCCGCGGAGACTTGATCTTCGACGGATTCGAGCCTGTGTCAGGTGCGCCGCACAGTCACGACGAGCATGACGTAACTCTGCCGTCGGACAGTGTTTGGGAGATCGCATCTGCAATACTCCGGCCTTCAATCCGGAGAAAATTGCACCATCCAAGGACGGAGGGATAGACCCCGCCAGGGAGGCTGCACTCTCAGTGGCGATGGAGCCGGATACTGACTTCACCCCTTACGAGAGCCGTGTCGCCAAACCACTGGATTCATCTCCGGCCACGGACTCCGAGCCGCCTGCATCCGTGCCCATCGAATCCGACTGGGCGCCAATCATGGAGTTCACCTCCGCGGATATCTTTCAGCACTCGCCTTTCGGCGATGAGCTAAGTTCATTAAAGTGTCTCTCCTTGTCAGGAGAACCTTGGCCGAACTATGTCCGGCTAGAATGGGATACAGACGACGAAGAAATTTGTTGCCCTCCCACCACCCACTTAGTAGCCACTGTCGACGACTTAACCGACATGCTCAACTTCGACTCCGAAGACATCAACGCATGGACGAAGATGCAGGAGACAAACAGGAACCAGCGCCCACAGGGCACCGGACAGCCACTTCATCACATGACATATACATGGTGAATACACCCAAAGAAGGCAATGGCGAAGAGACAGCGGAGGATGGCCCCTCCAAGAAGCAACCCAAGCGCCGACATCAGCGGCGCCGCTCTAAGTCCCGCATAGCAAAACAGCGATAACATCGCAAGAGAAAATAACACTCCAGTCGACTCCAGAGGAAACGACAACCACATTGCCCCGACGGCAGAGCACGATGAAGCTGCAAGCGGCGAACATAGTACGGATCCGACGTTCGAACACGGCGGCGCCAAGGATAACCCTCATCAAACCCCATCTGGGGAGGAAAACAGTCCGGACGAAGATGCACACATCATCCCGAAAACGCACTTGGAGCAAGAGAACCTCCGCAGAAGGCTTATTGCCACAGCGAGGAGTCTGAAGAAGCAGAAGCAAAGGCTTAAGGCTGCACAAAACACACTCAACAGTAGGTGGAACAAAGTGCTCGACAGCGAAGCAAAGTATGGTGGAAGTTACCACACAAAGAGCTATCCAAAGCGCAAGCTGTTACCTGAATTCGACGACGAGGCCTTAGAGCCCACACAACCAAATAATGAAACGGCCAACCGGCCGGATCCACCACCTTGTGACCGCGATAGAGCGGCTCACAAAGTCGCACATAAGTCAACACACGATCTACGTGAGGACTTGCGCCAAAAATCCAGTACGACCAGATCCATCTATGGATCTAGGAAGCGCGCTCCGGCACAAAATCAAAACCGAATATTGCAACCGTCTGAACGCCATGGTACGTCCAAGTACAGGGGTGCCGCACACCCCCTATGTTTCACTGATGAGGTGTTGGACCACGAATTCCCAGAAGGATTCAAACCAGTGAACATAGAAGCGTATGACGGGACCACAGGCCCTGGGGTCTGGATTGAGGACTTTATCCTCCATATCCATATGGCTCGAGGAGACGATCTCCATGCCATTAAATACTTGCCCCTCAAGCTCAAAGGACCAGCTCGGCGCTGGCTGAAAAGCCTCCCCGAAAACTCAATTGGAAGTTGGGAGGAGCTCGAGGACGCTTTTCGGGCTAATTTTCAAGGGACCTACGTCCGACCTTCGGATCCAGACGATTTAAGTCATATAATTCAACAGTCTGGAGAGTCCGCCCGAAAGCTTTGGAACAAGTTTCTCACCAAAAAGAACCAAATCGTCGACTGTCTGGACGTCGAAGCCTTAGCAGCTTTCAAACATAGCGTCCGAGACGAATGGCTCGCCAGACACCTCGGCCAAGAAAAACCGAGAACAATGGCATCTCTGACAAGTCTCATGACCCGCTTTTGCACGGGCGAAGACAACTGGTTAGCCCGCAGTAGCACCAGCGACGCAAGCACATCCGAAGTCAGGGATGGCAATGGAAAACCACGACGCAATAAAAGCAAGCGTCGAAATAAAGAAGATAGCCCAGATAATACGGTGGTAAACGCCGGATTCAGGGGCTCTTGACCAGGTCAGCGGAAAAAGCCTTTCAAAGGCAGCAGAGACGGACCGTCTGGCCTAAACAAGATTCTTGACAAACTATGTCAGATTCATGGCACCCCCGATAAACCTGCAAATCACACCCACAGAGAATGTTGGGTCTTCAAGCAGGCCGGTAAGCTAAACGCCGAACACAAGGGGGGAGACACCAAACGAAGACAAGGACGAGCCTCGCCAGCAAAGCACTGGAGGGCAGAAAAAATTCCCACCAAAGGTTAAAACAGTCAACATGATTGTCGGTGTCAAAACCGGTGGATCTCGGGTAGGGGGTCCCGAACTGTGTGTCTAGGCCGGATGGTAACAGGAGGCAAGGAACACGATGTTTTACCCAGGTTTGGGCCCTCTTGATGGAGGTAAAACCCTACGTCCTGCTTGATTAATATTGATGATATGGATAGTACAAGAGTAGATCTACCACGAGATCAAGGAGGCTAAACCCTAAAAGCTAGCCTATGGTATGATTGTTGTATGATGAAGTTGTCCTACGGACTAAAACCCTCCGGTTTATATAGACACCGGAGAGGGTTAGGGTTACACAAAGTCGGTTACAATGGTAGGAGATCTAAATATCCGCATCGCCAAGCTTGCCTTCCATGCCAAGGAAGGTCCCATCCGGACACGGGACGAAGTCTTCAATCTTGTATCTTCATAGTCCTGGAGTCCGGCTGAAGGTATAGTCTGGCTACCCGGACACCCCCTAATCCAGGACTCCCTTAGTAGCCCCCGAACCAGGCTTCAATGACGACGAGTCCGGCGCGCAGATTGTCTTCAGCATTGCAAGGAGGGTTCTTCTCCAAATTCCGTGTACCTGCTGAATAATGTCCGATTTTCGTAATGTAGCGCACCTTGGCTTCCATGCCCAATAATGGCCGTCTTCCACGTGTTAAACGAATGCGAAAAGTTAGGGTGTTTTTACATTCACACGCCTAGCCACATAAACGAGCCGCCTATTTAATGGGATGGGGATTCAGATCCAAACCACACCTTCTCCTCTCCGCGGGTAATCATCAGAGTGCCTCCAGCAAAGGTCCATTCCAACATGGCCAGCCATCGCAGCTCCTCCTCTCGCCCTTCCAGTCCTAAACCTGGAGACTGGGAGAGGTGATCCATCCCGCACAGCGAGCTAGTGTCGCTTCAGGCCAAGGGATTTCTCCCTCAGGCCTATATGGTCCCGGTCCGAGCCGGACTCGCCACCTATAATGGCAGAGAGCAAGCGGAGAGCACCCCCAATCCCTCCAAAGGAGAGCAGGTGTGCCTTGTCCCTTATCTAATAAGAGGACTTGGATTTCCAATTCATCCATTTCTCTGTGGGCTTCTGGAGTTCTACGGCCTCCAGCTGCACAATCTCACGCCCGCCTCTATATTGCATATCGCGGGCTTCGTCGCCCTTTGCGATCTATTCTTGGGTGTTGAGGCTCATTTCGCGTTGTGGAAGAGGTTATTCTGCCTGGTGCCCCGCTCTCAAGAGGGGTCTATATATCAAGTGGGCGGAGCCGAAGTGTGGTGTATCGCCGGGACCGGATATCTATCCGGAACCCCAAAGAAGGCGTCCGAGGACTGGCCTTCGGAATGGTTTTATATAGATGATGTCCCACTGCCGGATCCTATCCGGGCCGGTCTCCCCGAATTCAACAGTGGTCCCTTAAAGAAACGCCTAAGCTGGCGTCCGCGGAGCTCTCAGAGAGAAGGCGACAGGGACGTCCTTCACCTGATGGGTCGGATAAGACTATTGGCTCATTCCGGACTAACCATGATTGAAGTCATGGCCGCATGCATTATGCGGGGGGTGCAGCCGCTTCAATATAGAGGCCACCCCATGTGGGATTTTAACGGGGAGGATGACGTCACCCGTTACGGTCGTAAGGGGCCAGCCTCAGCTGCCGCTCTAGTAAAGATCTTATCCTCTTTGTACAAGGGAGAAGAGGAGGAATTCCTATGTGTCAACCCGTAGGGCGGATTTTCTATGTACAACCCTCCGAGTTAGGTAAGTGGACAATTGTGCTTGCCCATCCGTTTTATATTCCCATGATTAAATATGTGGTCTTCCGATTTCAACGCAGGAACTGCGTCAGGAAGTAAAGGATATAAACAGCCGTCCCCCACAGCCCGAGGATCCAGAACGGTCCCTCGATCCGGACTCCAAAGAGGATCCGGACATATCGGTGGAGCTGATTGACGGGGTGTTTCATCAGCTAAGCAAGGACAATACCTTGGTGGCCATTACGGCTGATTACCCAGGATTAATCCCGGCCTCCCAGGTAACAGAGAGCGGAGTCTCATCCCCTTGAGAAGGAATCCATTCTCACGCATTTCAGTTTTCCTGACAATGACCGTGTTTTGCAGGGGAGGTTTCCGAGGCGGGAGGCCGAACCTGCGGCGGCTAGCCAACGAGGGGCCGCAGGGCCCCATGGGGTAAAAAGGAATGTAGTCCGGACTGAGACGCCGGCGCAAAGGTATAGCGCACCCTCTTTTTCCCTGGTGTTATTCCTTCAGGGCATATTAACGTTCGTGTTGTCTTCAGGACGAAGAGACCTTGCCGGACTACATCCGGAGAGGTTGCCAATCGTGCCTCCACCAGCCAGGCTCCAACGCCTGGCCCGGAAGCGGAAGCGAACACAAGGTGCGCACCGGACGCTCCTCCGATAGAGGATGCGGACAGGCTGTCTGCCACCAATTTCGAGGTGGAGAGTGCCATGAACCACAGGCGTCGTCGGACAGTTCTTCACGACGCTTGTTTCTCCTAAGAGGCATTAGATGCCTTCAATTCGGGAGATGCGTATCTCCGTGCCGCTCAAAATGGTTTAGCCAGAGCCACGGAGCAATATGTAAAAGACATACGGGTAAGAAAATTTTGGTAAATATATATATACCAGTAGCCCCCGAGACTTGAAACAATTAGGGTAACTGATTTAAGGATCATTTGTTATGCAGGTTCTTACAGAGAAGAATACCGTACTGTCACAGGAGCTGGAAGAGTGCAGAGCCCAACTGGAGGCCGCACTAGCCGCGGCAGGGGAGCCCAAAGAGACCCCCTCTGGTAAGATACACTTCAAAAGATTAGTATCTTGCGAAGTGCGGCGTGGGTGTAAATCTGACAAATCATATTGCAGATGGCGCTGGACTAGATCCGGAGAGGCAACAACTCTTGCGCCGGCTAAAGGCCGGTGAGAGTATGTTGACAAGGGTGAGGCAGGAGAAGAATGATCTTCAGGATGCCAACACCAAGCTGGATGTTGAACTTAAAGATGTTCGTGGCCAGCTATCGGACTCTACTAAGGAGAATCAGCGGCTTCGACGCGGCATATTTAGTAAGTGCTTAAGTGAATCTTTGAAAGAAAAGAGTTCAGCGAGGAAGTCGACTAATAGAGTAATGTCTGTAGGTATGCTAACGGGTCGTCCTGCAGAGGAGATGCCCGGTTCTACAGGTGACCTTCTTCCCGAGCTCTCGTAACTGCACGAGCGAGTTCGGCAGGCGATGCGAGGCGTTGCCCAAGCCTTATGGCCTTCCCACTCCATGCCTGAGGGCCTTGGAGAGCTTTCTGAGAAGCTTAAGGGAGCTCGGCGGCGCTTCCGGTTGTGGAAGATATCGGCCTGCCGACAAGGCGCTAGGGAGGCCTGGGCCATGGTGAAGACGCGGTACACGAAGTCTGACCCAAACCACATGGCCGAGGTCGGACCTGTGGGGCCTGATGGGAAGGAGATCCCTATAAGCTTAATGTACCGCCAAGTAGAATTGTCCGCAAAGTATTCCCAGCAGGACTGTAAGTTAGACAGCCTGTTAGATGGTATTGAAGAGGAATACAATCAGTCAGAGTGACTATGTAATTTTTAATTGACATGTGTAATGCCTTCTAGCCAGATTGTAGATCGTTTGTCGTTGCTGACCTTTTCGCTTCAACCTCAGGACCTGACAGTACGGAGTGTGTCCGAATACCCTACCGGTTATGTAAGAACCGGGGTATGCATGGAGACCAGGCGTAGGGGTCATTAGTGCTTTATCAGACAAGTGCCCAACTAGTTATGTTATATTACATGGTTAGTAAGAAACATCTTCCAGAGAGAATAGTTCCGTTAGGGGTTCCTTTCTCTGGGAGGCATGCCCTAAAGTGCATGTCCGGACTGCAAACGCGGGAAAATCATCTGGGGGCATATATATAAATAAGTAAAAAAGGTCATCTTTTAGTTCACCAACCGAATATTCCCTTAAGAACGCTAGCTTCCGGCTTCACCCAGTCTGAGGTACACATCCGGCTGATCCGGCAGTAACAATCGCAGAGGTGCTCCCTTTACCACCTAGCCGAACAATCAGGAACGTAGGGGTAAGCACAGGAGCCAGGCAACCCAGCTTGGCCAAAACTTAAGTCATATCGATGCATATAATGGTGAAGAAAAGGTACACGTGGAAGTTTGACACATGTGGTGGGCGTGAAGCCCGTATAAATAAGCTTCTGTTAAAGAAGCCCCCGGGTTTAATGAGCGCGAGTAGCACGTCACTTGAGGAGCCTTTAAGGTCTATAAAAGAAAAGAGGGGAAGGAGAGAAATGTAAGACAGAAAATGTAAAAAATGGACAGAGGAAGGAGACAAACACAGAGTTCGGCGCTAGGCGTAGAATCTTCGGAGACGGGCTGCGTTCCATGGGTTCGGCTCGAGTCGGTTATCCGACGCATCTCGCAGGCGGTATGCTCCACCAGTCAAGACTTGGTCGATTATGAAGGGACCTTCCCACTTGGGCTTCAGCTTGTCCTTTTTCTTGTCCGACATGCGTAGAACTAATTCACCAATGTTGTAGTTTTTGGCCCGCACTTCTCTGCTTTGATATCTTCGAGCCTGCTGTTGATAGAATGCGGAACGGGCTTTTGCCATGTCGTGCTCCTCCTCTAAGGAGTCCAAACCGTCTTGCCGATCGAGCTCGGCTTCCCTTTCTTCGTACATGCGCACTCGAGGTGAGTCATGAATTATGTCGCAGGGCAAGACTGCCACTGCGCCGTACACCATAAAAAATGGTGTGTATCCGGTGGTGCGTTTCGGCGTGGTCCGCAGCCCCCAGAGTACGGAGTCGAGCTCCTCTACCCAGTGCATGTTAGATTCCTTGAGGGACTGCACTAATCTGGGTTTGATGCCGCTCATGATGAGACCATTTGCACGTTCGACCTGACCGTTAGTTTGTGGGTGATAGACGGAAGCATAATCGAGCTTGATGCCCATGTTTTTGCACCAGAGTTTTACCTCATCGGTCGTAAAGTTCGTGCCGTTATCGGTGATGATGCTGTGGGGGACGCCATAACGGTGTACGACCCCGGATATAAAGTCTATCACAGGTCCGGATTGGGCCGTCTTAACAGGCTTGGCTTCTATCCATTTGGTGAACTTATCCACCATCACCAGTAAGTATTTTTTCTTGTGGGTTCCGCCTTTAAGGGGTCCCACCATGTCAAGCCCCTAGACCACGAAATGCCAAGTGATGGGGATAGTTTGGAGGGCGGTGGGTGGCATATGGCTTTGGTTTGCAAAAAGCTGGCAACCGGCGCATCGTTGGACCAAGTCCTGAGCGTCCGCCCGGGCCGTCGGCCAATAAAAGCCTGTACGGAAAGCCTTGCTTACAAGGGACCGAGCTACGGCGTGATGGCCACCGAGTCCGGCATGAATTTCAGCCAGCAGGTTCCGCCCTTCCTCTTCGGAGATGCACCTTTGAAGGACTCCGGTAGTGCTTTTCTTATAAAGTTCTCCCTCATGGACTTTATAGTCTTTAGATCGCCGCACTATACAGCGTGCCTCGTTTTGGTCCTCTGGGAGTTCCTGCCTGGTAAGGTAGGCTAGGAATGGTTCTGTCCACGGGGCGATAACGACCATTAGTACGTGGGTTGAGGTTGTGATTTCATTGGCAGAGCCTCCGATTATGTCAGATTGTTCGGCGTCGGACAGTGTGGTTGGGTCCGGGCTAATACTGCGATGTTCCCCTTCCCATACTACGGATGGCTTGAATAGCCTTTCCAGGAAGATGTTGGGGGGGGGGGGACCGCATCGCGTTTTGTGCCGATGCGTGCCAGGACGTCTGCCACCTGATTGTTTTCTCGGGCTATATGGTGAAATTCGAGCCGCTCAAACCAAGCTGGCATTTTGAGGACAGCGTTGCGGTAAGCTGCCATTTTTGGATCCTTGGCATCGAAGTCTCCATTTATTTGGGATATCGCGAGGTTCGAATCCCCGCGCACCTCTAGGCGTTGAATGCCCATGGATACTGCCATCCGGAGACCATGTAAAAGGGCCTCATATTCGGCTGCATTGTTGGAGTCCGTGTACATAATCTGGAGTACATATTGAACTGTGTCTCCTGTGGGGGACGTCAAAACGACGCCGGCCCCTAGTCCGGCCAACATTTTGGAACCGTCGAAGTGCATGATCTAGTTTGAATATGTGCCGTACTCTTTAGGGAGTTCGGCCTTCGTCCATTCTGCGACGAAGTTGGCCAAAACGTGCGACTTGATTGCTCGTCGTGGCCTATAAGTTATGTCGAATGGGAGGAGCTCGATGGCCCATTTTGCAATCCGGCCCGTTGCGTCATTGTTGTTTATAATATCGTTGAGTGGTACTTCCGATGCTACTATGATTAAACACTCTTGAAAGTAGTGTCGTAGCTTCCGGGATGCCATGAATACCGCATATGCAATCTTTTGATAATGTGGGTACCGTGATTTGCATGGGGTGAGGACAGTGGACACATAGTAAACCGGCTTTTGAAGGGGGAATTTGTGTCCTTCCGTTTCCCGCTCGACGACGAGTACTGCGCTGACAACTTGATGGGTTGCTGCAATGTACAGTAGCATTGGTTCGCCGATGTTTGGCGCGGTCAGGACGGGGTTTGTTGCCAATATGGCTTTTATTTCCTCGAGTCCGGCCGTGGCGGCATCCGTCCACTCGAAGTGTTCGGTGCGCCGAAGGAGGCGATAGAGGAGTAGCGCCTTTTCTCCCAACCGGGAGATAAAGCGGCTTAGAGCCGCCACGCATCCGGTTAATTTTTGTATTTGTTTGAGGTCCTTTGGGATATCCAATTGTGACAAAGCTTGGATCTTGGCTAGATTTGCTTTGATTCCTCTACCGGATACAATGAAGCCCAAGAGCTTTCCGGCTGGAACGCCGAAAACACATTTTTTCGGATTTAGCTTGATGTCATATGCTTGGAGGTTGTCAAATGTAAGCCTCAAGTCGTCTAGTAGAGATTCGACATGTCTTGTTTTTACGACCACATCATCCACGTATGCCTCTACTGTTTTGCCGATCTGGTTTGCCAGACATGTCTGAATCATGCGCTGATATGTTGCGCCCACGTTTTTGAGCCCGAAAGGCATTGTGTTGAAGCAGAATGGGCCGTATGGGGTGATGAATGCCGTTGCGGCTTGGTCTGACTCGGCCATCTTGATTTGATGGTAACCGGAGTATGCGTCGAGGAAGCACAACGAATCGTGTCCTGCTGTGGCGTCGATAATTTGATCGATGCGGGGGAGGGGGAAGGGATCCTTTGGGCAAGCCTTGTTAAGGTCTTTGAAGTCAACACACAGGCGCCAGGATTTGTCCTTCTTTGGTACCATCACCAAGTTTGCTAGCCATTCCGGATGTTTTATATCTCTGATGAATCCGACCTCCAATAGTTTGGCTAGCTCCTCTCCCATTGCCTGTCTCTTGGGCTCAGAGAAACGCCGAAGGGCTTGTTTGACAGGTTTGAATCCTTTTAGGATATTTAAGCCGTGTTCGGCCAGCCTGCGTGGGATTCCTGGCATGTCTGAAGGGTGCCAGGCAAAAATGTCCCAGTTCTCCCGTAGGAATTCTCGCAGTGCGGCGTCTACATCGGGGTTTAATCATGCCCCGATGGAAGCTGTTTTATTGGGGTCCGTTGGATGGACCTGGAATTTGACTATTTCATCCGCTGGTTTAAAGGAGGTGAACTTGGATCTTTTATCAAGTATCACATCGTCCCTGTTTATCATGGAGCGCAGCGTAGTCAGTTCCTCAGCCACTAGGGCTTTGGAGAGTGCCTCAAGGGCCAATGCGGCTGTCTTGTTTTCGGCGCGGAGTGCTATGTCTGGATCACTAGCGAGAGTGATGATTTCGTTCGGCCCGGGCATCTTGAGCTTCATGTACCCATAATGGGGTATTGCTTGGAAGATTGTAAACGTTTCCCGCCCCAGCAGAGCGTGGTATCCGCTACTGAACGGGGCCACTTGGAATGTGACCTCTTCGGACCTATAATTATCCGGCGTGCCGAACACCACATCTAGTGTGATTTTTCCTGCACAGCGCGCTTCCTGACTAGGGATTATTCCTCTAAAGGTTGTGCTACTTCGCTCAATGCGGTTCCAGTCTATTTCCATTTTTTGAAGGGTTTCCTCATAAATGAGGTTCAATCCGCTGCCTCCGTCCATGAGTACCTTGGTGAGGCGAAAGCCGTCCACTATAGGACTGAGTACCAATGCGGCTGGTGCTCGAGCTATTCGGATTTTAGGTTCATCACTGGCATTAAAGGTAATAGCCGTGTCACTCCATGGGTTTATTGTTGCTACTTGATAGACTTCGGCGAGGCTGCGGAGTGTTCTTTTTCGCATATTATTTGATGTGAAAGTCTCAAAGACTGTTAAGACTGTACTGGAGTCCCTGAGGTGGTTTTCTGTGGCCTCCGGAATTAGGAGATCTTCGCCCCTTTTGGCCACCTGCCAAAGTATCCAACATGCTCTAAGGCTATGAGTTGGTGTGGCGTCCTCTGTACTATGAATTTTACAGGGTCCATTAAGCCATCCCTCCAGTACAATTCCATGCCCTATAGAGGGTTTTGGTTTTTGGTTTTTAACCTGGGTGTCTGATGATGATGCACCCTTTTATTTCGGACGAGGTTTCTATTCAGGGCCGGATTGTCCCAAAATTTAGTTTCGGTTTTCCGGGCGCTTTCCATCGCACAGTACTTTTGTACTATGGACGCCAAGTCACAGAAGTGTGTAATATCACGACGACCTATGGCATTGAGGATTCCCTTGTCCATGCAATTATTGGAAAAGATTGAGATTGCGTCTTCCTCGCGGCAGTCCTTTATCCTGTTCATAACCAGGAGGAACCTTGCCCAGTAATGATGTACTGTTTCTTCGGGCTTTTGCCTGATTTGGGATAGATCGCTTATGTTCGGGTGGGTGGGTGGAATTAAATCCGGAACTTCACCCAATCTAAGACTCAGAGGCCAAGGAGTTTTGGAATCTGAAGTTTGGATTCTTGGATGTTGTCCAGTGAATCTAGCCCGTTGCCTGATTCTAAGTTCAGGTCTTGAGTTACATCCTCCCTCCGTGGGTATCCGGCTTGGAGGGATCGGGAATCCGGACGTAGATAGTCCTTAAGATAGATGAAGAGTCGCCGCACTGTGCCTATACCACGGCAACGTGATGGGTGACTTGGGGAGAATTAATTTCTCTTAGATCGGGTTTAAGCCCAACCTGGTCATAATCCGTAGTGACCCCCAAGGCGGCGATGCGATCCAAGAGCTCGTTTACGGAAGAGAGCTCCATTGGATCTAACTGCTCGACGAGTTCCAAGCTGACGTGAAGATTGCTTTTGATGACCCGAGAGGTCACCGTCGGCGCAACAGCCGAACAGGCGGTCATGAGAAAACCGCCTAGCCAGAGAGTTTGGCTGACAGCCAAGGCTCCCTTAGTAATGGCGCCGTCTTTAAAGACGGGAAGAGGCATCCTTCCTGATTGCGACGGCACAGAGGAACTCTCAATGAAAGCACCAATGTCGGTGTCAAAACTGGCGGATCTCTGGTAGGGGGTCCCGAACTGTGCGTCTAGGCCGGATGGTAACAGGAGGCAAGGAACACGATGTTTTACCCAGGTTCGAGCCCTCTTGATGGAGGTAAAACCCTACGTCCTGCTTGATTAATATTGATGATATGGATAGTACAAGAGTAGATCTACCACGAGATCAAGGAGGCTAAACCCTAAAAGCTAGCCTATGGTATGATTGTTGTATGATGAAGTTTTCCTACGGACTAAAACCCTCCGGTTTATATAGACACCGGAGAGGGTTAGGGTTACACAAAGTCGGTTACAATGGTAGGAGATCTAAATATCCGCATCGCCAAGCTTGCCTTCCACGCCAAGGAAAGTCCCATCCGTACATGGGACGAAGTCTTCAATCTTGTATCTTCATAGTCCTGGAGTCCGGCTGAAGGTATAGTCTGGCTACCGGGACACCCCCTAATCCAGGACTCCCTCAATGATCCATGTGACGAAAAGGAGAAGCAAACATGCACTCCGAGACACACGCGCCATAGAGCCAGTCACCCCTAGGTTCAACCCCTGGTTAGCCTGCCCGATCAGTTCTGATCGCGGGGATCACGCGACAAGCATCCGGCACGAAGGATTGGCTGCCTTGGTGTTAGACCCAATAATAAACGGATACCATCTCACACGAGTCCTCATGGACGGCGGCAGTGGTCTAAATCTGATATATCAGGACACAGTCCGCAAAATGGGGTTAGTGTGATGGCCCGGCTTATTAGGGATCATAGACTACTCATATAAATAAGGAATTCCTTCTTTTCCGGGAGCCCATTCGGACAGAACTCCAAAGTTAAGCGTGCTCAGCTTGGAGTAGTGTCAGGATGGGTGACCGACCGGGAAGTTGCTCCCGGGTGTGCACGAGTGAGGACAAAGTGCGCAGAAAAGACTAGTATTGATCTGTGGGGCCAGTCTAGATCCCGCCAGGAGTAACGACCACCGGCGGGTGTGTTCGGGATGTTACAAATAGACCCGGCAAAAATAAGCCACCGTACTACTACCTTCAAGGGAGTAATACCAGGCCTAGAGGCCCGCTGCACGGGCTCTCTATTACTAGAGGCTGTATTCGGTTCTTCCGACAACTTCCGAAGCGAAAGGTTAACTTTCTACATCGGTCCATTCCGAAGTGGCTATCAGGCACTACTCGGAAGAGCGGTTTTCGCTCGTTTTAATGCAATCCCGCATTACGTTTCCCTCAAGCTTAAGATGCTCGGTCCACGTGGCACCATCACAGTTAGCAGAAATACTAAGCTTGCTCTACGCGCGGAAGAATGTGCGGCGGCTTTAGCCGCCGAGCACTAGACGGCCTCACCAACCAGAAAAAATGACAGGTCGTCAAGACCACGGACATGGTTAGATGAGTCCGGTGCACCACTACATATACATGAGATTGGTTTGATGATCAAGCCCTCCTAGACGGTACCAGGGGCTTCCCGCGTGTCATCGGGGCTAGTCCGACTCAACTTTACTTATCTTAAATTTTAATGGTTTATTGACAATAACCAATTTTCTGGCACGACAACTTTCACCTAACTTCTTCTCTTTTACAGATGACAATCGTGCTACACCCGTCCAGGACACGGCACAACGGAGACATAGGCGCAGACGTGCAGCAGGGACCCGCTCAAAGGTTTCCTTTTAGATTAAGACCCTGCGTAAACCTTTTTTACTATCTCATGTTGTTCACATCCTCCAGATACTCAATACAACCAAGAAGGATGCCGACGTATTGACATGTGGCCACGTCAGGATATTGCACGTACCTGGACACCCGAGGTTTATTATTAAGGGCATTGTTCAGCCCGGCATATGTTATAAAGACAGAATACCTTAGGGAGTGTTCGGCGTCGTGAGTTTGGCCTTATATGCATCAGCTCCGAATCATGTCTTTGGTCAAATGTTGGGTTTGCCTGGCTCCCATGTTTTGGTACCTTACGTTCCGCTATATCGGCTAAGCTAGAACTGGGAGAACTACTGCAATTGTGCCCTGGTTCATCCGGATGAGCACCTTAGTAGAGAAAGCCGAAAACTGACTGTCATGATATAGCGCGAGACTGGTCAACCACTCGATGACCCAGCGGAATCTTCGGGATTCCTCCGCATTAACGAAGGGCCATTTCCCGGTCATGTACGTATGCGCCCCGTATTTGGACGAGCGCCGAAGTACCAGGGGCTATATAGTAGCCCCACCGTCAAACTCCTATGGCTAAGTGAAAGTGTTAAAACAATATAGTCTGATTGCCTCGTTCGCTGCACTACCACCTCCTTAATGGACCAAGACGTTGGATCAAGTGTGAATACGTGTTTTTTTGTGAACACCCCCGCATTATATGCGTGGGGGCGGAAGCCGACGACTGCAAACTTTCAGGTTATATACATATATACATAAACGGCCGCATAGGAGGCATCATAATACTTTTAGGCAAAAGTATAAACACAGCCTTCATAACTCAATAAAACATTGTTTTTACAATGGGAGTACATGTCACTAGAACATAATACTCTTCGAGCACTGAGCCTCTATCGAACGAGCGCCTTCAAGAACTTCTTCAAAGTAGTGCTCGGCAGCCACTCGGCCCACGGCCGAACCCTGTGTTGCAACAGTGGTGGCCTCCATCTTTGCCCAGTATGTCTTGACACGGGCAAAGGCCATCCGCGCACCCTCTATGCACGCCGACCTCTTCATAGCATCAATGGGAGGCACATCACCAAGGAATTGTTGCACCAAACTAAAGTAACTATTCGGCCTTGGCCCTCCCGGCCACAGATGATCCACAACGGACCTCATGGCGAGTCCGGACAACCTATGGAGCTTGGCCCACTCATCCATTTGCTCATTCAGCAGCAGCGGACGCACTGGAGCATGGAACTGTGACCAGAACAGCTTTTCCACTTCGCGATCTCCTTGATCCTTGAAGTACTCGACCGCATCAGCAACACTTGCCGCCAAATCCACATAGGCGTCCGCAGAACTCCATAGTTGATCAAGAGGAGCATACTTCGGATCTCCGAACTTAGTCCGCAACAAGAAGGGCTTCCCAGCCACGATATCCGCAGCTTGATGCAGCTCCTCCTTCATCGTTCTGATTTTAGAGCGGGCTTCCTTGGCTACTATCATGGCCTTCTCTAGGTCCGTCGCCCTTGCTCGGCTTTCTTCTTCAAGAAGCTGGTAACGGTCAGTGGCATCTTTCAACTCAATGGCCATCTTGGCTATCCTTTCCTTGCTCTGGTGATGCGCGAACTGTTCGGCCCGCAGCTCTTCGACCGCCCTTAGAGCGGCCGCATCACTATTCCTTCCTTGTTCCTTGGCCCGGGCAAGCTCTGCCCGAAGGCTCTCCATGGTGGCAGATTGATACGTCTCTGTCGTATCTACTTTTCCAAACACTTTTGCCCTTATTTTGGACTCTAACTTGTATGATTTGAATGGAACTAACCTGGACTGACGCTGTTTTCAGCAGAATTACCTTGGTGTTGTTTTATGTGCAGAAAGCAAATATTCTCGGAAAGTCCTGAAACTCCACGGAATACCTTAGGAAAAAATAATAAAAAATCCTCGCCAAATATGAAGACCAGGGGGCCCACACCCTTTCCACGAGGGTGGGGGCGCCCCCCCTAGGGCGCGCCCCCTACCTCGTGGGCCCCCTGGAAACCCTCCGACGCCAACTCCAACTCTATATATTTGCTTTCGGAGAGAAAAAATCATAGAGAAGAAATCATCGCGTTTTACGATACGGAGCCGCCGCCAAGCCCTAAAACCTCTCGGGAGGGCTGATCTGGAGTCCGTTCGGGGCTCTAGAGAGGGGGATTTGTCGCCGTCGTCATCATCAACCATCCTCCATCACCAATTTCATGATGCTCACCGCCGTGCGTGAGTAATTCCATCATAGGCTTGCTGGACGATGATGGGTTGGATGAGATTTATCATGTAATCGAGTTAGTTCTGTTAGGGTTTGATCCCTAGTATCCACTATGTTCTGACTTTTCTATGCTTAATGCTTGTCACTAGGGCCCGAGTGCCATGATTTCAGATCTGAACCTATTATGTTTTCATGAATATATGTGAGTTCTTGATCCTATCTTGCAAGTATATAGTCACCTACTATGTGTTATGATCCGGCAACCCTAAAGTGACAATAATCGGGACCACTCCCGGTGATGACCATAGTTTAAGGAGTTCATGTATTCACTATGTGTTAATGCTTTGTTCCGGTTCTCTATTAAAAGGAGGCCTTAATATCCCTTAGTTTCCAATAGGACCCCGCTGCCACGGGAGGGTAGGACAAAAGATGTCATGCAAGTTCTTTTCCATAAGCACGTATGACTATATACGGAATACATGCCTACATTACATTGACGAACTGGAGCTAGTTCTGTGTCACCCTATGTTATGAATGTTACATGATGAACCGCATCCGGCATAATTATCCATCACTGATCCGGTGCCTACGAGTTTTCCATATACTGGTTTACGCTTATTTACTTTCCCGCTGCTACTGTTACAATCACTACAAAATACCAAAAACATTACTTTTGTTGTCTTTACTTTTGTTGCCGTTACCACCACTATCATATTACTGTGCTACTAAACACTTTGCTGCAGATACTAAGTTTCCAGGTGTGGTTGAATTGACAACTCAGTTGCTAATACTTGAGAATATTCTTTGGCTCCCCTTGTGTCGAATCAATAAATTTGGGTTAAATACTCTACCCTCGAAAACTGTTGCGATCCCCTATACTTGTGGGTTATAAAGACCTTTTTCCGGCGCCGTTGCCGGGGAGCATAGCTCTATTCTTTGAGTCACTTGGGATTTATATCTGCTGGACACTATGAAGAACTTGAGAGATCCAAAAACCAAGATCTATCCCTCAACTACGAGGGGAGGTAAGGAACTGCCATCTAGCTCTGCACTTGATTCACCTTCTGTTATGAGTAAGTTAGCGACACCTACACCTGCTTCTGCTATTCGTTCTGATATGTCGCATGTTATTGATGATGCCACTTCTACTATGCATGGTACTTATGATGAAACTGCTTCTATGCCTGATACTACTGTGCCCCTTAGTGAATTTCTTGAAGAACAAATTGCTAGGGCTAGAGAAAGAGAAATTGATGAAACTGAATACGATGATGATAGTGATGATGAAAATATGCCTGTTATTCCTGAAGGTTATCTTTTTGATAAAGATTCTTCTTTAGCTATTTTAGCCTGCAGAGATAGATACGAGCTTAAGAGGTTACTGATTAAATGGAACAAAGAATCACTTAGAGATAAAATGAAACCTAATCCTGCTTTTGCAACTTCACCTATCTGTGTTCCTGATAAGGATTATGAATTCTCTGTTGATCCAGATATAATTACTTTGGTTGAATCTGATCCTTTCTATGGCTATGAATCTGAAACTGTTGTGGCACATCTTACTAAGTTAAATGATATCGCTGCCCTGTTCACTAATAATGAGAGATCACGTTACCTCTATTTACTCAAAATATTTCCGTTCTCATTAAAGGGTGATGCTAAGATATGGTTTAATTCTCTTGATCCTGGTTGTGTGCGTAGTCCCAAGGATATGATTTATTACTTCTCTGCTAAATATTTCCCTGCTCATAAGAAACAAGCTGCTTTGAGGGAAATATACAATTTCGTGCAAATTAAAGAAGAGAGTCTCCCACAAGTTTGGGGGAGGCTTCTCAAGTTACTTAATGCTTTGCCTGATCATCCTCTTAAGAAACCTGAAATACTTGATATCTTTTATAATGGACTAATCGATGCTTCCAGAGATTACCTGGATAGTTGTGCTGGTTCTCTTTTCAGGGAAAGAACACCGGATGAAGCTGAAATTCTATTGAATAATATGTTGACAAATGAAAATAATTGGGCACCTCCTGAGCTAGCTCCTGAGCCAGCTCCCGCTCCAATTACTTAGCCTATTCCTAAACCAACTCCGAAGAAGAGAGGTGTTCTATTTCTCAGTCCCGAAGATATGCAAGAGGCAAAGAAATCTATGAAAGAAAAAGGTATTAAAGCTGAAGATGTTAAGAATTTACCTCCTATTGAAGAAATACATGGTCTTAATATACCGCCTGTTGACGAAGTATATGATCTTAATCCTTTATTCATTGAGGAACCTCCCGATATCCCGACACAGGTAGTAAAGGTAAATTCTCTCTATAGATTTGATGAAGGTGATATCCCTCACTATAAGTCTGCTAGGCAATGCTTTGATGAGTTTGGTAATTTTATTGTCAAACAAGAAAATTTCAATGCTTATTTTGGTAGACAATTGAAATATGATTCCAATATAATTAAATACTTGGGTGATTATATGGCTAATATAAGAGGTGAACTTAAACTTGTTAGCAAACATGCTTCTATGGTTACCACTCAAGTAGAACAAGTACTTAAAGCTCAAAAAGAATTGCTCCATGAAATGAATAGTAAGAAAAATGATTATGCTGTTAGATTGGCTACTAGAACTGGTAGAATGACTCAGGAACCTTTGTATCCTAAAGGCCACCCTAAAAGAATCGAGCAAGATTCTCGGAGAAATAATATTGATGCACCTAGTTCTTCTAAAAAGAAGAAAAAGAAACATGATAGAACTGTGCAAACTTCTAGTGAACCTATTGCTGAACCACCTGATAATCCAAATGATATTTCTATGTCTGATGCTGAAACACAATCTGGTAATGAACATGAACCTAGTAAAAATATTAATGATGATGTTCATGATGATGCTCAACCTAGTAATGATAATGATGTAGAAACTGAACCTGCTATTGATCTTGATAACCCACAATCAAAGAATCAACGTTATGATAAAAGAGACTTTGTTGCTAGGAAACACGGGAAAGAAAGAGAACCTTGGGTTCAGAAACCCATGCCTTTTCCTCCGAAACCATCCCAGAAGAAGGATGATGAGGATTTTGAGCGCTTTGCTGAAATGATTAGACTTATCTTTTTATGTATGCGATTAACTGATGTGCTCAAAACAAATCCTTATGCTAAATATATGAAGGATATCATTACTAAGAAAAGAAAGATACCGGAAGCTGAAATTTCCACTATGCTTGCTAATTATACTTTTAAGGGTGGAATACCAAAGAAACTTGGAGATCCCGGAGTACCTACTATACCTTGCTCCTTTAAAAGAAATTATATTAAAACTGCTTTATGTGATCTTGGAGCCGGTGTTAGTGTTATGCCTCTCTCTTTATATCGTAGACTTGACTTGAATAAGTTGACACCTACTGAAATATCTTTGCAAATGGCTGATAAATCAACTGCTATACCTGTCGGTATTTGTGAGGACGTGCCCGTTGTGATTGCAAATGTTACTATTTTAACGGACTTTGTTATTCTAGATATTCCCGAGGATGATAGTATGTCTATTATTCTTGGAAGACCTTTTCTTAATACTGCAGGGGCTGTTATTGATTGCAACAAAGGCAATGTCACTTTTCATGTTAATGGTAATGAGCATACGGTACACTTTCCGAGGAAACAACCTCAAGTTCATAGTATCAACTCTATTGGAAAAATTCCATCGATTATATTTGGAGGTTTTGAATTTCCTCTACCAACTGTCAAGAAGAAATATGATATTCTTATTATTGGGGATGTGCATATCCCCATTGAGGTAACTTAGTGTTATTCGAAATTTCTCCGGTTTCATGATTATCGGAATGAGTTTGTTAACAAGACCTGATCAACCTTGTTAGTGGATTCTTTTTTATGAGCATGAGATGGATGAAACTAGAAGCACAACCTTTTGTACCCTCTTTATATTTTCTGTTAATTAGTAGAAATAAAGTAAAAATAGTATTTTTTTTCTGACTGTTTCCTGGCTTATCCGTGTAATATAAAAATATCCCGAAAATAAAAGTCCTCAGAATGCCATGCCAATTTAATATGATTTTTTCGGGAATATTTGAGAATTTACTGTGCAAAAATTACCGCGGGAGGAGCTGCCACCTGGTCACGAGGGTGGTGGGCGCCCCCCCCCCTATAGGGCGCGCCCCCTGCCTCGTGGGCCCATGGTGGCCCTCCTCCACTTATCCCAGCACCCATCTTCTTCCTCTATCTCACACAAACCCGAAAAACCAACTCAAGCACGAGTTCTAGGCACTTTTGCTACGATTTTCGATCTCCTTGCTCAAAGCACCTCTCGCAAAACTGCTTGGGGAGATTGTTCCTTGGTATGTGACTCCTCCGTTGGTCCGATTAGTTTTTGTTCTAGTGCTTTATTCTTTGCAAATTTGTGCTGCATAGGTGACCATGTTCTTGAGCTTGCATGTCAAATTTATATGGTTCCAAGTAGTTCTAATGCTTGATATGGGCTCTGCGCGCTTGTAGGAGTAGTTGCTACCAGTTTTATTGAAGTTGGTTCACTTTTATTTTGAAGTTACTAAAAATTTCAGAATTTTTCAGAGAAAAACAATATGTTTAGGAAGATGTTCCAAGGTCGTTCCTCTAAGAAGCAAGGACCCAGAATTGCTATGCGCGATGCTGACGAGGATCCACCAAGAGACGCTCCAGTACGGCCTTGCGAATGGCCGTCAGAAAATTTTATGGACCGTGCGGGAATTAAAGAAGAATTCAAAGCATATTTGCGCAATGCCGGTCTTGAGGAATTTGAGGCCAACAAATGCCCCCTGTATCATGATCTCACAAGTTCATTTGTGAGGAGGTTTGAGTATTCATCTTCGCGTAATTCTCCTTCAGTCATGTTTGATCTTTATGATAAATCTTATAGAATGGACTTAGAGGATTTCACTCTTGCGTGCAAACTTCCATCATGGGGCAGTATTAGGGATCCCCCTAAATCTGAATTTAGAAACTTTCTTGCTAGTATAATTGTGGGGGAATCCAGAGACATAACGCAGGCTACCATACGGAGCATTCGCTTTCCTGCTATACATTATTTTGCTCTCTTTATTGGTAGATGCATAAATGCTAAGGATGAAGCATGTCACATGTGTGTCCCTGATCTTAGCATTCTTAGGAGTGCTGTGTTAGGAGACCAATCTTATCATATGGGAGCCATTGTAGCTCGTAGGTTGCATCATAATAGACATAATGGAGATTTCTTTGGAGGAATTTACGCAACCCGCTTAGCTCATTTTCTTGAAATAGACATTCATGAGGGTGATATGGAGTTGCCTCATGCATATTTAGATTATAACTCTATGGCTTCGCATCAGTTTGTCGAGAGGCCTGAATCTCCTCTCTTATATCGCTTAATTTTTGATAAACGACGTGTTTTCCGTATTACTCTCCCTGCTCCTGCCTTCTTTGATTCACAGACAAAAGGAAGATATGTTATTACCAGAGAGGAGGCAGAAGAGTACGAGAGGAAAGCGGAGGCAGCTCGACTCCACGCTGCAGCTCAGCAGGCGATAACCGCTGCACAACAGTATGATCCCAACTATTCCTCCTCATCACAGTACGACCCCAACAACTATTATTATGGATATCCGCCAGGCCAGCCGTGGCCATAGACCAATCTAGGCCAAAAGCCTAAGCTTGGGGGAGTATGTATTTCTCACCGACATTACATTTATGTTCACACACACTCGTTGCTAGATGTCGGTGCTCATACTTTTTCACTGTAATATCCATGCTAGTTTATTTTCCTTTTCCTGCTTTCTTCTTGTGTGTTTAGTAAACCTTAAGAAAAACAAAAAATAGTAGTAATTTACTTTCCTGCTGTAGTAGTAATTAAAAAGAAAACCCAAAAAAATATTTCCCGCTCTTCTTTTGCTTGTTGGGAGATTTCCCGTGTAAATAGTTTTATTTTATTTTCTTTTCTTTGGGGGTCAGCAGGAGAAGACCATAATTAAATCGTTGAAGTGGCTCTTATATGCATTATTGTTGATTTAACCCAGAGCCCATATTGCCTTGTCTTCTCCTGTTTGTTGAATGCTCGCAGATTCCAACTTAGTCCAATGCACGTGCACTCTTATTATTATTCACGCCGTTCGGTCGTGCAAGTGAAAGGCAATTATGATGATATATGATGGACTGACTGAGATGAGAAAAGTTGGTATGAACTCGACCTCTTTTGTTTTTGTAAATATGATGAGCCCGTCGTTCTTGATTCAGCTTATTATGAATAAAGATGTTTGGAATGACAATTAGAGATCATAGTTGCTTGTGACATGCTTGATTAGCTATGAGTTATAATGATTTACCTTGTGTGCCAACATGCTATTGAGATGACTATGATGTGGTATGATGGGGTGGTATCCTTCTTTGAATGATTTAAGTGACTTGACTTGGCACATGTTCACGCATGTAGTTGAAACAAAATCAACATAGCCTTCATGATATTTATGTTCATGGTGGATTATATCCTACTCATGCTTGCATCCAATGTTTATTAATTTTAATGCATGTACATGGCCGTTGTCGCTCTCTAGTTGGTCGCTTCCCAGTCTTTTTCTAGCCTTCACCTGTACTAAGCGGGAATACTGCTTGTGCATCCAATCCCTTAAACCCCAAAGTTATTCCAGATGAGTCCACTATACCTTCCTATATGTGGTATTTACTTGCCGTTCCAAGTAAATTTGTATGTGCCAAACTCTAAACCTTCAAATAAACATTCTGTTTTGTATGCTCGAATAGCTCATGTATCAACAAAGGTTGTCCTTATCTTCCATGTTAGGCGGGTTATTCTCAAGAGGAGTGGACTCCGCTCCTCACTCACGAGAAAATGGCTGGTCACCGGGATGCCCAGTCCCATGCTTTATGCAAACTAAATAAAAATTAATTGCAAACAAAACTCCCCCTGGGACTTGATGCATGTTGGAGGCACTCGTTGTTTCGAGCAAGCCATGGATTGATGCTTGTTGGTGGAGGGGGAGTATAAACTTTACCATTCTGTTTGGGAACCGCTTATAATGTGTTTAGCATGGAAGATATCGCCATCTCTTAGTTGTTACGTTGACAATGAAAGTATACCGCTCAAAATAAAATTTATCTCTATTTCAAAACCGAGCCCTGGCACCTCTACAAATCCCTGCTTCCCTCTGCGAAGGGCCTATCCATTTACTTTTATTCTGAGTCATCACCCTCTTATTAAAAAGCACTAGCTGGAGAGCACAACCGTCATTTGCATTCATCACTATTAATCTATGTTGGGTATGACTATGATTGGATCTCTTTTACCATGAATTACAATGTCTAGTTAGTCCTTGATCTTTAAAGGTGCTCTGCATTTATGTTTTGCGGTCTCAGAAAGGGCTAGCGAGATACCATCTTGTTATATCATATTATGATTGTTTTGAGAAAGTGTTGTCATCCGAGATTTATCATTATGACTTGCTAGTTGATTATGCTATTGATACGAGTAACTGTGAGACCCGAGGATTATTGCAAATGTGGTTAGTTATGATCTATGCTGAAAACTTGAATGCTGGCTTGACATAGTTACAACAACAAGAGCAAACAGAGTTTGTAAAAGTTTTTCTTTCTTTCTTTCAGTTTGTCAACTGAATTGCTTGAGGACAAGCAAGGGTTTAAGCTTGGGGGAGTTGATACGTCTCCGTCGTATCTACTTTTCCAAACACTTTTGCCCTTGTTTTGGACTCTAACTTGTATGATTTGAATGGAACTAACCTGGACTGACGCTATTTTCAGCAGAATTACCTTGGTGTTGTTTTATGTGCAGAAAGCAAATATTCTCGGAAAGTCCTGACACTCCACGGAATACCTTAGAAAAAAATAATAAAAAATCCTTGCCAAATATGAAGACCAGGGGGCCCACACCCTTTCCATGAGGGTGGGGGGCGCCCCCCCTAGGGCGTGCCCCGTTACCTCGTGGCCCCCCTGGAAACCCTCCGACGCCAACTCCAACTCTATATATTTGCTTTCGGAGAGAGAAAAATCATAGAGAAGAAATCATCGCGTTTTACGATACGGAGCCGCCGCCAAGCCCTAAAACCTCTCGGGAGGGGTGATCTGGAGTCCGTTCGGGGCTCCGGAGAGGGGGATTCGTCGTCGTCATCGTCATCAACCATCCTCCATCACCAATTTCATGATGCTCACCATCGTGCGTGAGTAATTCCATCATAGGCTTGCAGGACGGTGATGGGTTGGATGAGATTTATCATGTAATCGAGTTAGTTCTGTTAGGGTTTGATCCCTAGTATCCACTATGTTCTGAGATTGATGTTGCTATGACTTTGCTATGCTTAATTCTTGTCACTAGGGCCCGAGTGCCATGATTTCAGATCTGAACCTATTATGTTTTCATGAATATATGTGAGTTCTTGATCCTATCTTGCAAGTCTATAGTCACCTACTATGTGTTATGATCCGGCAACCCCAAAGTGACAATAATCGGGACCACTCCCGGTGATGACCATAGTTTGAGGAGTTCATGTATTCACTATGTGTTAATGCTTTGTTTCGGTTCTCTATTAAAAGGAGGCCTTAATATCCCTTAGTTTCCAATAGGACCCCGCTGCCACGGGAGGGTAGGACAAAAGATGTCATGCAAGTTCTTTTCCATAAGCACGTATGACTATATACGGAATACATGCCTACATTACATTGACGAGCTGGAGCTAGTTCTGTGTCACCCTATGTTATGACTGTTACATGATGAACCGCATCCGGCATAATTATCCATCACTGGTCCGGTGCCTACGAGTTTTCCATATACTGGTTTACGCTTATTTACTTTCCCGCTGCTACTGTTACAATCACTACAAAATACCAAAGACATTACTTTTGCTGTCTTTACTTTTGTTGCCGTTACCACCACTATCATATTAATGTGCTACTAAACACTTTGCTGCAGATACTAAGTTTCCAGGTGTGGTTGAATTGACAACTCAGCTGCTAATACTTGAGAATATTCTTTGGCTCCCCTTGTGTCGAATCAATAAATTTGGGTTAAATACTCTACCCTCGAAAACTGTTGCGATCCCCTATACTTGTGGGTTATCACAGATCCATCTGCAGTCACAACATATTAAAGATATTGGCATCCTGCTCCTCTTACTATGTGTTGATCACCGAAGAAATCACTTACCCTGTGCCTCGTCAAGCCGCTTGTTGACAAGCACGATGTCGGCATCTGCCGCATCAAGTTGCCGCTTTAGCTCGGCAAACCCATCAGTCCGGCTAGCCACCGGAGCTTCAGCCACCTGCACATAAAGGCGGTCTAGTTATTACCTGAGACTATGATCCTCTGTTTGCCGCCGTTTTCGACGACAACCAGAGTCTCGGGGGATACTATCTGCATAGGGCACACCTAACGTGTGCAGTACTGTCAAAAACATACACTATGTCACGTACCTCAAAGCCTTTCAGCAGACTCATAAAAGCTTCATGCAATCCGCTTTCAGCGGATGAAATCCTTTCAACTACCGTACTCATTAGCGTACGATGCGCTTCTGAGATGGCCGCTTGCTCCAGAAGATCCTTCAGTGCGTCCGACCGCACACTATACGGTTCCGGACTCTTGTTGTTGCTCTCTTTAGGAGCCGAATACTGAGGACTCCGGGTGGCTAAGGGATTACCCCCTGGCCTTGGCGGATCAGGAGAAACCTTCCACGACGACACTTCAGGGTCGCCCGCCTCATGAGGCGGGGTGGCAGGGGAAGGTGTTTCACTCTCCATCATCTCCGGAAGAAGATCCCCCGAAGACGAACTCTGTCGATAAGGGCTACGATCTGAACTACAAGATATAAGCTTTGGTTATTGTCTTCAGAAGTAAGGTAGGATATTTTCACTACCAAGTACTTTTTGATTACTTACAGCTCGGTAGAGGGCTGATTCCCTTGCAGACACTGTGCGGCAAGGGTACCCCCCGGGGCAGGACCCTCTGGCGAAGATTTCTTCCCTCATTTGGAAACCTTTGTTTCCGGATCTTCAAAGGAGGTCCTCTTCCTTCCCCGAGAAGAGGGAATGTCAGATTCTTCTCCCTGGTTGTCCTCCTTCGCGGAGGCGCTCGTTCCCCCAGTTCGGGCGAGTAGTGAGTGAGGCTCGCTTCCGGCCTCTTTATTTCCCCCTTTATCTTCCTTCGAGGGCACTTGATAAGGCGCCGGCTCCAGCACTCTGTCTAGTACTGGATTGGCCAAGCCCTCGGAAAGGGGGTCGGACACCTAATCATCTTCGCCTTTGTTATCCAATCCTGGTCAAAGAGCGACTTCTCAGAATGATGTTATGATGAATAAGAGAAACAGTGTGTTCGGCCATGGGATTACTTACTTGGGTATCCGGGCGATTATAGCTCAGACCCGCATCCTCGATGGTGTCCGGACACTTTATTTGTGATCCGAAGAACAACTTGTACATCTCCTCGAGCGTCATGCCGAGGAAGTGCTGAATGATTCACGGTCCCTCCGGGTTGAACTCCCACAAACGGAGAGGTCTACGTTTGCAAGGCGGGACCTGGCGAACTAGCATGACCTGCATCACCGTGACCAGGTTGGCGTCTCTCTCAATGAGATCTCGGATGCGACTCTGCAATATCATCACATCATTTAATGGACCCTAGTTTAGCCCCTCACTGATCCATGACGTCAGTTGTGGTGGGAGGCCCGAGCGAAAGGCAGGGATGGCTGCCCACTTGGCACTTCGGGGAGCTGTGATATAAAACCACTCCCGCTGCCACAAACTGGATACCTCTGGGAAGGAACCCTCTGGCCATGGAGCATTAGCGCATTTGCTTATTACGGCATCTCCGCACTCTACGTGTCTCCCTCGATCATCTTCGGCTTCACATTGAAGGTCTTGAGTCACAGGCCAAAGTGAGGGGTAGTGCGGAGGAAGGCCTCACATACGATGATGAACGACGAGATGTGAAGGAGGGAATCCGGGGCCAGATCGTGGAAATCCAGCCCATAATAGAACATGAGTCCCCTAACAAAGGGATCCAGAGCGAGGCCTAGTCCTCGGAGAAAGTGAGAGACAAACACAACACTCTCGTTGGGTTCGGGAGTGGGGATGACCTGCCCTCGGGCGGGCAGCCTGTGCGAAATTTCGGCGGTCAGATATCTGGCCTCTCTCAGCTTCTTGATGTCCTCCTCTGTGACAGAGGAAGGCATCCACCGACCTTGCAGGTTGGATCCGGACATGGTTGAAGGTCCGAAGTGCCTGACTTGAGCCTGGGGTGTTGGTGTTGGGGAACGTAGCAGAAATTCAAAATTTTCCTACGTGTCACCAAGATCTATCTATGGAGAGACCAGCAACGAGGGGAAGGAGAGTGCATCTACATACCCTTGTAGATCGCTAAGCGGAAGCGTTCAAGTGAACCGGGTTGGTGGAGTCGTACTCGTCGTGATTCAAATCACCGATGACCAAGTGCCGAACGCACGGCACCTCCGCGTTCAACACACGTACAGCCCGGTGACGTCTCCCACGCCTTGATCCAGCAAGGAGAGAGGGAGAGGTTGAGGAAGACTCCATCCAGCAGCAGCACAACGGCATGGTGGTGGTGGAGGAGCGTGGCTATCCTGCAGGGCTTCACCAAGCACCACAGAAGAGGAGGAAGAAGAGATGCAGGGCTGCACCAACGAGAGATCGAATCACGTGTGTTATGGGCAGCCCCCTAGGCCTCATATATATAGGGGAAGGGGAGGAGGCTGCGCCCCCTCTAGGGTTCCCACCCCTAGAGGGGCGGCAGCCCCAAACCCATCTAAGGGTGGCGGCCACAAGGGGGAGGAGAGGGAGGCGCAGGGTATATGGGCCTTAGGGCCCATCTGCCCTTAGGGTTTGCCCCCTCTCCCCTTCTAGGCGCATGGGCCTTAGTGGGACTGGTGCCCTTGGCCCATGTAGACCAAGGAGCATTCCCTACAGCCCATGTGGCCCCCGGGGCAGGTGGCCCCACTTGGTGGACCCCCGGGACCCTCCCGGTGGTCCCGGTACATTACCGATAAACCCCGAAACTCTTCCGGTAACCAAAACAGGACTTCCCATATATAAATCTTTACCTCCGGACCATTCCGGAACTCCTCGTGACGTCCGGGATCTCATCCGGGACTCCGAACAACATTCGGTAACCACATACAAACTTCCTTTATAACCCTAGCGTCATCGAACCTTAAGTGTGTAGACCCTACGGGTTCGGGAGACATGCAGACATGACCGAGACGATCTCCGGTCAATAACCAACAGCGGGATCTGGATACCCATGTTGGCTCCCACATGTTCCACGATGATCTCATCGGATGAACCACGATGTCAAGGACTTAATCAATCCCGTATACAATTCCCTTTGTCTATCGGTACGATACTTGCCCGAGATTCGATCGTCGGTATCCCGATACCTTGTTCAATCTCGTTACCGGCAAGTCTCTTTACTCGTTCCGTAACACATCATCCCGTGATCAACTCCTTGATCACATTGTGCACATTATGATGATGTCCTACCGAGTGGGCCCAGAGATACCTCTCCGCTTACACGGAGTGACAAATCCCAGTCTCGATTCGTGCCAACCCAACAGACACTTTCGGAGATACCTGTAATGTACCTTTATAGCCACCCAGTTACGTTGTGACGTTTGGCACACCCAAAGCACTCCTACGGTATCCGGGAGTTGCACAATCTCATGGTCTAAGGAAATGATACTTGACATTAGAAAAGCTTTAGCATACGAACTATACGATCTTTGTGCTAGGCTTAGGATTGGGTCTTGTCCATCACATCATTCTCCTAATGATGTGATCCCGTTGTCAACGACATCCAATGTCCATGGTCAGGAAACCGTAACCATCTATTGATCAACGAGCTAGTCAACTAGAGGCTTACTAGGGACATGGTGTTGTCTATGTATCCACACATGTATCTGAGTTTCCTATCAATACAATTATAGCATGGATAATAAACGATTATCATGAACAAGGAAATATAATAATAACTAATTTATTATTGCCTCTAGGGCATATTTCCAACAGTCTCCCACTTGCACTAGAGTCAATAATCTAGTTCACATCGCCATGTAATTAACACTCACAAGTCACATCGCCATGTGACTAACACCCAAGAGTTTACTAGAGTCAGTAGTCTAGTTCACATCACTATGTGATTAACACTCAATGATTTCTAGGTTTGATCATGTTGCTTGCGAGAGAGGTTTTAGTCAACGGGTCTGAACCTTTCAGATCCGTGTGTGCATTACAAATCTCTATGTCATCTCCTAGATGTAGCTACCACGTTCTATTTAGAGCTAATCCAAATAACTGTTCTACTTGGAGCTATTCTAAATTGTTGCTCCATTATATGTATCCGGTATCTCTACTCAGAGCTATCCGGATAGGTGTTAAGCTTGCATCGACGTAACTCTTTACGACGAACTCTTTTACCACCTCCATAATCGAGAAAATTCCTTAGTCCACTAGTTACTAAGGATAACTTTGACCGCTGTCCCGTGATCCATTCTTGGATCACTCTTGTACCCCTTGACTGACTCATGGCAAGGCACACTTCAGGTGCGGTACACAGCATAGCATACTGTAGAGCCTACGTCTTAAGCATAGGGGACGACCTTCGTCCTATCTCTCTATGCTGTCGTGGTCGAGCTTTAAGTCTTAACTTCATACCTTACAACTCAGGCAAGAACTCCTTCTTTGACTGATCCATCTTGAACACCTTCAAGATCATGTAAAGGTATGTGCTCATTTGAAAGTACCATTAAGTGTTTTGATATATCCTTATAGATCTTGATGCTCAATGTTCAAGTAGCTTAATCCAGGATCTCCATTGAAAACACTTTCCAAATAACCCTATATGCTTTGTAGAAATTCTACGTCATTTCTGATCAACAATATGTCAACAACATATATTTATCAGAAATTCTATAGTGCTCCCACTCACTTCTTTGGAAATACAAGTTTCTCATAAACTTTGTATAAACCCAAAATCTTTGATCATCTCATCAAAGCGCACATTCCAACTCCGAGATGCTTACTCCAGTCCTCAGAAGGATAGCTGGAGCTTTGCATACTTATTAGCATCTTTCAGGATTGACCAAACCTTCCGGTTGTATCACATACAACCTTTCCTCAAGAAAAACGTCGAGGAAACAATGTTTTGACATCCTTTCTGCAAGATTTCATAAATAATGCAGTAATCGCTAATATAATTCCAACAGACTCTTAGCATCGCTACGAGTGAGAAAAGTCTCATCATAGTCAACTCCTTGAACTTGTCGGAAAGAACTTAACGACAAGTCGAGCTTTCTTAATGGTGACATATACCATCATTGTCCGTCTTCCTTTTAAAATCCATCTGTACCCAACAGCCTTACGACCATCAAGTAGTTCTTCCAAAGTCTACACTTTGTTTTCATATATGGATCCTCTCTCGGATTTTATGGCCTCGAGCCATTTATCGGAATCCAGGCCCACCATCGCTTCTCCACAGCTCGTAGGTTCATTGTTGTCTAGCAACATGACTTATAAGACAGGATTACGTACCACTCAGAAGTAGTACGCATCCTTGTCATCCTACGAGGTTTGGGAGTGACTTGATCCGAAGTCTCATGATCAATATCATAAGCTTCCACTTCAATTGGTGTAGGTGCCACAGGAACAACTTCCTGTGCCCTTCCACACACTAGTTGAAGAGACGGTTCAAAAACCTCATCAAGCCTCCACCATCCTCCCACTCAATTCTTTCGAGAGAAACTTTTCCTCGAGAAAGGACCCGATTCTAGAAACAATCCCTTATTGCTTTCGGATCTGAGACAGGAGGTATACCCAACTGTTTTGGGTGTCCTATGAAGATGCATTTATCCGCTTTGGGTTCGAGCTTATCAGCCTGAAACTTTTTCACATAAGCGTTGCAGCCCCAAACTTTTAAGAAATGACAGCTTAGGTTTCTCTAAACCATAGTTCATACGGTGTCATCTCATCGGAATTATGTGGTGCCCTATTTAAAGTGAATGTGGTTGTCTCTAATGCCTAACCCATAAACTATCATGGTAATTCGATAAGAGACATCATGGTATGCATCATATCCAATAGGGTGCAGTTATGATGTTCGGACACACCATCACACTATGGTGTTCCAGGCTGTATTAGTTGTGAAACAATTTCCACAATGTCTTAATTCTGTGCCAAACTCGTAATTCAGATATTCATCTCTATGATCATATCATAGATATTTTATCCTCTTGTCACGACGATCTTTCAACTTCACCCTGAAATTACTTGAACCTTTCAATAATTCAGACTCGTGATTCATCAAGTAAATATACTCAACATCTACTCAAATCATCTGTGAAGTAAGAACATAACGATATCCACTACATGCCTCAGCACTCATTGGACTGCACACATCAAAATGTATTACTTCCAACAAGTTGCTTTCTAGTTCCATTTTACTGAAACCGAGGCTTTCAGTCATCTTGCCCATGTGGTATGATTTGCATGTCTCAAGTGATTCAAAATCAAGTGAGTCCGAACGGTCCATTTGCATGGAGTTTCTTCATGCATATACACCAACAGACATGGTTCGCATGTCTCAAACTTTTCAAAACTGAGTGAGTCCAAAGATCCATCTACATGGAGCTTCTTCATGCGTTTTATACCGATATGACTTAAGTGGCAGTGCCACAAGTAGGTGGTACTATCATTACTATCTTTTGGCATGAACATGTGTATCACTACGATCGAGATTCAATAAACCATTCATTTTAGGTGCAAGACCATTGAAGGTATTATTCAAATAAACAGAGTAACCATTATTCTCCTTAAATGAATAACCGTATTGCGATAGACATAATCCAATCATGTCTATGCTCAACGCAAACACCAATCTCGATGGTAGAGGGAGCATACGATATTTGATCATATCAACATTGGAAACACTTCCAACACATATCGTTAGCTCACCTTTAGCTAGTCTCCGTTTATTTCGTAGCTTTTATTTCGAGTTACTAACACTTAGCAACCGAACCGGTATCTAATATCCTGGTGCTACTAGGAGTACTAGTAAAGTACACATCAACACAATGTATATCCAATATACTTCTATCGACCTTGCCAGCCTTCTAATCTACCAAGTATCTAGGGTAATTCTGCTCCAGTGGTTGTTTCTCTTATTACAGAAGCACTTAGTCTTGGGTTTGGGTTCAACCTTGGGTTTCTTCACCAGAGTAGCAGCTGAATTGTCGTTTCATGAAGTATCCCTTCTTGCCCTTGCCCTTCTTGAAACTAGTGGTTTCACTAACCATCAACAATTGATGCTCCTTCTTGATTTCTACTTTCGTGGTGTCAAACATCGCGAATATCTCAAGGATCATCATATATGTCCCTGATATATTATAGTTCATCATGAAGCTCTAGCAGCTTGGTGGTAATGACTTCGGAGAAACATCACTATATCATCTGGAAGATCAACTCCCACTTGATTCAAATGATTGTTGTACTCAGACAATCTGAGCACAAGCTCAACAATTGAGCTTTTCTCCCTTAGTTTGCAGGCTAAGAAAATCGTTGGAGGTCTTATACCTCTTGACGTGGGCACGAGCCTGAAATTCCAATTTCAGCCCTCAAAACATCTCATATGTTTCGCGACGTTTCAAAAACGTCTTCGGTGCCTCAACTCTAAACCGTTTAACTGAACTATCACGTAGTTATCAAAATGTGTATGTTAGATGTTCACAACATCCACAGACAACGTTTGAGGTTCAGCACACTAAGCGGTGCATTAAGGACATAAGCCTTCTAAGAAGCAATGAGGACAATCCTCAGTTTACGGACCTAGTCCGCATAATTGCTACTTTCAACTTTCAACTAATTTTTCTCTAGGAACATATCTAAACAGTAGAACTAAAGCGCGAGCTACAACATAATTTGCAAAATCCTTTTGACTATGTTCAGGATAATTAAGTTTATCTTATGAACTCCCACTCAGATAGACATCCCTCTAGTCATCTAAGTGATTACATGATCCGAGTCAACTAGGCCGTGTCCGATCATCACGTGAGACGGACTAGTCAACATCGGTGAACATCTTCATGTTGATCGTATCTTCTATACGACTCATGCTCGACCTTTCGGTCTCCTGTGTTCCGAGGCCATGTCTGTACATGCTAGGCTCGTCAAGTTAACTCTAAGTGTTTCGCGTGTGTAAATCTGTCTTACACTCGTTGTATGTGAATGTTAGAATCTAACACCCGATCATCACGTGGTGCTTCGAAACACGAACTGTCGCAACGGTGCACAGTTAGGGGAGAACACTTCTTGAAATTGTTGTAAGGGATCATCTTATTTACTACCGTCGTTCTAAGAAAATAAGATGTATAAACATGATAAACATCACATGCAATCAAATAGTAGTGACATGATATGGCCAATATCATATAGCTCCTTTGATCTCCATCTTGGGGCTCCATGATCATCTCGTCACCGGCATGACACCATGATCTCCATCATCATGATCTCCATCATCGTGTCTTCATGAAGTTGTCTCGTCATCTATTACTTCTACTACTACAGCTAACGGTTAGCAATAAAGTAAAGTAATTACATGACGTTTATGTTGACACGCAGGTCATAAATAAATAAAGACAACTCCTATGGCTCCTGCCGGTTGTCATACTCATCGACATGCAAGTCGTGATTCCTATTACAAGAACATGATCAATCTCATACATCACATATATCATTCATCACATCCTTTGGGCCATATCACATCACATAGCATACCCTGCAAAAACAAGTTAGACGTCCTCTAATTGTTGTTTGCATGTTTTACGTGGCTGCTATGGGTTTCTAGCAAGAACGTTTCTTACCTACGCAAAACCACAACGTGGTATGCCAATTGCTATTTACCCTTCATAAGGACCCTTTTCATCGAATCCGATCTGACTAAAGTGGAAGAGACAGACACCCGCCAGCCACCTTATGCAACTAGTGCATGTTTGTCGGTGGAACCGGTCTCACGTAAGAGTACGTGTAAGGTTGGTCCGGGCCGCTTCATCCCACGATGCCGCCGAATCAAGATTGGACTAGTAACGGTAAGCATATTGAACAAAATCAACGCCCACAACTACTTTGTGTTCTACTCGTGCATAGAATCTACGCAATAGACCTAGCTCATGATGCCACTGTTGGGGAACGTAGCAGAAATTCAAAATTTTCCTACGTGTCACCAAGATCTATCTATGGAGAGACCAGCAACGAGGGGAAGGAGAGTGCATCTACATACCCTTGTAGATCGCTAAGCGGAAGCGTTCAAGTGAACGGGGTTGATGGAGTCGTACTCGTCGTGATTCAAATCACCGATGACCAAGTGTCGAAAGCACGACACCTCCGCGTTCAACACACGTACAGCCCGGTGACGTCTCCCACGCCTTGATCCAGCAAGGAGAGAGGGAGAGGTTGAGGAAGACTCCATCCAGCAGCAGCACAACGGCATGGTGGTGGTGGAGGAGCGTGGCTATCCTGCAGGGCTTCGCCAAGCACCACAGAAGAGGAGGAAGAAGAGATGCAGGGCTGCACCAACGAGAGATCGAATCACGTGTGTTATGGGCAGCCCCCTAGGCCTCATATATATAGGGGAAGGGGAGGAGGCTGCGCCCCCTCTAGGGTTCCCACCCCTAGAGGGGCGGCAGCCCCAAACCCATCTAAGGGTGGCGGCCACAAGGGGGAGGAGAGGGAGGCGCAGGGTATATGGGCCTTAGGGCCCATCTGCCCTTAGGGTTTGCCCCCTCTCCCCTTCTAGGCGCATGGGCCTTAGTGGGACTGGTGCCCTTGGCCCATGTAGACCAAGGAGCATTCCCTACAGCCCATGTGACCCCCGGGGCAGGTGGCCCCACTTGGTGGACCCCCGGGACCCTCCCGGTGGTCCCGGTACATTATCGATAAACCCCGAAACTCTTCCGGTAACCAAAACAGGACTTCCCATATATAAATCTTTACCTCCGGACCATTCCGGAACTCCTCGTGACGTCCGGGATCTCATCCGGGACTCTGAACAACATTCGGTAACCACATACAAACTTCCTTTATAACCCTAGCGTCATCGAACCTTAAGTGTGTAGACCCTACGGGTTCGGGAGACATGCAGACATGACCGAGACGATCTCCGGTCAATAACCAACAGCGGGATCTGGATACCCATGTTGGCTCCCACATGTTCCACGATGATCTCATCGGATGAACCACGATGTCAAGGACTTAATCAATCCCGTATACAATTCCCTTTGTCTATCGGTACGATACTTGCCCGAGATTCGATCGTCGGTATCCCGATACCTTGTTCAATCTCGTTACCGGCAAGTCTCTTTACTCGTTCCGTAACACATCATCCCGTGATCAACTCCTTGATCACATTGTGCACATTATGATGATGTCCTACCGAGTGGGCCCAGAGATACCTCTCCGCTTACACGGAGTGACAAATCCCAGTCTCGATTCGTGCCAACCCAACAGACACTTTCGGAGATACCTGTAATGTACCTTTATAGCCACCCAGTTACGTTGTGACGTTTGGCACACCCAAAGCACTCCTACGGTATCCGGGAGTTGCACAATCTCATGGTCTAAGGAAATGATACTTGACATTAGAAAAGCTTTAGCATACGAACTATACGATCTTTGTGCTAGGCTTAGGATTGGGTCTTGTCCATCACATCATTCTCCTAATGATGTGATCCCGTTGTCAACGACATCCAATGTCCATGGTCAGGAAACCGTAACCATCTATTGATCAACGAGCTAGTCAACTAGAGGCTTACTAGAGACATGGTGTTGTCTATGTATCCACACATGTATCTGAGTTTCCTATCAATACAATTATAGCATGGATAATAAACGATTATCATGAACAAGGAAATATAATAATAACTAATTTATTATTGCCTCTAGGGCATATTTCCAACAGTTGGAACTTGAGGCGGGGGAAGGATTCGATTGAGCGCGAGAGGAAAAAGGGACATGTCTTGGCCTCTTTATAAAGAGGGTGAATGTCAAGCGTCCTCCTCGCGGCCGTTTTGGACTCGCCTAAAATCGAGGAGTCATACCAACAGGCACGAGTGGGTTACCCACGTCCGTATTGATGAGAATCCCGTAATAAGGGGGACACGATCTCTGCTTCGACAAGACGTGTCAAGAAAACCGCCTCGCGATATGTGCGGTGCTGGTTGAGAAAAACGGTTCGAATAATGACCGGGCCATGCCGTAACGTCGTGCTGTCAAAACACGTCAGCAGATTAGATTTGTGGAAATATTATTCTCTCTACGGTGGTATGTGGAAATTATTTTGTAGGGCTGGACACTATCCTTGGGTCCAAAATCTTCTGTGGAGTATTCGGAGGAGGAACCCGCCTTGCAATGCCGAAGACAATACTGTGCGCCGGACTCATTGTCATTGAAGCCTGGTTCAGGGGCTACTGAGGGAGTCCTGGATTAGGGGGTCTCCGGACAGCCGGACTATATCCTTTGGCCGGACTGTTGGGCTATGAAGATACAAGATTGAAGACTTCCTCCCGTGTCCGGATGGGACTCTCCTTGGCGTGGAAGGCAAGCTAGGCAATACGGATATGTAGATCTCCTCCCTTGTAACCGACTCTGTGTAACCCTAGCCCCCTCCGGTGTCTATATAAACCAGAGGGTTTAGTCCGTAGGACAACATACAATCATACCATAGGCTAGCTTCTAGGGTTTAGCCTCTATGATCTCGTGGTAGATCAACTCTTGTAATACTCATATCATCAAGAACAATCAAGCAGGACGTAGGGTATTACCTCCTTCAAGAGGGCCCGAACCTGGGTAAACATCGTGTCCCCTGCCTCCTGTTACCATCCTCCTTAGACGCACAGTTCGGGACCCCCTACCCGAGATCCGCCGGTTTTGACACCGACAGTGATTCTAAGACGCAAGTGTCCGAACTTGCGAAGGCCCGCCAGAGCGCACAAGAGGCTCGAGCCGAGGCCCAGAGCGCCCTTCAGGAAATCCAGTCGGCCAAGAAGATCGCGGCGGGTAAGAGATTGAATTCTATTCTCGTAAAGGCCATGAAGCAGGCGTCGGGGACTAATTTATGTGCATATTACGTTTGCGAGAACATTCGCATGATGGCGTTCGAAAGGACCAGAAATGCTAGACAGCGATGGGTACGTTTGCCAGAATACTATTCACAATTTTTACATCATTATCGATATCTAATCACACAACTAATACATGCATATTGATCTCCTTCTTAAAAGTTCTCTGAGGTGCGGGAGAAGCTCCTACCAATGGAGCGCGTACGAGCAATTGGAGAGAAAATAGCAGGATTTTTGCTCGACCAGGTCATAGATCCCAAAGGAGAATACCATTACCCGCTACCGCAGTAATGCCTCCATGTAGGAGAAATTGTATATACCAAATTGTATATATATACATGTGTATGTGTGAATGGTGGTGCGAGACATTCGATGATATATATGTGCATAACATGTACAATATGTAATATCGTAAAATACCAGCAAATGAAAAATAATTAAATGGAAAACACAAAATTAAAGGAAAAAGAAATCATGAACCCAAAACCCCTAAAAACTTCTAGTACCGATTGGTGTTACGAACCGATACTAAAGGTCTCCCCGCCCTCGGCGCTGGCTTGTTCCACGTGGTGGCACTTTAGCGGTGATTCATGTTGAACCGGTACTAAAGGGGGGGTACTAAAGGGCCTTACGAACCGGTCCTATAGCCCGGTTCTGCACTAGTGTGTATATACTTTATTGCTATTACCCGTTAAACTCCGAAACGCTTCTGGTTCCTCTCAAAACTATTTCGAATATTAATGAAACTATTTGATAAATATTTCCTCATTAATCCTGCCATACGAACACTCAACAGATCATGATTACCTTAAGCTTGTAACCCAGTGGCAGTTCCTGTTTTTGCATGTTTTTTGTTCCACAAAAAACCCATATCTAGGAAGGTCCAAACGCGATGAAAAGTTACGGTGATTTTTTATTGACCGAGAAGGACCCTAGAAGCTTCGGGAGGAAACCAGAAGAGGGCTGAAGGGCCGACAAGCCACTATGGCATGCCAGGGGGGTCGTCTCGCCCTGGCTTTGTGGGGCCCTCGTCACTCTTTTGGCGTGAATCCAACGCTGGAAAATCCTATAAATAGAGAAACCCATAGAAAGAAACCTATAATAATTCCTTCACCGTCACAAGCCTCTGTTCCGAAGCGATCTCATCTGGAGGCCTTCTCCGACACCTTGCCGGAGGGGGAAACCATTAGGGAGGCCACCTTCATAAACCTTGCTACCTTCATGGAGATGTGTGAGTAGTTCATCCTCGGGGTTGAGGGTTTGTATCAGTAGCTATGTGTTTGATCTCTCTCTCTCATGTTCTTGATTTTTCACGATTTTGATCTATCATGAGCTTTATCAATATAGCTGGATCTTATGATGTTCACCCATGTCTCTTTTTTCGTGGTGAATTGAATCTTGTTCTTTGAAGTTTCTTTTCGTTAGATTGAATATTTTGTATTTGAGATCACTTGATGCATGTCTTAATTGCGAATGCCCGTGGTGATATTGGGGTATTCTAGGTGACATAAAGATCAATTGATATGTATCATATGGTGTTGCCATGTACGATCTTTAGGATTATTCGTGACAATGTGGGGGTGGTTCAATAGATTGATTGGAAAGACAACTTTGGGGTGGTTTTGCTACCTACACGATTTCATCCTACTTTCTCTGATAAAACAAAAACTTTGGAGTGACTCTTTGTCGCTTTCTAAGGGATTATCATGTGATTCAATTATATTAATGATATTGAGAGATTACACTAGTGAAAGTATGAATCCTAGGCCTTATTTCTAAGCATTGAGACACCGTTTTGCTCACTTTTCTACTATAGTTTTTGCGCACGCTATGATCCCACAGAAACAACATGTAACCTCTCTTTTGGAACATTCTTCTTCTAACGTGTTCGGACGGGTTACGGATCACCCGGACAAATATAATCAATGATGGTACCTAATGGGTTGTCATTCTTGTAGTGACCTATATATCATGGTAAATAAAGTGGTACCAAATTTCTTGTCTTTCTTGTGGTAGCGTCCGAGCAAATACAGTGGTACCATATGGGTGGTCGTCTGAGAGTACTATATCGCCGACGGACTAAAGAAAGATGGCTCGTACAATACTCTCAAGATGTCGGGTGGTAAGTTATGAGAGCATAATTTTAAATGGGGAAGCTAACTAGCGGTCACCCGCTCGGCACCCGCTGGCTGTCGTAGTTGTTTTCTGACCATGTGACTTTTCAGTATTTGGTAGTGTCCCCCCTTCCCTTGTTCTTACCTTTTTGGGGTTAGTATCTTTTTTTTCTACGCGAGTTGCATCGATATTTCCTTTCTGCGTGCTAGTTTCCGACAAGAGTTGTTATACTACATTGTTATAGTCCCGTAGAAACCACCCGTTGCCTTCTTTTTGGCACCGTTTCTTGTTTCGTCGTGTCTGAGTGGGTTTTGAATAGATGTTCCCCAATAGTAGCGTATCTAGACATTGTCTTATTCCTTTGGTTGTACATTGCCCGACGGAGCTTGAAAATTGCACTGAATCGACATTAAGGGAAAGAGACAACCGAAAGGTCCCTCACTATACTAGGTTTTAACACCGATATAGTCACACATCGCTAAAAAGAGATCTAATGATCATTGGGCATCACCCCCACGTGTCGCAAGCGTGTAATCCTCACCACCAATCCACGGGGTTTGGAATGGAGAAACCAACCCATGTTGCGGAACAAAATAAAACAGGTGGTCAAAGTCGGCACACCAAGAGGTAGCCAGCTGCATCCCTTGATTCATAGCAGAGCGCCAAGGTCTGAAGAAAGCCAATAGTTTGACAACACCTCCCCTCACATGCCCTTGTCGGCACCGGATTGATGTTGTCGAGATAGGGGGATTCCAAAAAGACTTTATTCCAACGTTACCGCCTTGAGATTGTCTCCGGAAAACAAAACATAGTACACCGATACCTGTTAGACCTATCAGAAAAGTGTTAGCACCGAAGAGTTATTCGGATGCTCGAACAAAGCCAGAAAAGGGTCCTTCCGTTTCAAAAAATACAAGGTGCATTAGTTTGTTGATGAAAAGTCAAACATCTTTTTGACTGGCCTGGTTTTTTTTAGAGAGCCGTCACTGGGCTAGTTTGTTGTTGAAAACATCAACGTCTGCAAAACCAAATTAGTATCATTAGATTTTGCATCAAATGCACAGTAGTATACGCTTGTCAAAGATTTTTCATATATATATTTGAGTAATGGATGGCGGCCGTAAAACAAGATTTGATGCCGCTCATCCCCTGTCCGGATCCGATCTGCCGTGTTGCGCTCGTGGACACGGGAAACTCCACGAGGACCGGACGAGGACGAGGACTGAGCGCAGTGGCGCCCGCGGGCAGGCAGCGCCAAAGCCGCCAGCGAGACGAGCCCACGACCGCCGCCTCCTTGTGGGCGAGAGGCGCACGATGAGATGAGAACGTGCCCGGATGCCTGAGGCGACAGCCGGTCGATACTACCGAGGTCACCCCGCCCGCAATTACCACCACCACCTACCGCTCCCCACCCTCCCTTTTCCTCCAGGATACGGCCAGGTTCCGAGCCGAGCCGCAGCCAAGGCAAGAAAGGGGTAAAGGAAAAAGGCCAGCGGCGAGCAGCGTATATATACGGCGCGGGGCAGAGCTGGGTGGGAGTGTCGAGCCCCGCATCCATCCATCCCTCCCTCCCCGCGATCCGCTCCTCCTCCTCCCCCGTCCCGGCCGTCTCCGACCCGACCTCTCGCTTCTTCTTCTTCTTCTTCTTCTTCTTCTTCTTCTTCCTCCCTCACTGGTACGTACAGTGCGCCCCCGTCTCCCCAGTCCGCGGTTCGATTCTCCTGCCGCCATGGCTGTTCATTCGGTTGGGTTTCAGGTGAAGCCAGATGGCGGCGGAGAGGGTCAAGGACGTCGGCATCCTCGCCATGGACATCTACTTCCCGCCCAACTGCGTCCTCCAGGTTACATCATACATCCACCCACGCCATCCTCTCCCTCTCTGAATCTCATCACAGCGCCGCCCGTGCTCTCCTGCTGCTGTAATCCTTTTTAGGTTCCTGTTGCTGTAAAAGAAAAAAAAGAAAAAGAGCCTTGCGTTTCACTAGCCGTTTCCCTGAAACGCCATGATAAAAAAAAAACATACCACTACCAGTACCAGTCAAGGGGCACGCACGCACGCACGCTCTTTGTGTGTGGTTGGTGGTTTTTATCCTCTGTTTTTCCCGGGATCAGTTGTTCACCGCGACTACGAGTTTATGTTTCTCGGGCCTGCGTTGTGCAGAGCAGAGCAGAGTTGCCTGTTCACAGCTGCGATGCAGACCGAGCGAGCCCTTTGAGATTGAGACAAGAGGCCGATGTTATCTGAACATTATCTGTTGATAGCTTCTGTGTCCTCTGGAGTGGAGACAGGTCACCATTCAGCCTATTCTACGGCTGCCCAGATTCAGGGAATACCACTGTCACCTCTGTTCCCAATTAGTATAAGACGTTTGTGATATTTCAGTATGGACACTAGATACAGACTGATATAAGTGAACAGACCCACTAAAACACGTCTATATACATTTGATTCAGAAAAAAGGCTAGTAGAACATGTTATGTTAAGGAACAGAGTTAGTATTAGCTAATTAATAACGATAGGCGATTATTAGTCCTACTAATTACTCTCCTGCTAAAACTACAAAAGAATTCTAGCTGTGTATGGGTGGCAAGGGTAAAGGCCATGTGTGATTATCAGGTACTACCTCCGTCCGAAAATACTTGTCATTAAAATGGACAAAAAGCGATGTATCTAGAACTAAAATACATCTAAATACATCCCCTTTTATTTATTTTGATGACAAGTATTTCCGGACGGAGGGAGTACTATGCAAGCAGTTACTACTTAATCTGTTACCCTCTGTAATTAATACTAGTACAATTCCAGCTGGGCTGATTAATACTAGCGGAAGGAACCATGTAGGGTGCTTTCAGAGTGTGATGAAAGATTCCAAAGAGACGTATTTGCTTACACGAGGAATGTTGGCACACTTTGTGGAAAGGAAAATTAATATGCCAAGACCTAGAACATGCCAGCTGAAAGAGCTTGCTGGGAGTAGTAGGACCCAACTCTTCTGTTTGATACTTTGATTAAGTCTGTGTGGACGATTAATCAGCTGAGGCTGATGTTGATGGCTGTCAAACTGTCTCTTTCCTTTCCTGGGCTTGTAAACCAAGTAGGTCTCTCGTGCGAGTGCAGTCATCGAATTCGGAAGCGTTGCTGTCCACGTGGATCTGCCGATCTTTTTGGCCGTACAAAATGCGTTCTGAAAAGGGAGGCTTGATATATATTATTAGTATAATCATATATATTAGGTGGAGGTTGGACAAGGTTGACCCTAACAAGTTAGTAAGAATGATGATCTGTTGATGTCAGCGATATGTCTGAACTTCTTTTGTCCACATAAGGCAAGGTGTTCTGAAATATGCAGTGCTGTCTTGGAAATAAGAGATAGGTATCTTCAGGCTTTAACTGTTGTCGTCCTCTTTGAAAATTGTTCTGTTAAAGTACTGATATGTCTTATTTTATAAGATTCTGTTCACCATAAATGAATCCATGAATTTTAAATAAAATAAGGAATTTACAGGCCACTGTACAACAGCCCATCACTACCCAATGTCGTCTTCAGACTTGTACGGTTTTCATTTGGGAAACTTACGAGATCTCTTGCAGTATCTCTTTCATTTTTGTTTTTGCTGATCTCACTTGCAGATCAATGTTTTATTTCATATCCTCTTTACCATTTTCCAAGAAGAAGTTTCTTTACTAGCTGGAAAATTTACATGATGCTGGTTGCAGGAAGAACTGGAAACTCATGATGGCGTGAGCAAAGGGAAGTACACCATTGGGCTTGGGCAGGATAGCATGGCCTTTTGCACTGAAGTGGAGGATGTCATTTCAATGAGGTGCGATTATTTCCTCAAGTACAAAGTACTCTCATTCTCCTATCGTTTTTCTTTCTTTTCCTTGAAAGCATTTATTCTCCTCCGTATTCGTTTGAAATGTGAGGATAGTACAAAGTACCCAGATAGTCAACACCAACAGATTTGTGCAACCTATGATGATGAGGGCCAATTTTACAATCTAAATAGAACATTATGCCATGCTTGTTTTAAGTTATACTCCCTCTGTTCCTAAATTTGAATCTTTTAGAGATTCCAATATGGACTATATACGGAGCAAAGTGAGTGAATCTACACTCTAAAATACGTCTATATACATCCGTATGTAGTCTATATTGAAATCTCTAAAAAGACATATATTTAGGAACGGATGGAGTACTATTTGACACCAGTGCTCTATTGACTACCTATGATGTTAGAGAAACAGTACAATGTAGATGGCTGTGAATATAACAGCACAGTGTTGTGCCATTCGAGATGCCTTATATTTGTCTCTGAAGTCCAAATATATAACGTTTCAAATGTCCAGACATGAACCATTTTATGTTTTAAACATATGAACAGTGTCTTATTTACCATTTTAGTTCAGTTTATCTCATTTGATTAAGATTTTGTCTCAGCTTGACAGTGGTGAAGACTCTCCTGAAAAATTATAACATCGATCCAAAGTGTATTGGACGTTTGGAAGTTGGCAGTGAAACTGTAATAGACAAGAGCAAGTCTATAAAGACATGGTTGATGCAAATATTTGAGGTTTGTTCCTTTCAGCAAGAACATGCTAATAAGTTCGTTCACCTTTAGTTTCTTGGTGTAATTTTGTCTAGCGTACCTTACATATGTAAAAATTAAAAGAATTGTATTTGAATTCTCATCATCACTCTTGAGCATTTTTGAGATTTTTGTAGTACCAGTAATTCAATTCACTGCCAGACAATTCCTTTTGGTGATGCTCTTTTTGTAACAATGTTCCTTAATTGCAGGAGTGTGGCAATACTGATATTGAAGGAGTTGATTCCTCAAACGCATGTTATGGTGGAACAGCTGCTTTGTTTAATTGTGTTAATTGGGCTGAGAGCAACTCATGGGATGGACGTTATGGGCTCGTTGTTTGCACAGACAGTGCGGTATGTAATATATTGTTTCATTTTTCAGTATCCAATTTCATACTGCACGGCTTCTCAGACTATTTTACAACCTTGAGCATTTTATATAACTCAGACCCTAGGTATATACATTCATGTCGATGTCGCCATGTTTTGGTATCCGTTTCTCGAAAAAAAAGTTCTGGTATTCATTTTTTTTATTTCTCTCATTAGCTTCAGGTTCCCTCATGTTCAGGCAAGCATATTTGCCTGCTCTATAATCTGTTTTCTTATATTTGATGTTTGACACCCATACTGATCCGAACATGAAATACGAATTTCGTGAATGGGACACAGGATTGTATTATTGACCATGGTAAAGAGGATAACTCAAGCTGACATCTTAGATCCATGTTGACACCTTATCAGGTATATGCTGAAGGGCCGGCTCGTCCTACTGGCGGTGCAGCTGCTATTGCAATGCTGATTGGACCAAATGCTCCTATTTCATTGGAAAGCAAATTTAGAGGGTCTCATATGGCACATGTTTATGACTTTTACAAGCCTGATCTTGCGAGCGAATATCCGGTACATCACCATTCCATACAATTTATGCACCCAAATTCTGTTTAGGCAGAGCAAGCTTGAGATACACTGGAAATGAATTTACTAGATCTGCCAATGTGAACATCCCTTTTGACAAGATAGCAAAATTGCATGCAGGTGGTCGATGGGAAGCTATCGCAGACTTGCTATCTCATGGCACTGGATTCCTGCTACAAGACCTTTTGCAAAAGGTAAGTTGTCATCGTTTTACTTGAACAGGTCAATCAAGTTGACCAGTTGATTTAACCAGATCCCATTGCTTTGATCTTTCAGGTACGAAAAGATTGAAGGGAAGCCATTTTCAATCGTCGACGCAGATTCTTTTGTATTTCATTCTCCATACAACAAGGTATCATATAACCCCATATTATTTTCTCACTGCAATCTTGGTTGGACATCACATGCCTTGCTCTCCAGATACACTTTGTGTATAATCATCTGTTTGTTTTTATATATTTACAAGTTCTCCATGATTTGTTCCATGTGCAGCTTGTACAGAAAAGTTTTGCTCGTTTATACTACAATGACTTCTTGAGAAACTGCAGGTTGGTCAGCTAGACAGCTAGTGTATTAGGAACTCTGTGCCTGTATGTTATTTAGTACTCCCTCGGTCCCGAATTGTTTACTAACTGAAATTACTGTTGTGTCAAATAGCATTGTTGACAAAGACTCAAGAGAAAAATTGGAGCCCTACTTGGGCCTGTCATCTGAGGAAAGCTATCAGAGTCGAGACCTTGAGGAAGGTATCAATAACAGTTAAATTATACAAAATTACTTCTCTGTGTAATAACTCATGATTGTAAGTTGATCCGTGCTCCCTTAAATATGCAGGTTTGTCAGCAAGTTGCGAAGCCCCTGTATGACACCAAGGTTCAACCAACAACATTGATCCCGAAACAACTCGGGAATATGTATACGGCGTCACTCTATGCTGCTTTTGCATCAGTTGTCCACAACAAACACGATGCTCTGGTATAAATCACACTATACTGTGTTTTCTTCGGTCATTATCACCGTTGAACTAAATTTTCTCTTTTTTGATCTTCCAAAATGTTCCAGGTGGGCCAGAGGATTGTGATGTTCTCTTACGGCAGTGGCATGACATCGACAATGTTCTCCTTCAAAATCAATGAAGGCCAGCATCCGTTCAGCCTAACGAACATTGCAAGCATACTGGATATCTCCAACAAATTGGAGTCTAGGCATGTGGTAAGTCGTCCTTTCATGAACTTCCCCATCTAGCACCAGAGTATCTTACTCATTGCAAACCTCAAACTTGGCTCTGTCTCACTGTGCATCTTCCACGCAGGTTCCACCGAAGAAATTTGTCGAGGCGCTGAAGCTGATGGAGCACCGCTACGGCGCCAAGGACTTCGTCACCAGCCAGGACACGCGCTTGCTCGTTCCAGGCACCTACTACCTCACCCATGTTGACTCCATGTACCGCCGGTTCTATGCCGTGAAAGGCGACACCGCGGCCACTCCGGTAACCAATGGCCATTGATTGATTGACTCCACCCAGCCTGAAGCTGCAATAAGCGCCGCAAGCGCTCTTAGATTATTTATCTGGTAGGGAAGGGAAAGGGAAGGGTGGAGCTTGCCCAGATTAATCTATCTGTAAACTTGTTCTAAGTTTGTAAAGTTAGATAGAGCTGTCATTGTCCGTATTGCCTTGTCAGTGAGAATTCTTGGCTCTGTAGTGGAACGTTGGTGCTCCGCTTGGTTGTAAACTTGTAAGATCTGAATAATAGAATAATCCACCGAATTACCGTCAGGTTTAAGCTACGTGAGTTGTGACAAGAGGCATGATTGATGGCTTCTGTGTGCCAGGTTGAGATGAAAATGAATGTGTTAAAACAAAAAGAGATCAAAATGAAGGCATAATTTTTCGGAACGTTTTTAGCTGAAAGATCATGCGAATTTGAACTTTGCAGGCGACATGTTTGTTGGTGGTCACTATTTAGTTTTTGTCAGCTGAACTTGGACAGGTCATATGCAGATTCTATAACACCTCTATTTATTTACAGTTGGTACATAAATAGCAGAGCTAAAACCATGACACTTATTTTGAAACGGAGGAAGTATCATGCACAACGAAATGTGCTATAATGTGATCCTAAATAAAGATTTAGCATATGGAGGCTGACATTTTTAACTCTCAATACTTTCTTTTGTCCCAATCGGACTCGTTGGAGATTGTCTAATCCATTTTTAGTTCGTCTGATTAATGGGCGTAGGGGACGGTTGTCGGAGCTGTTGAAGTCTTTGGGCAGAGCGACTATCGAGTAGTGGCGGAGACGGGCGTAGAGGACGGTTGTAAACTTGTAAGTTCTGAATAACAGAATAATCCACCGAATTACCGGCAGGTTTAAGCTACGTGAGTTGTGACAAGAGGCATGATTGATGGCTTCTGTGTGCCAGGTTGAGATGAAAATGAATGTGTTAAAACAAAAAGAGATCAAAATGAAGGCATAATTTTTCGGAACGTTTTTAGCTGAAAGATCATGCGAATTTGAACTTTGCAGGCGACATGTTTGTTGGTGGTCACTATTTAGTTTTTGTCAGCTGAACTTGGACAGGTCATATGCAGATTCTATAACACCTCTATTTATTTACAGTTGGTACATAAATAGCAGAGCTAAAACCATGACACTTATTTTGGAACGGAGGAAGTATCGTGCACAACGAAATGTGCTATAATGTGATCCTAAATAAAGATTTAGCATATGGAGGCTGACATTTTTAACTCTCAATACTTTCTTTTGTCCCAATCGGACTCGTTGGAGATTGTCTAATCCATTTTTAGTTCGTCTGATTAACGGGCGTAGGGGACGGTTGTCGGAGCTGTTGAAGTCTTTGGGCAGAGCGACTATCGAGTAGTGGCGGAGACGGGCGTAGGGGACGGTTGTAAACTTGTAAGTTCTGAATAACAGAATAATCCACCGAATTACCGGCAGGTTTAAGCTACGTGAGTTGTGACAAGAGGCATGATTGATGGCTTCTGTGTGCCAGGTTGAGATGAAAATGAATGTGTTAAAACAAAAAGAGATCAAAATGAAGGCATACTTTTTCGGAACGTTTTTAGCTGAAAGATCATGCGAATTTGAACTTTGCAGGCGACATGTTTGTTGGTGGTCACTATTTAGTTTTTGTCAGCTGAACTTGGACAGGTCATATGCAGATTCTATAACACCTCTATTTATTTACAGTTGGTACATAAATAGCAGAGCTAAAACCATGACACTTATTTTGGAACGGAGGAAGTATCATGCACAACGAAATGTGCTATAATGTGATCCTAAATAAAGATTTAGCATATGGAGGCTGACATTTTTAACTCTCAATACTTTCTTTTGTCCCAATCGGACTCGTTGGAGATTGTCTAATCCATTTTTAGTTCGTCTGATTAACGGGCGTAGGGGACGGTTGTCGGAGCTGTTGAAGTCTTTGGGCAGAGCGACTATCGAGTAGTGGCGGAGACAGGCGTAGGGGACGGTTGTAAACTTGTAAGTTCTGAATAACAGAATAATCCACCGAATTACCGGCAGGTTTAAGCTACGTGAGTTGTGACAAGAGGCATGATTGATGGCTTCTGTGTGCCAGGTTGAGATGAAAATGAATGTGTTAAAACAAAAAGAGATCAAAATGAAGGCATAATTTTTCGGAACGTTTTTAGCTGAAAGATCATGCGAATTTGAACTTTGCAGGCGACATGTTTGTTGGTGGTCACTATTTAGTTTTTGTCAGCTGAACTTGGACAGGTCATATGCAGATTCTATAACACCTCTATTTATTTACAGTTGGTACATAAATAGCATAGCTAAAACCATGACACTTATTTTGGAGCGGAGGAAGTATCATGCACAACGGAATGTGCTATAATGTGATCCTAAATAAAGATTTAGCATATGGAGGCTGACATTTTTAACTCTCAATACTTTCTTTTGTCCCAATCGGACTCGTTGGAGATTGTCTAATCCATTTTTAGTTCGTCTGATTAACGGGCGTAGGGGACGGTTGTCGGAGCTGTTGAAGTCTTTGGGCAGAGCGACTATCGAGTAGTGGCGGAGACG
>NC_041388.1:688921332-689085960 GCF_002162155.2 Triticum dicoccoides
AATGGTGCGTAATTAGCAATTATTTGCTGTTTAAAGTGTTAATTTTCTATACTTTGGCCCTCCCCAACCTATTTTGAGAGCAATCGGCCCCCCAATCCAAATTTTCTGGCTCCGCCACTGCTATCGAGCATTGTAAGCGAGAAGCCAATGGCGCTACATATGAGATTGCTCGCGTTTGTTTTGAGGGGAAGTTTATGGAGGTGTGGCATGATAAACCCCCGGAATTTCTCCTCCCTTTTTCTATTGTATAAATAAATAACAAAATATGTATTTGGCAACCCTGTGACAGATTGCAAAAATGCCACACCACCTGGATGCCGTCCATTTCAAATCCGACGCACGAGCTGGATGCCATCAGTTTTTTTATCGTACGGTCGCGATCTCGGCACTAGGTTGCTGGAAACGGAGAAGATGGAGTAGAGACATATTTACGCATGCATGCCACCGCGAAGTGAACGCGTACCGATTCGTTCGACCAAAGTCAAGCGGTTCCTTTCCTCTCTCACCATGCCGCGATAAGATGGAACTCCTGTTCCCCGCGGTCGTCAATACTCTGTATTCCTCCACCTCGATCCCATAGCTCGTCCTCAATCTCACTGTCGGCCGGTCCGGTCGTCCCTGTAGACTTCTCCATCAACGCCCAGTCGTTCGACTTCGATCTCAACTCCGCCGCTCGTCCTCGACCTCACAGTCGCTCCGCTCGTACACCGCCGGCTTGGCCGCTTTCCCCGTCTGAGCTGACCTCCGAGATCGTCGCTGTTCTTGTTCCCATCTGTGCTCGTCCCTGTTTTGCTTGTTCCTTTTGAGGTGAGCGAGGAAACTCCTCCTTGTAAACATGTCTGAGCTCGTCCTTGCCATGCTCGTCCCACACAATAGCAGCATTCGTCTGAAGGTGCAGGTGCGGAAGCTAGACAGCACCTTCATGGACTGATAGGTCCGGGTGCCGGCTGCAACCCTCCATTACATCAACCGTAAGGTATAAATTCTAGGTAAGATCTGAATTCTAGGTAGGTGAGTTTTCTGGATTTTGTTGTGCTAGCAGAGTAACTAATTCTAGGTGGGTGCTTTTCTGAATTCTGATGTACTAGCAGAGTAGCTAGTAGAGAATAAGCCGCCTGAGTGTGCTGGATCCCGGTGTGCAAAAATGATTGATATATATGCACAGATGTAGCACATGTATCAGTGGCATAACCACATTATTATGATGTATTGCTAATCTGCCTTGACAGAACAGAACATAATCAAGATTATTTATCATTGTTCTTTTTCCAAAATTTTATAGTTTCGTCTGATTGAGTATGATTTCTTCTCCACATCTGTACATGATTCAGTTTAGCCATGAGCCATTCATACAATACTTGACAGTTTTGATTGTCTTCGACGCGCACATGATTAGCTCATAGTTTATATGGTGGGTTATATGTATGTTGTGAACAAGAAACTAAAAGTCCAAGCTCTATTCTGGATGTGACCTTCTTAGACCATCCTGCTGCTAGTTCAAGGAACCATATAATGATGCCTCGTGAGATTTTTCATCTAGTACATATGCAGAAACTCCATTAGCCTTCTATAAAGTAACATGCTCACATGAGAATGTTTGTTGTGAGAGTACTTGACCTGGGTTAGCATCTTAGCATGACAATCTAAACAAGCAAAATTACATTTTATTTCATTTCTGCTTGACGTGTCATGAACATATGTTGCTCATATTAACCATATCCATATTCTATTTCTATTTGTTGAAAAAATAACCAGGGTAACTTTTGTGTAAATAACACGGTAATATGTGCATTGCAGACCTGTAATGTAGGCGCAAACACCGGGATATTTTTAGACCCGAAGAAAAAGTTATTGAAAACATACCCATTGTAAATTCTTTGTAAGTAGTATGGTATATATGCACCATATACCTGATAATTTACGTATAAACACCGTAGTAACTATGACCATGAAAGGATTGTTGAAAATATACCCCGGTAATTTTTGTGTAAATAGCATGATAATATAGGCATCACAGACGTGATAACCTACGTACGAACATCATGTTAACTTTGACCATGGGAAAGAAAATTATCAAAAAGATACACCTGGTAAATTAAGTGTAAATAGCATGATAATATACGCACCGCAGACCTGATAACTTAGATGATAACATCAGGGAAATTTGAACCCGAGTAGAAAAATTGTTGAAACATACCTCCCTAAATTTATTTGAAAATAGCGGTAATATACAAACCGCATACCCAATAACTTGTGCAGTAACTTTGACCAACGAGGGGAAAAGGTTGTTGAAAACTATACCACGGCAACTTACGTGAAAATAGCACGGTAATGTATGAAGTGCATACCCGATAACTTACGTAAAAGCAGCGCAGTAACTTTGACCAAGGGGAAAATAGTTGTTGAAAAACACACCCCAATAACTTATATGAAAATAGCACGGTAATGTATGACCCGCATACCCAATAATATACGTAGAAAATAGCATATCGTTTTTCTTCTACTAAAAAAGTACAGTAGTACCTTATGTTCCTCTATTCTATAGAAAGGATGATCTTTGTTGGCCTTGTTCTGCTGAATTTTGCATCGCTGCTACAAAGAAACCGATTGGTTTTGTTTTTGAAGGCATAAGAAATGAGAGTTTTGTTTAGCTGTATATGATGTTACAATTGTTGCTCATTTGGTAACTACCGATGAAATGAGAGCATTTTAGCTATACATTTTTGTTGCTAACAACAAATGAAAAATATTGGTGACTTCTGTTAGTATCGGACGATAACTTTCGACCCCAACAAAAGGTTGATAACTTTGAAAAAAGTTCAGATTTTCATGTCCTGGTAACATATGTGTAAACACTATCGTAATTTACGTGTCGCATGTGCAGTAAGTTAGATACCGCACGAGCGGTAACTTACATCACCCATGCCTGATTACCTTTTGGACTTAGATTTTCTTTAACTAAAACATATCTGGTAACTATTATGTGTATAATATGATATTTTATGCACCACACGCCTCATAAATTACGTGCAACAACATGGTAAGTTTGGGAAAAACACCCCCAAAAACTTACGTGAAAATAGCATGATAATATACAAACTACATACTCGATAATTTACATACAAACAGCGCGGTAACTTTGACTAAGGGAAATTTGTTGAAAAACATAACCCTGATAATTTATGTGAAAATAATACCGTAATACACGAATCGCATACCCGATAACTTGCATACAGACACTGCGTTAATTTTGACCAAGGAGGAAAAGAAGTTGTCGAAAACATACCTCGATAATTTATGTGAAAATAGAATGCTAACATACGAACAACATCCCCGATTACTTACATCCAAACATTGCGGTAATTTTTTACCAAAAAGAGGAAATATTGTTTAAAAACATACGCCGGTAACTTATGTGAAAATAATATAGTGATATACGAACCACATATCCAATAACTGATAATATACGAAATCCATACCCAATAACATAAGTTCAGACACCACGGTAATTTTTTGGTAAGGCTACCAGTTTGGATTTTCAATGATCACAATCTTTTATTTTTGTTCAATCTTGTCTCAGGAAGGTACAAGTAGCATGTACATTGTGTCTAATCACTAAAGTTTGCTAGCTCAGCTGGAAATTTCATCCAATTTAGTATGGGAGGGTCTGGGTTCGATCCTCTTATGTCCCATTTTTTTGTCTATTTTTTAACTGCCGGCGGCCTAGAAAATCAGGAGGGGGTTCGTTCCAGAGGTGCGGGGTCGAAGGGAGGGGTTCGTTCGACAGAAAATCGAGAGGGGTGGGATCGAAGGGAGTGGTTCCTGAGGTGGGATGCCCAAAAAAATCAGGAGGGGTCCTCTCGAGAGAGGATGCGGGGTCGAAGGGAGGGGGTCAAGGCGGGATCGAAGGGAGGGGGTGGTATGGTACTTTTGCAATCTGTCACACGGTTGCCACGACAGTCCAATAAATAAATGATATGTTATTATTTGAAAAATAAAGTCGCTGAAGTAAAAAAAATTGCCCTGTGCATTTCCGTGCGTTTTTGTTTTTTTGAGAGAGAACCGTGCGTGTTGGGTTAAAGTAGGCAACCGACTTGAGCAAACCCTCTGCTACCTTCCAGCGCCTCCTCCCTCTCCAGTCTCCACCCCCATCGCCCGACCGCCGCCGCCGCCGCGTCCTCCACCGCCATGTGGCGAGACGAGGGGATCGAGGACGAGGAGACCCTGAGCGCGTTCCTGGAGGCCTCCAGGACGCGGGAGGGCCGGGCGGCGCTCTCCGACGCGCTCGCCGACACGCTCCACCTCCTGCCGGCCTCCCCGGCGCCGCTCCTCCTCCTGCGCCTCCGCCTCCTCCGCAACCTCCTCGCCGGCGACGCGCTCAACCAGGGCACCTTCGTGCTCCTCTCGGGCCCCGCGGCCGTCGTCTCCGCCGCCCTCTCCATCCCCGCCCTCTCCCCCGACCTCGCCCGCGCCGCGCTGCAGGCCCTGGGCAACGCCGCGCTCGGCGGGGACCGGCACCGCGAGGCCGTCTGGGACGCGCTCTTCCCGGGGGCGCTGCGGGAGTTCGCGCGCGTCCGGGACGCCGGCGTCCTCGACCCGCTCTGCATGGTGCTCGACACCTGCTGCTCCGGCGACGGCGGCCACGGGAGGGTCGAGGAGCTGTGCCATGAGGACCTGGGCCTGCCCGTGCTCGTCGAACTCGTCGCCACCGCCTCCCGATGTGAGCCCACGCCCGCCGCTGCTGGTATTGGTTTATTGCTTTTGCGTGTTCACCCATGTCTGCTGCTAGATGCCTAGATGTGCAACTGTTTCATAGCTGCATTTGCTTTGCAGCTGTAGTAGAAGTGTGGGTTGATTGAGCTGTTTGTTTTTATGAATCCTTGTTATGATGATCATACTGTGTAGGTTATTATTTCAGCAATTGAAAGATTTGGCAAAGTGTTAAATAGATCAGCAACTGTAGACAGGAATTTGGACCAATTGGATGTCAGATATTTAATGCTTCTGTGACATTGCCAAGAAATTTTAACCATGGACTCAGCCTTGCTCAGTGGTTGTAATGAGTTCACAGTTAGATTATGGTCATTTGCTATTTAGTGAAATGCGGTTTTGGACAACTTTGGTTTATATCACCTGTTTGTTTGGTTCATTTTTCTGAAGCATGTTAGCATGACTGCTCGACCTGTTGCAACTTCTTAGCAAGAAAAAAAAAGTGGTGTCATATGTTTGACATGTTGCTGAAGTATTGGTCAGTTGCTTGATAGTTGGAACTGTTACTATGTGTTTTAGTGTAGAGTGCGAGCTTACATGTGACGTTAGATCATAGAACCATATCTGACTTGTTGAAGGCAATTTTTTCTTATTGGTGACTAATCGAATGTTATAGTTAGTTTTTTTTTTTTTGCTTCTTAGGATGTAGTTGGTCACATATTGTTCTCTGGTTAATTTATTTGATTCTCCCATTTTCTCCTTGGTTACTTTGCACATGATGCTAATATAAATTATGAAATGCAGTGGGGCACAAGGAAGAATGGTTGGAGTGGCTTCTCTTCAAAATCTGTGTTGAGGAGGAGAAGTTCAAAACCTTGTTTGCGGCCCTAGGTTCAACTGATGGTGGTGAATCTGGAAATGAGTTCAGTGCTAAGCATGCATTTCTTATGGGTACATTGTCAAAGTGTTTGACTGAACGACCTGAAGAAGTTAGTATCTCAAACAGTTTTGCTCTTCATGTATTCAATATACTGAAGCATGCTGCTGAGACTCTGGATTTTACTTGCCGAGGTAGCTCTGAGCTTCCAACTGGTCTCCCTGGAATTGATGTCCTTGGATATTCATTAGTGCTCTTGAAGGACATATGTGCTTGGGAACCCTCTTCATCAGAGACTGAAGCACCAGTTGACTCACCGTTGCAGGCTGAGCCCTCTTCATCAGGGACTGAAGCACCTGTTGACTCACTGTTGCAGGCTGGTCTTGTAAAACGCCTCTTAAAATACCTCGGTGAGCTTGAGCCCCCAAGTACAATCAGGAAAGCGATGGCAAAGGAACAAGGAGATCAACAGCCAGCTTTTGCAACTGCAAAGGTCTGCCCATACAATGGTTACAGGAGAGATTTGGTGGCTGTCATTGCCAATTGTTTGCATGGAAGGAAACAGGTGCAGGATGAGGTTAGGCAGCTAAATGGGATTATGTTGCTGTTGCAGCAGTGTGTCATTGATGAAGGAAATGCATACTTGAGGGAGTGGGCTCTGCTAACTGTGAAATATTTGCTTGAAGAAAACGAGGAAAATCAGAAGGAGGTATCTGAGCTTCAGATGCAAGAACCTATTCTAACTCCAGAGGTCGCAGAGTTAGGCCTAAGAGTGGAGATCGACAAGAAAACGGGTCATCCAAAACTGGTCAATTCCTCCTGACGTAAAAACGTAAGTTAGAATCTGATGTCTAATAAATCTGCCTGTGCCCCACATCCTGTGCTCCTTCTACACTTGTTATTTATTCATATTTGGTTCACATACAGTTTCCAAAGTGCTTAGCGCAGAGCATTTCTGGCTCTTTTGAAATCTTATTCGTACATCTGCTGTCTAAATTTGTGCTTGTCCTATTTCTGCAGCTCCTATCTTGTGATTGGCAATGCCTGGACTTACTATCTGGATGCATGTTTAACTTCAGCACATGATGAAGGTACTGCTCTTTAGTAACGCTATAAATCTTTGCAGCAATCTTGAATGCTTATGCTTTGAAATGTGAACTGGTCACATTTGCGTTATCTGAGAGACTGTTTGATTTTGCAGATTTTTCGCTTTGGACTGCCCTGTTTGAGACGAAAACCAGTAGAAACTTCCGCTGGTCATGGTTCTTCTAGACATCAGTGGGAGAAATGTAAATGTCGGATGCTGCCGCCCCAGGGGAAATAGGGGTTATATTCTCATTAAGTACTTCTAGTTCTGGCTATGACTACCAGATGCAACGTCTGTCATTTTAAACTCTTGTGCTGGGCTATGATTACAGATTCAAACATTTTATGTAGTGTAGACACTTGAAATGTTTTTGGATCCGAACCGTTATGTACTGTCGCACAAACAGTGATGTGGGAATAGGCATATGGTTTGATTGCCGTTTCATGTTTTGTTTCTGAAGTCAGTGTGCAGTAAAACAACATGAACTGTCTTTAATTTGTGTATGCGTTGACAGTCACTGCTTGTTTTGTTTGGCTACTTTGGTGTTGGACATTTGTAACTTCTCTTTTACTAGATTTTAATTTTGCTCGGTAAAAAGCTCGACCTGCTTCTGGACGCTCAGTCCTGATCCAGGAAAGGATGGAGGCGGTAGAAGCTCCAAACTAGAGTCAGGATTCAACTTTTGCAGGTTACAGTCATATGATGTGGAGGACAAAGTAGAGTAAAACATATCCATGATGACAAACGGTAGAATGTTTTTGAGCATTTCCAGCATTACAGCAGTTACAAAACTCTTATACAGCGGTGCATGATGGAACACAATTTTTGATTAGGCAGGCCGGCATTTCCAATGTTGCAACAACTACTTCTCGATTTTACCTCTGGGGCTTCTGTTTTTCACACATATCACAAAAAGCTAAACCCATTGGCCCTTGGTCTGAAACTGGCTTCGAAGAAATTCAGCTAAGCAAACACGACGTCTGAACGGAGCACGTACTTGACGTTCTTTTTCACGACGCGAGCTTCATGCAGCATGCACCTGGCGCCATGTAGATGGAGTAGAGCCATTCCTTGCACGGGAGCAACCTACATACATGTAGATAACTTCACATCAAGGCCAGCTAGCTTGGCAGTGACAGTGTTACTAACTGTATGTAAGAACGAAAAGGATGATTTCATCGCCTTCACACAGCACCAGGATATTTCACAAGGCTAACCATGTATGAGACCCTCTTGGTTTTCATAATCTGACAGTAGTTAACAATCCAAGGGCAGACTCGTAATACAGAGAACATGCGCATCTCATACTCCTTTTTTCTGATTTCTCAGCAGACATAATTCTCCAGTTCCCCCTCCTCTATAGCTAGATCGGATGCTCATATGGGCACACATCAATATCAATCTTAGCCACCGGATTAGCAATTCTAATGTGTGTGACAAACGAAACCAATGACATAATGTATATCCGAATCCGACCTTTACTACTAGCACTGGTTTTCCACAACAGAGGAATTGGCTGACAAAGCAACGAGGCAAAAGATTTTATCAAACAGATGGGTTTTGGAATCAGAAAGTACCTCAGCAACGATTCCTCCTCGGTGATCATAAAAGACAGTCTCCCCTCCAACAAGAGCCTGCGAATCTTTCGCGCTTCCCTTGCCAGAAAGGTATACCAGCAATGTATACTGCGTCCTAGAACCGTCCCCAAGGTTGACGCTCTCATCGATATGCCTGCCGAAGCGCTGACCTTCAACGTACCTACAAGCAACAACATCAGTGACCGAACCTGTCCAACAGCACGATACTAACACAACAGATCTGAAGTTATAAATCGGTACATACCTGTAAAGTCTGATATTTGGGTTCAAGCCAGTTGCCACTTTGCCGGAGATGTTGATGTCCATGAATACCCTGTTAATCCCTGATTCCCAGAGCGTTTGAGCGAGCAAGGGGTCCGTGACAGATATCCGGTCATTGTCTCTGTAAGCCTCCCCCTTGAGTGGCCCAAGGCTGCCCTGGTGCGTGAAGCCCATGGATTCAGCGACGTCGACGAAAGCCTTCGCCTCAGCGGAAGTGAGGAAGTCAGGGACCTATATCAAGTGTGGCATTTGTCCATGAGCAACACAATCAGGTAAAGGTAAATTCAACAAACTATCATATCAATTCAGGAATTTCCTAGTATCATTCTTTCAGTTTGATCAGACAGCACATCATCACAAAACATCGTCCCCTCCATACTCGCTAGGTAATATTTTTCCACAAGTGGCGTGACAAAAAATTGGTGCAGGCTGAGTCTCCCCTAGATGCTCAGCAACATCGTCAGACATCAGCCCTAGATGGTAATCCCCTTCCCCTCCTAGCGGAATCAGATCGAGCTACCTGATGCCTTAGATGCGGGCGTGTGACAAGGTCCCTATGGTAATTGCGTCAGATTTAAAAGGGGGGATTGATTGATTGGCTTACGGTGAGGAGCTGGGTGCCCTTGAGGCGATTGACCAGGAGGTCCTTCTTGGGCTTTACCGCCGGCCATGCCCCGCCGCTGCCGCTGCCGGTGGCGCCGCCCTTCTTCGCCTTCTTGGCGGCGGAGGATTTCTTGTGGCGCTGCTGCGGGGCGCCGTCTCCTGCCTCGGGTTGCTCCATGGGTGGTCGCCTCTTCCGGTCCGGCGCCGGTGGTGGCATAGCATCGGGTTGTTGAGGCGGCCGACCGGGTTGGACCCGGGCCGGTTGGGTCGCTGTTCGACTCGTCAGGTCTTCAGTTATTTCTTTATTTAGTTTTTAAACATAATACGCAATTGCCATTTTGATAAAACCATCCTTCGTTCTTTGAGAATGAAAAAAAAAGTTGCCATCCTGATGGCATATATTTTATTTATGGCGACTACTCAGCGTCGGTGTGCCGGCCGAAAGTTTCGGCCGGTCGCATGCCAGCCGCTGGATTACTTCATTGGTGTCTGTAGATTAGAACCCCCCACGTCATCTTTTCCATCCCCGCTTCGTCTCAAATCGGATCGAGAGAGATGAAAAACAGCTTTGACGTGTTGTAGACAAATTTGGTATAATTCATGAGAGGACGTCTCCCTACATACTAGAAACATGAATTCTACTACGATCTCGAATAGGAAGAATATAATTTGATCTGTGCAACGGGAGATGACCACGTACTAGAAACATGAATTCTACCACGATCTCAAACAGGAAGGATAGAACTTGATCGAAAAATTAAACGGCTTATGTCCGATCGTGATGGAGAGTATTTTTCCCATGAATTTGATCTATTTTGTGCGGAACATCTGTTACTGTAGTCATGATTTATGTTTCTAGAATTCATGTTTCTAGTATGTGCCCTAGATGCGATTTGTTCATCTGCTATGCTAGTTCGCATGATTAGTTTAATCTCTGCTACTGTAATCATGATTTATCTTTTATTTATTCGGATTAAATCTCGTAGTAATTTGCTCATATTTCCAACAATCCAAAAACCTGATTATAGGCAATTTACTCCGAGTGGTTTTGCTGCGCATCTGAAGTCGCCCGCCTTTAAGGGGGCGCAATATAAGAGGTGGCGCACGAGAGCAGTCTACTGGTTTCAGACCATGGGCTGCTATGACGCTACCAAGGGCAAGCCTGAGGGCGATCTTAATCCAGCACAACTGGAAGCTTTTGAGAAGATCGATACTCTCTTTAAAGGCGCTCTTCTGAGTGTTCTAGATGATTCCATTGTGGATTCGTACATGTAGTTTGAAAACGGCAATGACATGTGGGCTGCGCTCGAGGCCAAGTTTGGTGCCTCGGACGCCGGCAGCGAGTTGTATGTCATGGAGCAATTCTATGACTACAAGATGACTGATGAGCGCTCTGTTGTACAATGGGCTCATGAGAGACAGTCGCTCACAAAAGAACTTGAGTACTTCAAGTGTGTGTTGCCGGACAAATTTGTTGCCGGAGGCATCATTGCCAAACTTCCACCTTCGTGGAACAATTTTGCTACTTCCCTGAAACACAAGAGACAAGAGTTTTCCGTTGCGGATCTCATTGGTACTCTTGATGTTGAAAAGAAGGCGGGAGCAAAGGACACACGTGCTCGAGTTGCTGAGGGAGCTTCTAGTGCCCACATGGTACAGAAGAAGAACTCCCATCCCAACAAGTTCAAAAACAATAAGAACAAAACTCAAGGCAAAGGCAAGTTTGATACAAAGAACAAGCCATTACATTCTACCAACTTTAAGAAAAATTCTCATAAGAAAGGGAAGGGACTTTGTCATGTCTGCGGTGATCCTAATCACTGGGCTCCGAAGTGTCCTAACCGCTTTGAGGAGCGCGAACATGAAAAGAGCGGCAAGTCCGCTAATGTTGTCATCGGTGATATTGATATGAAGGAATTAGGATACGGTATTTTTCCTTCCATCCTTTTAGTTTTTCAATCCTCTGATTGGTTAATTGACACCGGTGTCAATGTACATTTTTGTGCTGATGCCTCCATGTTTTCTTCTTACCAGGCAACAGGGACTTCACCCGTGCTAATGAGGAACGGGTCACATGCCATTGTTCGAGGTGTTGGTACGGTCGATCTGAAGTTTACTTCGGGGAAGACTGTGCGTCTGAAGAATGTTCATCATGTGTCGTCCATAAATAAAAATCTCGTTAGCGGTTCCCGTTTATGTCGAGATGGTTTTAAGTTGGTTTTCAAATCCAATAAAGTTGTAATTTCTAAGTATGGACAATTTGTTGGAAAAGGCTATGAGAGCGGAGGCTTGTTCCGCCTGTCTTTGTCAGATATTTGCACTAAAGTTATTAATAATGTTTGCCACAACAATGAGTCTGATATTTGGCATTCACGACTTTGTCACATTAACTTTGATTGCATGACACGGCTAACTAATATGAATTTAACTCCAAAAATCTCTACTGTCAAAGGCTCTAAGTGCCAAGTATGTGTGCAAGCTAAGCAACCTCACAAGTCCCATAAGACTGCAGAGGCAAGAGACTTGGCGCCACTAGAGATTATACATTCCGATCTTTGTGAAATGAATCGCGTGTTGACAAAAAGTGGAAAGAGATAATTCATGACGTTGATTGATGACTCCACTAGATATTGTTATGTGTATCTTCTGAAATCAAAAGATGAGGCTTTAACTTTCTTCAAAAACTATAAAGCTGAGGCAGAGAACCAACTTGATCGAAAAATTAAACGGCTTAAGTCCGATCATGGTGGAGAGTATTTTTCCAATGAATTTGATCTGTTTTGTGCAGAACATGGTATAATCCATGAGAGGATGCCTCCCTACTCACCTCAGTCAAATGGGATAGCCGAAAGAAAGAACCGAACTCTAACTGATATGGTTAACACCATGTTAGACACATAGGGTCTTTCCAAGGAATGGTGGGGGGAGACGCTAATGAATGCGTGTCATGTCCTAAACCGAGTTCCCACAAAGCATAAGACCATGACTCCGTTTGAGGAATGGGAAAGGAAAAGATCAAAACTCTCTTACCTACGTACTTGGGGTTGTTTGGCGAAAGTCAATATACCAATTCCCAAGAAGCGCAAGCTTGGACCAAAAACCGTGGATTGTATTCTTATGGGCTATGCTTTTCATAACATTGGCTATAGATTTTTTATAATAAAATTAGAGGTATCCGACATGCATGTTGGTACGATTATGGAGTCGAATGATGCAACTTTCTTTGAGGACATATTTCCTATGAAGGATATATCGAGTTCATCAAATCAGGAGATACCTACTCCATCTAGTGAGGAATTCGCTGTAATCCCTAAACCCACCATTGCGATGGAACACATTGAGAATCCTGTTGAGGGTGACAATGGAACTCCTGTGAGGAGAAAGAGACAAAGGACTGCAAAGTCTTTTGGTGATGGTTTCATTGTGTACCTTGTGGATGACACACCCAAAACTATTTCAAAAGCCTATGCATCTCCTGATGCTGACTATTGGAAGGAAGCTGTTCGTAGCGAGATGGATTCCATCTTAGCTAACGGTACCTGGGAGATCACTGACCATCCTTATGGGTGCAAACCTGTAGGATGTAAGTGGATGTTCAAGAAGAAGCTTAGACCTGATGGTACGATTGAAAAGTACAAGACACGACTTGTGGCCAAGGGTTATACCCAGAAAGAAGGTGAAGACTTCTTTGATACTTACTCACCTGTGGCTAGACTGACCACAATTCGGGTGCTATTATCACTGGTTGTCTCACATGGTCTTCTCGTTCATCAAATGGACGTTAAGACAGCTTTCCTCAATGGAGAGTTGAAGGAGGAAATTTACATGGATCAGCCAGATGGTTTTGTAGTACCTGGTCAGGAAGGAAAGGTGTGCAATTTATTAAAGTCTTTATATGGCCTTAAACAAGCTCCTAAGGAGTGGCATGAGAAGTTCGAAAGAACATTAACTGCTGCCGGCTTTGTAGTAAACGATGATGACAAGTGCGTGTACTATCGCTATGGTGGGGGCGAAGGAGTTATTCTTTGTCTGTATGTCGACGACATACTGATCTTTGGAACCAAACTTGATTTAATCAAGGAGGTTAAGGATTTCTTATCTCGCTGTTTTGAGATTAAGGATCTAGGAGTAGCTAATGTTATCTTAAACATCAAGCTGTTGAGAGATGAGAATGATGGGATCACGCTGCTTCAGTCTCACTATGTGGAAATGTCTCGAGTCGTTTTAGGTATAGCGACTGCACGCCTTCTCCAACTCCATATGATGCTAGTGTGTTGCTTCGAAAGAACCGACGGATTGCTAGAGATCAACTAAGGTATTCTCAGCTTATTGGCTCGCTTATGTATTTGGCGAGTGCCACGAGGCCTGACATCTCTTTTGCTGCGAGCAAGCTGAGTCGGTTTGTGTCAAAATTGGGAGATAATCATTGGCATGCGCTTGAGAGAGTTATGCGCTATTTGAAAGGCACCGCGAGCTATGGGATTCACTACACCGGGTATCCAAGGGTACTGGAGGGTTAAGTGACTCAAACTGGATATCTAATGCTGATGAGATTAAGGCCACAAGTGGTTATGTTTTTACACTTGGTGATGGCGCTGTTTCCTGGAAGTCTTGCAAGCTGACAATCTTAACGAGGTCAACTATGAAAGCAGAACTCACAGCATTAGACACTGCCACTTTGAAGCAGAGTGGCTTCGTGAACTCTTGATGGACTTACCTATGGTTGAAAAACCAATACCCCCTATCCTGATGAACTGTGATCGTCAAGATAAACAGTTCAAAGGACAATATGAAGTCCCCAAGACATGTGAAGAGGAGACTAAAATCTGTCAGAAAATTGAGAAACTCCGGAGTTATTACGTTGGGTTATATCCAAACGTCGAAAAACTTGGCAGATCCCTTCACAAAGGGTCTATCACGTAACGTGATAGATAATGCATCGATGGAGATGGGCTTGAGACCCACCGCATGAGTTGTCCATAGTGGTAACCCACTCTATGTGATCGGAGATCCCGTGAAGTAGAAGTGGGAGACAAACTGTTGGTCAGCTGGGAGGAGAGTATCCCTATATTAACTATCCCACTCCGTGAAGATGCAATACTCTCCTGATCTGCATGTGATACTTATCTTAATGTGTTTCAAGTGGCTTATTCGGGTAAGCAGAGATGTTGTCCTGCAGAACATCTTCTGAGGAACACACCTATATGAATTTGACTGTTAACGTCGCAGTCTGTGAGAATTGGGTGTTCTCTAATAAATTCATGAAGAGGCCCTAGAGTACGACGTATACGCTCCACCTGCGGGGAAGCCTTGCGGCAGCCCAGTATCAGTCAAGAAATTGTGTGAAACTAGTCTCGTAGAAAACTTGTAGTTCAAGGCATAGTCCACTATTTAAGTTGTGATCTAGTGTAGCATAAATCTCTAAGTGAAAGTTCAACTTCACAGTCTCCACTAAGCACCGGTATATAAACAATGTTTTGAAACTAAATGATGAGATGTGCCAATGAGACTTTGTGGGGGATTGTTAGAATTTTGCTAGTAGGCCTTTGGTCCAAAGCCCAACTAAAATTCTGAAATTCTTTTGGCCCATTCATACACACATGTGAGTGAAGTGAGTGAGGCTAAAGTTTAGTCCCACCCCAGAAGTTGAGAGAGAGTTGCACCTCTTTATAAGGTGAGCTCTTCTACCACTTGTATGAGCATGAGAAGAGGAGACCTACACGCGCGCTCCTCCTCCTCGCCATGCCTCGCCACGCCACGCCTCGCCTCGCCTCGCCTCGTCATGACGCGCCAAGCCGAGAACAGAGCTATGCACGTTTTCTATATTTTTGCTGCTCAGAAAAATAATAATAAGTCATTAGTTAATAATTAATCAACGGACGCGTTAATTACTGAACCGTTTCCGTATGGTTTCTCACCATCGTTCCAGATCATTGCGTCACCAAGCAAGTCTTCTTCATCCCTCCTTTCGGCGTGCACCGGGAGAAGGGACAGCAGGCCTCCGGAACCCCGCCTCTCATAATCCTGTACGGGAGAGGGGCGATCAGGCTTTTGGGGAGCGCACTCGCGCGACTGCTGGCAGCGACGACTTCGCGAACGACGACTTCTTCCCCGATCTCGGCAACCTCATCCTCGACGACATGGGCGACAATGTCAACGCCGACGATGCTGCTCCCGTTGTACCGTATGTGATTCTATCCTTCCTGTTCGAGATCGTGGTAGAATTCATGTTTCTAGTATGTGCCCTAGATGTGATATGTTCATCTGCTATGCTAGTTCGCATGATTAGTTTAATCTCTGCTACTGTAGTCATGATTTATCTTCTATTTATTCGTATTAAATCTCATAGTAATTTGCTCATATTTCCAACAATAAACATGTCGATGGAAGCTTTCCTGTTGCCGGTTGAAACAAAATAAAGTCTCCGGCGTTGCTGCCGCAGGAATTGCTCTACTCGATGCAGCAAAAACATATGCTATTTCCAGCTCAAGGCTTCACGGGTTGTAGCAAAACAATCTGCCGGTTCCAGCTACGGCGTCAGGAGGTGGCAACAAACATGCTTTGTTGGTTGTAGAAAAATCCCTCGCCGGTAGTAGCAAAAACTAAGGATGGTTGCAACAAAAAAAGCCGCCACCGTAGTAGGTCGCAGCTCCGCCGTGACGGATGTAGCAAATCCATCGCCGTTACTAGCAAAATTCATGGATGGTTTCAGCTCCCAGTGATGGATGTTCGCTCGTCGGAGTGGAGGTAGATGGATGGAGGGAGCGGATTCAATGGCGGTGCTGCGGGGGCGCGCGGGAGGAGTACAAGCGAGCATCACGTGGCCGGTATGTTGGGGAACGTTGCAGAAAACAAAAAATTTCCTACGGTTTCACCAAGATCCATCTATGAGTTCATCTAGCAACGAGTGATTAGATGCATCTACGTACCTTGTAGATCGCGAGCGGAAGCGTTCAAAGAACGGGGATGATGTAGTCGAACACGACGTGATTCAAATCACCGATGATCTTAGCACCGAACGGACGATGCCTCCGCGTTCAACACACGTACGGAACGGATGACATCTCCTCCTTTCTTGATCCAGCAAGGGGGGAAGAGAGGTTGATAAAGATCCAGCAGCACGACGGCGTCGTGGTGGATGCAGGGCGTCACAGTAGCAGGGCTTCGCCTATACTACGAGAGAGAGACGTAACGGGGAGAAAGGAAGCACCAAAGGCTGAGGTATAAAATCCCTCCTCTCCCCCACTATATATAGGAGGGCCAAGGGGGGGGGGGTGGTGCGCCAGCCCAGGAGATCTAATCTCCTTGGTGCGGCGGCCAGGGGAGGTTTCCCTCCCCCCAAGGCACTCAGGGGTGCCTTCCACTAGTGGGACTCCTCCCATATGGAAACCCTAGGCGCATGGGCCTAGTAGGGCTGGTGCCCTTGGCCCATGAAGGCCAAGGTGCACCCCCTACAGCCCATGTGGCCCCCCGGGACAGGTGGCCCCACCCGGTGGGCCCCCGGGACCCCTCCGGTGGTCCCGGTACAATACCGATAACCCCGAAACTTGTCCCGATGGCCGAAACAGCACTTCCTATATATAATTCTTTACCTCCGGACCATTCCGGAACTCCTCGTGACGTCCGGGATCTCATCCGGGACTCCAAACAACATTCGGGTTACTGCATATTCATATCTTCATAACCCTAGCGTCACCGAACCTTAAGTGTGTAGACCCTACGGGTTCGGGAGACAAGCAGGCATGACCGAGACGACTCTCCGGTCAATAACCAACAGCGGGATCTGGATACCATGATGGCTCCCACATGCTCCACGATGATCTCATCGGATGAACCACGATGTCGAGGATTAATCAACCCCGTATACAATTCCCTTTGTCAATCGGTATGTTACTTGCCCGAGACTCGATCGTCGGTATCCCAATACCTTGTTCAATCTCGTTACCGGCAAGTCACTTTACTCGTACCATAACGCATGATCCCGTGATCAACCACTTGGTCACCTTGAGCTCATAATGATGATGCATTACCGAGTGGGCCCAGTGATACCTCTCCGTTATATGGAGTGACAAATCCCAGTCTCGATCCGTGTCAACCCAACAGACACTTTCGGAGATACCTGTAATGCACCTTTATAGTCACCCAGTTACGTTGTGACGTTTGATACACCCAAAGCACTCCTACGGTATCCGGGAGTTACACGATCTCATGGTCAAAGGAAAAGATTCTTGACATTGGAAAAGCTCTAGCAAACAAACTACACGATCTTTGTGCTATGCTTAGGATTGGGTCTTGTCCATCACATCATTCTCCTAATGATGTGATCCCGTTATCAATGACATCCAATGTCCATAGCCAGGAAACCATGACTATCTGTTGATCAACGAGCTAGTCAACTAGAGGCTTACTAGGGACATATTATGGTCTATGTATTCACACGTGTATTACGATTTTCGGATAATACAGTTATAGCATGAATAAAGACAATTATCATGAACAAAGAAATATAATAATAATACTTTTATTATTGCCTCTAGGGCATATTTCCAACAGTCTCCCACTTGCACTAGAGTCAATAATCTAGTTACATTGTGATGAATCGAACACCCATGGAATTCTGGTGTTGATCATGTTTTGCCCTAGGGAGAGGTTTAGTCAACGGATCTGCTACATTCAGGTCCGTATGTACTTTACAAATCTCTATGTCTCCATTTTGAACATTTTCACGAATGGAGTTGAAGCGACACTTGATGTGCCTTGTCTTCTTGTGAAACATGGGCTCCTTGGCAAGTGCAATAGCTCCAGTGTTGTCACAAAAGAGTTTGATTGGCCCCGACGCATTGGGTATGACTCCTAGGTCGGTGATGAACTCCTTCACCCATATTGCTTCATGTGCTGCCTCCGAGGCTGCCATGTACTCCGCTTCACATGTAGATCCCGCCACGACGCTCTGTTTGCAGCTGCACCAGCTCACTGCTCCACCATTCAACATATACACGTATCCGGTTTGTGACTTAGAGTCATCCAGATCTGTGTCGAAGCTAGCATCGACGTAACCCTTTACAACGAGCTCTTCGTCACCTCCATAAACGAGAAACATGTCCTTTGTCCTTTTCAGGTACTTCAGGATATTCTTGACCGCTGTCCAGTGTTCCTTGCCGGGATTACTTTGGTATCTTCCTACCAAACTTACGGCAAGGTTTACATCAGGTCTGGTACACAGCATGGCATACATAATAGAACCTATGGCTGAGGCATAGGGGATGATACTCATCTCTTCTATCTCTTCTGCCGTGGTCGGGCATTGAGCTGAGCTCAATCTCACACCTTGCAAAACAGGCAAGAACCCTTTCTTGGACTGATCCATTTTGAACTTCTTCAAAATCTTATCAAGGTATGTGCTTTGTGAAAGACCTATGAGGCGTCTTGATCTATCCCTATAGATCTTGATGCCTAATATATAAGCAGCTTCTCCAAGGTCCTTCATTGAAAAACTCTTATTCAAGTAGGCCTTGATGCTGTCCAAGAGTTCTATATTATTTCCCATCAAAAGTATGTCATCTACATATAATATGAGAAATGCTACAGAGCTCCCACTCACTTTCTTGTAAACGCAGGCTTCTCCATAAGTCTGCGTAAACCCAAACGCTTTGATCATCTCATCAAAGCGAATGCTCCAACTCCGAGATGCTTGCACCAGCCCATAAATCGAGCGTTGGAGCTTGCACACCTTGTCAGCATTCTTAGGATCGACAAAACCTTCCGGCTGCATCATATACAACTCTTCCTTAAGGAAACCATTAGGGAATGCCGTTTTGACGTCCATTTGCCATATCTCATAATCGTAGAATGCGGCAATTGCTAACATGATTCGGACGGACTTTAGCTTCGCTACCGGTGAGAAAGTCTCATCGTAGTCAATTCTTGAACTTGTCGATAACCCTTAGCGACAAGCCGAGCTTTATAGATGGTCACATTACCATCCGCGTCTGTCTTCTTCTTGAAGATCCATTTATTTTCTATGGCTCGCCGTTCAACGGGCAAGTCAGTCAAAGTCCATACTTCGTTTTCATACATGGATCTTATCTCGGATTTCATGTCTTCTAGCCATTTGTCGGAATCCGGGCCTGCCATCGCTTCTTCATAGTTCGAAGGTTCACTGTTGTCTAACAACATGATTTCCAAGACAGGGTTGCCGTACCACTCTGGTGCGGAACGTGTCCTTGTGGACCTTCGAATTTCAGTAGGAGCTTGATCAGAAGTATCTTGATCATCATCAATAACTTCCTCTCTAGTCGGTGCAGGCGCCTCAGGAACATTTTCTTGAGTTGCGCCATTTTCCGGTTCAAGAGGCAATACTTCATCAAGTTCTACTTTCCTCCCACTTACTTCTTTCGAGAGAAACTCTTTCTCCAGAAAGGATCCATTCTTGGCAACAAAGATCTTGCCTTCGGATCTGAGGTAGAAGATATACCCAATGGTTTCTTTAGGGTATCCTATGAAGACACATTTTTCCGATTTGGGTTCGAGCTTTTCAGGTTGAAGTTTCCTGACATAAGCATCGCATCCCCAAACTTTTAGAAACGACAGCTTAGGTTTCTTCCCAAACCATAATTCAAACGGTGTCGTCTCAACGGATTTCGACGGAGCCCTATTTAAAGTGAATGCGGCAGTCTCTAAAGCATAGCCCCAAAAAGATAGCGGTAAATTGGTAAGAGACATCATAGATCGCACCATATCTAATAGAGTGCGATTACGACGTTCGGACACACCATTACACTGAGGTGTTCCAGGCGGCGTGAGTTGTGAAACTATTCCACATTTTCTTAAGTGTGTGCCAAATTCATGACTCAAGTATTCTCCTCCACGATCTGATCGTAGAAACTTGATTTTCCTGTCACGTTGATTCTCAACTTCACTCTGAAATTCCTTGAACTTTTCAAAGGTTTCAGACTTGTGTTTCATTAAGTAGACATACCCATATCTACTTAAGTCATCAGTGAGGGTGAGAACATAACGATAGCCACCGCGAGCCTCAACACTCATTGGACCGCACACATCAGTATGTATGATTTCCAATAAGTTGGTTGCTCGCTCCATTGTTCCTGAGAATGGAGTCTTGGTCATTTTACCCATGAGGCATGGTTCACACGTGTCAAATGATTCATAATCAAGAGACTCCAAAAGTCCATCTGCATGGAGCTTCTTCATGCGTTTGACACCTATGTGACCAAGGCGGCAGTGCCACAAGTATGTGGGACTATCATTATCAACCTTACATCTTTTGGTATCCATACTATGAATATGTGTAATATTACATTCGAGATTCATTAAGAATAAACCATTGACCATCGGAGCATGACCATAAAACATATCTCTCATATAAATAGAACAACCATTATTCTCAGATTTAAATGAGTAGCCATCTCGTATTAAACGAGATCCTGATACAATGTTCATGCTCAAACTTGGCACGAAATAACAATTATTGAGGTTTATAACTAATCCCGTAGGTAAATGTAGAGGTAGCGTGCCGACGGCGATCACATCGACCTTGGAACCATTCCCGACGCGCATCGTCACCTCGTCCCTCCCCAGTCTCTGTTTATTCTACAGCTCCTGCTGTGAGTTACAAATATGAGCAACGGCACCGGTATCAAATACCCAGGAGTTACTTCGAGTACTGGTAAGGTACACATCAATTACATGTATATCACATATACCTTTTGTTTTGCCGGCTTCTTGTCCGCTAAGTATTTGGGGCAGTTCCGCTTCCAGTGACCCTTCCCTTTGCAATAAAAGCACTCCGTCTCAGGCTTGGGTCCATACTTTGACTTCTTCTTCCCAGCAGCTTGCTTGCCGGGCGCGGCAACTTCCTTGCCGTCCTTCTCAAAGTTATTTTTACCCTTGCCCTTCTTGAACTTGGTGGTTTTATTGACCATCAACACTTGATGTTCCTTCTTGACTTCTACCTCTGCTGATTTCAGCATTGCAAATACTTCAGGAATGGTCTTTTCCATCCCCTGCATATTGAAGTTCATCACAAAGCTCTTGTAGCTTGGTGGAAGCGACTGGAGGATTCTGTCAATGACCGCGTCATCCGGGAGATTAACTCCCAGCTGAGTCAAGCGGTTATGTAACCCAGACATAGTGAGTATGTGCTCACTGACAGAACTATTTTCCTCCATCTTACGGCTGAAGAATTTGTCGGAGACTTCATATCTCTCGACCCGGGCATGAGCTTGGAAAACCATTTTCAGCTCTTCGAACATCTCATATGCTCCATGTCTCTCAAAACGCTTTTGGAGCCCCGGTTCTAAGCTGTAAAGCATGCCGCACTGAACGAGGGAGTAGTCATCAGTACGTGTCTGCCAAGCGTTCATAGCGTCTTGGTTCTGTGGGACGGGTGGATCACCTAGCGGTGCTTGTAGGACATAATCTTTCTTGGCAGCTATGAGGATGATCCTCAGGTTCCGGACCCAGTCCGTATAGTTGCTGCCATCGTCTTTCAGCTTGGTTTTCTCTAGGAACGCGTTGAAATTGAATACAACGTTGGCCATCTGATCTACAGGACATATTGTAAAGATTTTAGACTAAGTTCATGATAATTAAGTTCATCTAATCAAATTATTAATGAACTCCCACTTAGATAGACATCCCTCTTCTAGTTATCTAAGTATAACATGATCCGAGTTGGCTAGGCCGTGTCCGATCATCACGTGACACGGACTAGTCAACGTCGGTGAACATCTTCATGTTGATCGTATCTTCTATACGACTCATGCTCGACCTTTCGGTCTTCTGTGTTCCGAGGCCATGTCTATGCACATGCTAGGCTCGTCAAGTCAACCTAAGTGTATTGCGTGTGTAAATCTGTCTTACACCCGTTGTATGTGAACGTAAGGATCTATCACACCCGATCATCACGTGGTGCTTCGAAACGACGAACTGTAGCAACGGTGCACAGTTAGGGGGAACACTTTCTTGAAATTATTATGAGGGATCATCTTATCTACTACCGTCGTTCTAAGCAAACAAGATGCAAAACATCACATGCAATCAAATAATAATAGTGACATGATATGGCCAATATCACATAGCTCCTTTGATCTCCATCTTGGGGCTCCATGATCATCCTGTCACCGTCATACTCATCGACATGTAAGTTGTGATTCCTATTACAATAGCATGAACATCTCATACATCACATATAGATCATTCATCATTCATCACAACTTTGGCCATATCACATCACATAGCATACCCTGCAAAAACAAGTTAGACGTTCTCTAATTGTTGTTTGCATGTTTTACGTGGCTGCTATGGGTTTCTAGCAAGAATGTTTCTTACCTACGCAAAGACCACAACGTGATATGCCAATTGCTATTTACCCTTCATAAGGACCCTTTTCATCAAATCCGATCCGACTAAAGTAGGAGAGACAGACACCCGCTAGCCACCTTATGCAACTAGTGCATGTCAGTCGGTGGAACCTGTCTCACGTAAGAGTACGTGTAAGGTCGGTCCGGGCCGCTTCATCCCACGATGCCGCCGAATCAAGATAAGACTAGTAACGGCAAGCATATTGAACAAAATCAACGCCCACAACTACTTTGTGTTCTACTCGTGCAAGAGAACTACGCATAGACCTAGCTCATGATGCCAGTGTTGGGGAACGTTGCAGAAAACAAAAATTTTCCTACGGTTTCACCAAGATCCATCTATGAGTTCATCTAGCAACGAGTGATTAGATGCATCTACGTACCTTGTAGATCGCGAGCGGAAGCGTTCAAAGAACGGGGATGATGTAGTCGAACACGACGTGATTCAAATCACCGATGATCTTAGCACCGAACGGACGATGCCTCCGCGTTCAACACACGTACGGAACGGATGACGTCTCCTCCTTTCTTGATCCAGCAAGGGGGGAAGAGAGGTTGATGAAGATCCAGCAGCACGACGGCGTGGTGGTGGATGCAGGGCGTCACAGTAGCAGGGCTTTGCCTATACTACGAGAGAGAGACGTAACGGGGAGAGAGGAAGCACCAAAGGCTGAGGTATAAAATCCCTCCTCTCCCCCACTATATATAGGAGGGCCAAGGGGGGGGGTGGTGCGCCAGCCCAGGAGATCTAATCTCCTTGGTGCGGCGGCCAAGGGATGTTTCCCTCCCCCCCAAGGCACTCAGGGGTGCCTTCCACTAGTGGGACTCCTCCCATATGGAAACCCTAGGCGCATGGGCCTAGTAGGGCTGGTGCCCTTGGCCCATGAAGGCTAAGGCGCACCCCCTACAGCCCATGTGGCCCCCCGGGACAGGTGGCCCCACCCGGTGGGCCCCCGGGACCCCTCCGGTGGTCCCGGTACAATACCGATAACCCCGAAACTTGTCCCGATGGCCGAAACAACACTTCCTATATATAATTCTTTACCTCCGGACCATTCCGGAACTCCTCGTGACGTCCGGGATCTCATCCGGGACTCCGAACAACATTCGGGTTACTGCATATTCATATCTTCATAACCCTAGCGTCACCGAACCTTAAGTGTGTAGACCCTACAGGTTCGGGAGACAAGCAGACATGACCGAGACGACTCTCCGTTCAATAACCAACAGCGGGATCTGGATACCCATGATGGCTCCCACATGCTCCACGATGATCTCATCGGATGAACCACGATGTCGAGGATTAATCAACCCCGTATACAATTCCCTTTGTCAATCGGTATGTTACTTGCCCGAGACTCGATCGTCGGTATCCCAATACCTTGTTCAATCTCGTTACCGGCAAGTCACTTTACTCGTACCGTAACGCATGATCCCGTGATCAACCACTTGGTCACCTTGAGCTCATAATGATGATGCATTACCGAGTGGGCCCAGTGATACCTCTCCGTTATATAGAGTGACAAATCCCAGTCTCGATCCGTGTTAACCCAACAGACACTTTCGGAGATACCTGTAATGCACCTTTATAGTCACCCAGTTACGTTGTGACGTTTGATACACCCAAAGCACTCCTACGGTATCCGGCAGTTACACGATCTCATGGTCAAAGGAAAAGATACTTGACATTGGAAAAGCTCTAGCAAACAAACTACACGATCTTTGTGCTATGCTTAGGATTGGGTCTTGTCCATCACATCATTCTCCTAATGATGTGATCCCGTTATCAATGACATCCAATGTCCATAGCCAGGAAACCATGACTATCTGTTGATCAACGAGCTAGTCAACTAGAGGCTTACTAGGGACATATTATGGTCTATGTATTCACACGTGTATTACGATTTCCGGATAATACAGTTATAGCATGAATAAAGACAATTATCATGAACAAAGAAATATAATAATAATACTTTTATTATTGCCTCTAGGGCATATTTCCAACACGGTAGCATGCAGCTTATGCTATTCCATGGCATAAAAGGTCGGGAGGGGAGGGGGCAGAAAAAGAGAGAGAGAAGACGGAGGTTGCGGGGAAAGGGACGTGGGGTGGGGCCACCGGAAACGTGCGTCCGCAGAATTGGGACCGATCGAACGCGCAGCGCATCTCCGGTGCTGACGCTTCGGCCGGCACGTGGGGGCTAAACGTTTCCCTTTATTTATTGGAGAATCACCCTCTCGACACTTTATTATTTATAGGTGAATCTAACTGTGATTGAATAGTCTCAATTAAGTGTAGCGGGTAGTACAAATTCCTATAATCTGCAGACTTGCATACAACGAATTATAATCGTGGGTCGGCATGCATAGAGGATCAGATCGGGTACACATGAGAGAACGATTTACCCAGGTTCACGCCCTCACAATGAGAAGGGGGTCACTTCATTGCCGCGACAACGTGGTTCATACCACACGTAAAAGGAGAACTATGGACATGCTTGCAAAGGGGGGAAACGGCATACCACGAAGTATTGAAGCTCTGCTGCAGCAGTTGCGCTGCATTGGGTGGCCCATGCCCTAACGGCAGCGACAGATGTCGTGCAAATTTTGGATCCTCTCCGCTCCACAACTGCGGTTCCCAATTTCAGGGAATGGCTTAAACCGAGCTGCTCATTTCCTCTACAGCGCAGAGCGGGTTTTTTTTTAGATTGGAGAGGTTCCGAACAGGCTCTTCTCATTTCCGTGACCAAAATACAACAACCAAAAACAAATTTACAACCAGGAACAAGTACGAACACATTATAGTGCCCAGTAAAATTGAAGTGTGCTTCGAGTAGCAAGCTCACATGCACATGGTATAGCAGTAATTTTTGAAGAATATAATGAAAATCAAAACATACCTAATTTTTTCTTTACAACAAACATTGCATAGCTTTCCATCTGCGTGCAATTTTCCGTGAAGACACGACATTCATGGATGTGTGGTAAAAAAACAAATACTTTCAATATTATTCTTTTTAGGGCATCGATTTTTTTCCTTATCCAAACTTTCAACATACTGATCTTTGGAACCAAACTTGATTTAATCAAGGAGGTTAAGGATTTCTTATCTCGCTGTTTTGAGATGAAGGATCTAGGAGTAGCTGATGTTATCTTAAACATCAAGCTGTTGAGAGATGAGAATGATGGGATCACACTGCTTCAGTCTCACTATGTGGAAAATGTCTCGAGTCGTTTTGGGTATAGCGACTGCACGCCTTCTCCAACTCCATATGATGCTAGTGTGTTGCTTCGAAAGAACCGACGGATTGCTAGAGATCAACTAAGGTATTCTCAGCTTATTGGCTCGCTTATGTATTTGGCGAGTGCCACGAGGCCTGACATCTCTTTTGCTGCGAGCAAGCTGAGTCGGTTTGTGTCAAAACCGGGAGATGATCATTGGCATGCGCTTGAGAGATTTATGCGCTATTTGAAAGGCACCGCGAGCTATGGGATTCACTACACCGGGTATCCAAGGGTACTGGAGGGTTATAGTGACTCAAACTGGATATCTAATGCTGATAAGATTAAGGCCACAAGTGGTTATGTTTTTACACTTGGTGATGGCGCTGTTTCCTGGAAGTCTTGCAAGCTGACAATCTTAACGAGGTCAACTATGAAAGCAGAACTCACAGCATTAGACACTGCCACTGTTGAAGCAGAGTGGCTTCGTGAACTCTTGATGGACTTACCTATGGTTGAAAAACCAATACCCCCTATCCTGATGAACTGTGATCGTCAAGATAAACAGTTCAAAGGACAATATGAAGTCCTCAAGACATGTGAAGAGGAGACTAAAATCTGTCAGAAAATTGAGAAACTCCGGAGTTATTACGTTGGGTTATATCCAAACGTCGAAAAACTTGGCAGATCCCTTCACAAAGGGTCTATCACGTAACGTGATAGATAATGCATCAATGGAGATGGGCTTGAGAACCACCGCATGAGTTGTCCATAGTGGTAACCCACTCTATGTGATCGGAGATCCCGTGAAGTAGAAGTGGGAGACAAGTTGTTGGTCAGCTGGGAGGAGAGTATCCCTATATTAACTATCCCACTCCGTGAAGATGCAATACTCTCCTGATCTGCATGTGATACTTATCTTAATGTGTTTCAAGTGGCTTATTCGGGTAAGCAGAGATGTTGTCCTGCAGAACATCTTCTGAGGAACACACCTATATGAATTTGACTGTTAACGTCGCAGTCTGTGAGAATTGGGTGTTCTCTAATAAATTCATGAAGAGGCCCTAGAGTACGACGTATACGCTCCACCTGCGGGGAAGCCTTGCGGCAGCCCAGTATCAGTCAAGAAATTGTGTGAAACTAGTCTCGTAGAAAACTTGTAGTTCAAGGCATAGTCCACTATTTAAGTTGTGATCTAGTGTAGCATAAATCTCTAAGTGAAAGTTCAACTTCACTGTCTCCACTAAGCACCGGTATATAAACAATGTTTTGAAACTTAATGATGAGATGTGCCAATGAGACTTTGTGGGGGATTGTTAGAATTTTGCTAGTAGGCCTTTGGTCCAAAGCCCAACTAAAATTCTGAAATTCTCTTGGCCCATTCATACACACATGTGAGTGAAGTGAGTGAGGCTAAAGTTTAGTCCCACCCCGGAAGTTGAGAGAGAGTTGCACCTCTTTATAAGGTGAGCTCTTCTACCACTTGTATGAGCATGAGAAGAGGAGACCTACACGCGCGCTCCTCCTCCTCGCTCGCCTCGCCATGCCACGCCTCGCCTCGCCTCGTCACGACGCGCCAAGCCGAGAACAGAGCTATGCACGTTTTCTATATTTTTGCTGCTCAGAAAAATAATAATAAGTCATTAGTTAATAATTAATCAACGGACGCGTTAATTACTGAACCGTTTCCGTATGGTTTCTCACCATCGTTCCAGATCATTGCGTCACCAAGCAAGTCTTCTTCATCCCTCCTTTCGGCGTGCACCGGGAGAAGGGACAGCAGGCCTCCGGAACCCCGCCTCTCGTAATCCTATACGGGAGAGGGGCGATCAGGCTTTTGGGGAGCGCACTCGCGCGACTGCTGGCAGCGACGACTTCGCGAACGACGACTTCTTCCCCGATCTCGGCAACCTCATCCTCGACGACATGGGCGACAATGTCAACGCCGACGATGCTGCTCCCGTTGTACCGTATGTGATTCTATCCTTCCTGTTCGAGATCGTGGTAGAATTCATGTTTCTAGTATGTGCCCTAGATGTGATATGTTCATCTGCTATGCTAGTTCGCATGATTAGTTTAATCTCTGCTACTGTAGTCATGATTTATCTTCTATTTATTCGTATTAAATCTCATAGTAATTTGCTCATATTTCCAACAATAAACATGTCGATGGAAGCTTTCCTGTTGCCGGTTGAAACAAAATAAAGTCTCCGGCGTTGCTGCCGCAGGAATTGCTCTACTCGATGCAGCAAAAACATATGCTATTTCCAGCTCAAGGCTTCACGGGTTGTAGCAAAACAATCTGCCGGTTCCAGCTACGGCGTCAGGAGGTGGCAACAAACATGCTTTGTTGGTTGTAGAAAAATCCCACGCCGGTAGTAGCAAAAACTAAGGACGGTTGCAACAAAAAAAGCCGCCACCGTAGTAGGTCGCAGCTCCGCCGTGACGGATGTAGCAAATCCATCGCCGTTACTAGCAAAATTCACGGATGGTTGCAGCTCCCAGTGATGGATGTTCGCTCGTCGGAGTGGAGGTAGATGGATGGAGGGAGCGGATTCAATGGCGGTGCTGCGGGGGCGCGCGGGAGTACAAGCGAGCATCACGTGGCCGGTAGCATGCAGCTTATGCTATTCCATGGCATAAAAGGTCGGGAGGGGAGGGGGCAGAAAAAGAGAGAGAGAAGACGGAGGTTGCGGGGAAAGGGACGTGGGGTGGGGCCACCGGAAACGTGCGTCCGCAGAATTGGGACCGATCGAACGCGCGGCGCGTCTCCGGTGCTAACGCTTCGGCCGGCACGCGGGGGCTAAACGTTTCCCTTTATTTATTGGAGAATCACCCTCTCGACACTTTATTATTTATAGGTGAATCTAACTGTGATTGAATAGTCTCAATTAAGTGTAGCGGGTAGTACAAATTCCTACAATCTGCCGACTTGCATACAACGAATTATAATCGTGGGTCGGCATGCATAGAGGATCAGATCGGGTACACATGAGAGAACGATTTACCCAGGTTCACGCCCTCACAATGAGAAGGGGGTCACTTCATTGCCGCGACAACGTGGTTCATACCACACGTAAAAGGAGAACTATGGACATGCTTGCAAAGGGGGGAAACGGCATACCACGAAGTATTGAAGCTCTGCTGCAGCAGTTGCGCTGCATTGGGTGGCCCATGCCCTAACGGCAGCGACAGATGCCGTGCAAATTTTGGATCCTCTCCGCTCCACAACTGCGGTTCCCAATTTCAGGGAATGGCTTAAACTGAACTGCTCATTTCCTCTACAGCGCAGAGCGGTTTTTTTTTTAGATTGGAGAGGTTCCGAACAGGCTCTTCTCATTTCCGTGACCAAAATACAACAACCAAAAACAAATTTACAACCAGGAACAAGTACGAACACATTATAGTGCCCAGTAAAATTGAAGTGTGCTTCGAGTAGCAAGCTCACATGCACATGGTATAGCAGTAATTTTTGAAGAATATAATGAAAATCAAAACATACCTAATTTTTTCTTTACAACAAACATTGCATAGCTTTCCATCTGCGTGCAATTTTCCGTGAAGACACGACATTCATGGATGTGTGGTAAAAAAAACAAATACTTTCAATATTATTCTTTTTAGGGCATCGATTTTTTCCTGATCCAAACCTTCACAAATGTGGTTCCATCATGAGATTTGGCACATGTGAAACTCTCCTCAATTTTAATCTAAAAACGATTTTCCTTTTTTACTATTTCGGCATGTTCTACTGTTCATCCGGGAGCAGAAACTCAATTCTGTATATATTCCAGCCCTCCCAGAGAGGGGCTAAGAATGCCATAAAGAATGAGTAGTAATACTTGACAGTTGACACATGAGAGTGCTGAAACATCAAGCACGCAAAGCTGGTAGTCAGACCATATAAACTGAGTTGCTTAGCAGAGTGCTGGTATATAAGACACAGAAGGCTGGTTGGTAGTCAGGCCATATATAAGCATAGTAATAATCGACACATCAGAGACAGATAACAGAGACTAGGGGATAAACAGAGAGCTCCATCATGAGACATCCAACAACATCAACTGCAGAGTGCCCTCACTCTGAATGTCCAACACTAGCCTGACGTGCCGAAATCCCCAGACGTACAAGCTCGACAACGGCGCCAGCACCAAAGAACCACTTCACTTTTCCATATATACCCTGCAAAACTCTTGGCATGACATTCTCGTTGTACTCCCTTCAAAAGAAAAGAGGACAAATTGTTAAGTCAGAGAGATGCTGAAGTTACACTAAATAATAACTACAAAGGGTAAAATGCCATCTTGGACATTCCACATTTCCAAAAAGGACTTCATGTACTCAGGATCGTCATTTGTGTAAAATAAAGCAACAAACTGTAATGATCTTACCTGATATGTGACAAAATTTTGTTAATCTGTTTGTCTAGCAATCTTGCCTCCCGAATGACCTCCTCTTCAGTGGCTGACTCAAAATCTAAAATTCTTTTCCCATGCTGTTCACCCTACAAGCCAAGTAAACCAACATAAGCAGGCAATGCGAAATGCAAACTTGCTGTTCAAGTGTTGATAATTAATATTGCAAAAGAAAGATACGTCTAAATCCAAACATCTTCATAGAAAATGCAGCTCTGCCGGTCTATGCCAGACAAGAAACAATTTCATATACAGGGATTTGGGGTGGGAGGGGAAGTCGGTGATTGGTGAATGGAAGGGATTCACCAAATCCCCCCATAATCCCCAGCCCAGCCGCTTTGGGGCTTGAAACCCCGGTGTGCCAAACAAGGCCTACAAAGGAGGATCCACCAGGCCAGACCAGAGGGGCATGGCATCCATCTAACGCACCAGATGACCATGTATTTTACGCGGCGAAATCACGCGGCTGAGGCTTGCTGTGCCGGTGAGGAATTCCAGTTCTTCAAGCAAGCGGGCGGGCAAGGGAGGTGGGGAGCGAAAGAACCTGACGGGGGGCTGCGGAGAAGGGCCAGGAGCGGACCGCCGGCGACCCGCGGGATACCGACGGCGGCTGGAGAGCGGCGGAGAGCGGGGCCCGCACCTTGGTGACCAGGTTACGCAGCGCCATGGGATGGGATGGGATGAGATGGCCGAGATCGATCGAGCTTGGAGACGGCGGCTAGGGTTCGATCTCGGTTTTCTTCTCTCTCCAAGTTTCTTCTTCCTGCTCCTTTACTTTCTTTCTTTCTTTTTTGAGGTAAATACATTGGGAGTCTTAGAACTTGCACGTGACGATCAGTTTAGTGCACAAACTTGTAAAATACGTGATTTTGGTTATCGAACTTACGTGAGCGTGCAAATACGGTCACATATCCAGTACGCAGAGTATCCGATACTTGCTTGGCAGGTCAGAGGGTGCAAGGCCCACTGTCAATGACAAGATGGCACTCGGTGCGACATGTTCTTGCTTAAAACAGCCTCGTCTTTGTTTATTTGCAGAAAAACAATCATCATTGGTATCAAAAACACGCTCGAGCGAGGAGCGAAATACAGAAGCGCGAGTGGTGGGTCTTTGGTCTAGCTAGTTCAGGTACGCACAAAAAAGATCCAATCATTGCAACAGGAACATTTACGTGTCTAACATGAGATACAATTTCACTTATACCGAAAACATCCGGGATTATCAACTAAATATGTGTCATGCACATGACGTGACTTCATATGATGTTCGACACATGTTCTTGCGTAAAATGTAGAGTCAACAGTTTATGAAATATAAACTTGTGTATTACATAAAATATATTTATTTAATACAGACATTTAAAATGTTATTAAATAAAAAAATAATGAATACAAAAAGAATTATACACTCGTGGCTTATATTTAAATTATACAGAATGATGAATACAATATTTATTAAATATTTATGAATATTCACTTGTGTATAATTTTTAATCATGATTTATATTCAAAAAGAATATATAATTTACATATTAGACACGATTAATATTCATAACAAGACTTTAGATTTTATATTATGAATATTTTACTTATACAAACATAAGATTTTAAAAACGTGTGTATAATTATTGAAATTCTTGTATAATTAAAATAATATTTATGAATAGTAATTATAAAAATACTTATATTATTATGACACAATTTTTTTAATTAACAATATTATCTTAAAATAATACATGAACAAAGTTTTCTGCTTCAAAAATTTCAAAAAAACGAACAGGTGCAACTATACATACATTTTTTAATTATTACTATTTTTAAAATTATTATTTTTATTTTTAAAGTTATTCTACAAATTTTGAAAACAATGTTTTTGCAATTATGAATATTTAAAAAATATTTGTATTATAATTATGAAAATATCTTTTAGAATTCATAAATATTATTTTAAAATAATAAATGAACAATATTTGAAAGTCATTTTATTATTGAGATTATAATTTACATACTACATATCTATTAATCTGTAAAAAAAAGGAGAGCAGATGCAAAATAGGCCGCACAAAATGGAACCCATTTCTGCTACACGAGCTCCTTCGTTATAGTACAGTAAAGCAAAATTATACTACGTAAACGTCCACAGGATTGGGTTGGAGTGGCTTGGCCGGATTGTGTCCTCGCCTTAGGCGTGTGTTCTAGACTGGGCGACACACTTCTTCGTATTTAAATTTCGCTATATACTGATAAGTGGGACCCATCAATTGTTAATTTTTCACAAATAAAAAAGACTATGGGGTTTTGTGCAAAAACACTTTGCGCTGAGCGCCATCTGTTGCTGACAGCAGGCAGCCAAGCATCGGATACGCCCATGTACGGGATATGTGACCGTATTTGCACGTCCGCACAAGTTCAATGACCAGAATCACGTATTTTACAAGTTTGTGCACCAAACTGACCGTCGCGTGCAAGTTTGAAGATTCCCGGTGTATTTATCTCTTCTTTTTTCTCGTCGTCCCGCGGGCTTAAACAGACTTTGGCACATGGGCTGGCAGCCCAGCCCGTTTGGTGGCAAGGCAGGCCAGGGATTTCAGCGCAGCCCGGTGGTGAAAATCACTTACGACGGAGCCCTAAAAGACGAAATCACTAATCGAGGAGTGTTTGTTGTAAAGATCACTCCAACTTTCCATGTTGCGACAAATGACGCACATGCAGCGCATCATTTGTCGCAATTTGGGAGTTTTTCCTTTTTTCATAGATTCGTTTATTTAAAACATTTTATCTCTCAAACCGTGCATCCAAATCTCAAACCGCTTTCACCGTTGGATTCCTCGTATCGAGATCTTTAAAACTAGATCCCATGTTGATAGGTTTTGATAAACTTTTTTTCATGAAAAAACCGATCCGGGAGCACTGGTTTTTTTCGTTTTATGAAATCACAACCGTGCCTATCGCGGAAGCAAAACCGTGACTCTTGCGGAAGAAAAAGAAGAAGAGAAAACGCGTCTTTTTCCGTTTCCGAGGAGGCATGGCCGTGACTCTCGCAAAAGCACATCCGTGCCTCTCGCGAAGCGAAACCGTGACTCTTGCGAAAGGAAAAAAAAACAGAAAATGAGTTTTTTTCTTTCCGAGAGGCACGGCCGCGACTCTCGCGGAAGTAAAAACCGTGACTCTCGTGAAAGAAAAAAACAGAAAACACATTTTTTTCCGTTTCCGAGAGGCACGGCCGTGACTCTCGCGAAAGCACAACCGTGCCTCTCGCGGAAGCAAAGCCGTGACTCTTACGAAAGGAAAAAACAGAAAACCTCTTTTTTTTGTTTCCGAGAGGCACGGCCGTGATTGTCTCGAAAGCAAAACCGTGCCTCTCGTGAAAGGAAAACCGTGACTCTCGCGAAAGGAAAGAAAAAAGAAAACACATTTTTTTCATGCAACATTTTTTTATTTTTTTGTCGAAAAGCTAAGGAAGACCGGTGAAAAACCAAAACCTTAAAAAAAACCCTAGAAAAAATCCGTTTAAATAGCCGAAAACGCGTGAGGAAAAATAAAAAAATAAAATCCAGAAAGAGCGCCCAGAGCGCGGCACGTGGCGAATGGCTGAGAGCGTGTCAAGTGGCGCTGATCGTTGCGAGGCCACCGAAGAAGCGCTCGTTAACTAGTGGCTCCCAAAACAAAACCTTTTCTACAACGGACCCCTCAAAAAAAAAAACTTCTTCTACAACGGTTGTCGCCTCTCGACGCCGCAAGCCCACGACCGTGCTTCTCACCGGACAGTGGGGCAGTGGATTGGATCAATGTGAGTGGGGACAACCATAGGCAACAATGCAACGCTCGGCAATTATACATTTATTTATCTACTCCATCCGTTTGAAATTACTCGTCGCAAAAATAAATGTACCTAAAAGTAAAAAACATCTAGATACATCCATACATGTGACAAGTAATTCAGAACGAAGGGAGTACTAACTAAAAAAGATTTGGTCAATCATGACATGTTACAAAAAAAACCTGACCCTTTTATCCGGTTTCCTGATAAGGGGGCAGCAACAGCCCGACACCAGACCTAACCGGCCAACATAACCGCACCTCTCTCTTCCTTCTAACCCTAGCCCTCCTGCCGGCGGCAATACTCACCATGGACCGAGCTCCCGTCCTCCCCATCCCATCGGCATAAAAGTAACCTCCCCGCGTGCAATCCAATACCCCCTATGATCTTGCGCCTACAAAAAACAACCCACGCACGCACGGTTCCAATCATCATGCATGTGTTTTGATCGATCAACTGGTCTGCGGGCGAGTGTTTTGATTGTGTGTGCATTCAGTCGGGTGAGATCCAGCCGACGAGGATACTCTGAGGCTCATAAATTTGCATAATTAATCATAGGCATCTTATCCTCTTTTTTAAGATACTCCCTCTATTTCTAAATATTTGTCTTTTTAGAGAATTCAAATGAACTACCATATACGAATATATATAGACATATTTTAGAGTATAGATTCGCTCATTTTGCTTCGTATATAGTTATTTGTTAAAATCTCTAGAAAGAAAAATATTTAGGAATGGAGGAAGTATATCACATGGAAACCAACATTCAAAGAAATTTCATGGAACCACGTTTAAAAGTTTTAGCACTCTGAAAAAGTACGGGATGTTAAGATGATGATGATGATGATTATTGATATGCCGAATTTTCAAGTTGAAACACCACATGGATGCGAGCTATGAAAGAAAAATAAAAAATTAACAGTGATGTTACTATTCAACACAATTCAATGCTAATTTTTTTCATAGCTCGCATTCCATAATGTGTTTCAACTTGAACTTCCGCAACACAATAGAACATAGCACTCTTAATATCCCACTTTTTCTTAGATTTTTTTCAAAACTTTGAAACATCGTTTAGTACTGGATTCTATCAGTTTCCAGCAAATGTTGGTTGGCACATTGATGTTCTTTTTCCTCGTATTTTTTTCCATGACCATCGAGGAAAAGATCGCAATTTGAAGATATTGTTGGTTGCGAGCATACAAGCAGTGTTTTCGGTTTTCCGACGCACAACATTTCTTCTTCCATTGGTTTTCCTGTGTGGAACGACAGTGGATTAGTTTTCCTTTTCCTTTTCCTTTTCATTTTCTATTTTCAATCATATTTATTTTTTCCTTTTTCATTTTAATTATTATAATAAATATAAAAAACATGGACAATATTTAAAATGCCATGCACATTTTTGAAACACGAGTGCAAAAAATCTAAATTTTGTGAATCTTTTAAAAATCACACGTTTTAAAATGTGTGAACACTTTGAATTACATCAACATTTATTTTTATGCGCAAAGAATTTAAATTACATAATGTGTGTGTATTTTTTCTATTTAAATGATTTTTCTAGAATGTAAGAACATTTCTCTCAGTCACATAAACAAAATTGGCACTTTTTAATGTTTTTATCCGGTTTTATACAATCGTTAAATTAATAATTTTATGATACATATAGAATATATCGAATATTTCATAAAATATATAAGGAAAAAAAGGAAAAGGAAAAAAATAACAAAACAAAATAAAACTTCATCCGCCACCTTGATGTGCGTGGCCCATGGAGGCCTGGGTGAGCACGCCCATACCTGTCGTTAGTTCTCCCTCTAATCTATATCTATACCTACTAATAAAAGAAAGAGCTATTGCTTCTTGCCACCGTAATTTCGTTCGTTTTCGGTCTGTAAAGTTTCGTACGTTGCCGTTCGGTTTCGTACGTGTGGTTTGGAGATTAGATGGGCCAGAATTTATATTTCTGTTATGGTCCGCTACTAAAAAAATCGCTCCATGTGCTAAAATTAGATACTACTTTTGTGATTAATAGTCCCACCCTGCTCTTCTAGATCATGTCCTAGCAATTTAAATATGTTCTCTAATTTCAATAGACCATGTCATGTGCACAAGAGGATCTGTCTAATCTGATTTTAACCCAAGTCTCATATGATTTATTTTCAGGACAACAATATGTTCTGCTGCATTAATAAAACTGCCCGGCTCATCTTTCACCAGGTAATGTTATCATCATCATAGTGATCATATTCGAACCGCCATAAGCCGAGACTTACATAACATGCTATAGACAAAGTGCACAAGAGCCATAAGTAGAGCGCCCGTACATAACACATGCCATCATCAATAAACAAAACAGCGAATGGACATTTGATCGCCTACTTGGACCCTGCTATCACAGCCACAAGAGAAGCAGGCATGACCACCTTGAGAGTCCAACCCAGGTACTTGTCTGCCCTTTGAAACCTCTGAGCCCAGACCCTTCAAGAAAAAGAGTGCAGAAACCATAGCATTAGGGTCTCAGTTCAAATCATCTAATACTAATTGTAGCCAAAAGCATCTGACGAATAAATTATGGTCGCATACTTCGCAGACTCCAGCTGTTTTTCTGACCGTTCAAGGAGGAACAGACTGAACTCATACTTCTTTTTAGCACGTATCTTGGAAATATCCTCGTGTTCAACCTACAATTCAGTGATAACACGATATAAGCTCGGATGTCAACGTGCAGTGTAAATGATGACAAAATTTTGCAAGCAATGCCGTCTTGAATTTGCTCAAGTCCCACGAAATATATCATTCAATAGTGTTATCTTGAATCTGCTTATATCACGCAAGCACATCAACAACAGTAGTATGCTAAAACCAACAGAGGGTGCTGAGACATTCTCAAAGGTAGTACCTTCTTTCCCTTCAAAAATAACTTAATCAAAATCCAATTATTTATTCTACAAGAATGAAATGCTTGTTATACCTAATATACTCAGTTTAACCTGTATCTGTTTTAATTCTATTCTTTATCCTTTGTGTATGAATTTGCAATCATGCAGAAGGCTTCCAAGTCGGTAGAAAAAAAAAGCACTGATCACCACTTGACCGCATCTCACATCTTTATATAATTGCAGCTTTGTCAGTCTATTGACTCTACTCAAGTACCCATTTTTCTGAAAAACTACCAAGATGCTTTTATCATTAACCATACTATGCCAAGGTAATCACAGGATGTTGCAATCATGTTAAAAGGTGGCTCAAGTAGTATTTGCCTTCCTATGTATTGCTGATTTGGTACTGTTTTGCAACAATACACAGCAAATGGTATGGTATCTCAGTGGACAGAAGAAGGGGATTAATCAACATTTAACCTTTTCTGACATCTTTAATAGCAACTTTGTCAGCCTATCCAAGTACCCATTCATCTCACAAACTAACCTAGATGCTTCACTGCTTCAGAAAGGCATTCAAGCGAGTAAGAACTAACATCAATTACAACATGGTCTAACTTGAGTTGCCACTCAGTTCTAAAGATGCCCCTCGTAAAGATACGGATGCAGGTTAAAAGGACAATCCAAGAGAGAGCACAGGCCTGTTTTTGTGATGGAAATATTCTCCCCCCTCCCTTGTTTTGAAACACCTACTTTTGCACTCAAGGATGATATAGTCTACAGCGGGTGTACTGTTCCTCGGTAGCCTTTAGCTCCTTTTTGCAAGGACAAAAAAAAAATGATGTGTGACGAGTCTTACGTAATCTGGTGTTCACTGATAATCTGTGCTACCTGAGGGTAATTTTCAATGCATTATGTTCTTCTGTTTATTCAAGTTTACAGATTTATGACTTGTAGATATCATGTGTTGCATAGTAATTCATTATCGAATCTATTAATTAGAATTTCCAACAGCATTAACTATTGACTGCAGTCATTCAAGGAGCACACCATATATCAGTCGAAATCTTATACTATTAAATCGTTTTCTCAAGCAGTATATTATCCTAACTTGCAGGATAAATAAATCTGACCCATCCCGATCTGCATCATTTATAAAGGGAAGGTGTTCGCTTTATTATGCTTCTGTTTTCGTATATTTCAGAAAAGTTTCCACATGAAACTGCTTGGATGTGGTGATGATAGCAGTTTTATTGTCTGGAAGACAAGCCCTTAATCCACAGTGCTTCTTCAGATACAATCAAGACACACCCATTCATAAATCTTTTTGTTAGTTAGTACCGTATTGATCTGATGTTAATACCTAACAATGAATTTGGATGTAGTAATAATGAACTAACTGAAATTTCATTATCCTGTCTGACAGACCATAAGAATGTTATGGTTCATTCCATTACTGCAACTTTTTTTTAGAAAATTTATTAAGGTGATCAGCGACTATATCACTGCCAGATCGAATTGGATGAACAGGCTATGGGAAAAGGGTGGCAAGAGGCATTGATTCCCAGGAGACGAACATGGCCTTAGACTGAGGATCCATCCAAAGAGGGTGTTGTGTACATCTAACGCTTCAGAGCACGGTGTATTTTACGCGGCAGGCGAGGAGCGCCGCCAAAATCAAGAGACCTCGATCCGGATTGACTGGACGAGCATATCGACACATACGCAATGCGATTCTCCGAGCGGGCACAGGGAGCGGGGAACGAACCTGACGGGAGAAGGGCCGAGAGCGCGCCGCCTGCGCCCCGCGGGATACCGACGGCGGCCGGAGAGCGGCGGCGGCCGGGGTCCCCATCCTGGTCACAAGGTTACGCAGCGCCATGAGGTGAGATGCGGCGATCGATCGATCGGGTTTGGTCTCTTCTCTCTCCAAGCCTCGTTCCGCTCCTTTTTTTTTTTCTCTCCGCTCGCTATGTCTTCAAGGCCTTTCCACACCTCAAGATACAATCAGGATCCATCACCTTGCCTTTTTCATCTTTTTTAAAGCCTTCTTACCTTGTAAACTTTGGAAACATTTCCACTCCTCATAAGGAGCCGCGTGATCTTTATTTATATGCGACAGGAAAAGCCCCTATTCGTTCGTGGCGTACAAGTTGAAGCCGATCGTTAGGATACAGTGGTACATATAAAGAACAAGAGAAACACGAGAGGGAATAGAAATAAGAAGAGTTTGAGATTACAACGTGGTTTAAACTGAATCTTAACATTCTCCCTTAATGTAAACTATCTTATATTTAAGTTTCTCTTGAACTTCTCAAACGGTCTTGCTGGAAGGGCTTTGGTGAACCCGTCTGCCACTTGATCTTTGAAAGGAATAAACCGTATGTCCAACTTCTTCTCTGCAATCCTTTCTCTCATAAAATAAAAGTCAATTTCAATATGTTTGGTTCTACCATGAAAAACTGGATTAGCAGAAAAATAGGTTGCTCCTAAATTGTCACACCATAAACAAAATATACAACGTTGCTTAATTCCTAGCTCATGAAGAAGTGATTCCAACCAAATAATCTCAGCAATGGCATTTGCTAAGGATTTGTACTCAACTTCTGTACTTGATCTCGACACCGTGGCTTGTTTTCTGACACTCCAGGAGATAAGATTAGAGCCAAAAAATACTGCAAAGCTTCCAGTTGATTTTCTATCATCACTGCATCCTGCCCAGTCAATATCAGAAAATGCACTAACAAGAGTAGAACTAGAACGTTTGAACTGGAGACCCAAACTTGCAGTATGCTTTATGTATCTTATAATTCTTTTAACAGCTGTCCAGTGTGCAGTAGTAGGTGCATGCAAATACTGACAAACCTTGTTAACTGCAAAGGATATATCTGGTCGTGTCAACGTCAAGTATTGCAAAGCTCCCACAACACTCCTATATTTTGTGCTTTCTTCTTTCTTGAGTGGCTCACCTTCAAATGCTGAAAGTTTTTTCTGAAGAGGACAATGGAGTGGGTGAAGGCTTACAGTCCTTCATCCCCATACAAATTAGAAGTTCAGTAGCATATTTTCCCCGATTCAGTACTATGCCATCTTGAACCTTCTTAGTTTCAGTGCCTAGGAAGAAGTGTAGATCACCAGATCTTTGAGAGCAAATTCTGAACTTAGATCATGCAGAAGAGCATTAGTAGCACTTTGTGAAGAACTTGCAACTATAATATCATCAACATATATCAGCACAAATATAACTATTTCCCTTGTTATAAATGAAGAGTGATGTGTCAGCCTTGGATGCAATAAAACCAAGACGCCTCAACTGAGAGCTCAACCTTGAGTACCATGCTCTCGGTGCTTGTTTCAAGCCATAAAGAGCCTTATCAAGCTTGCACACATAGTGGGGTGTTTTTTTATTCTCATACCCAGGTGGTTGTCTCATGTAAATCTCCTCTTCCAGAACACCATGCAAAAACACACTCTAAACATCTAGCTGTCTCAAGCTCCACCCCTAGACACAACAATAGCTACCACAAGCCTAATAGTTGCAGCTTTGACGTCAGGACTGAAAGTATCTTCATAATCCAAATCATACCGTTGCTTAAAACCTTTTGCAACTAGTCGTGCCTTATATATGTCAATCGAGCCATCTGCCCTTTTTTATTCTATAAACCCATTTACAATCAATGATATTTTTACCTCTTTGTTTAGGTACAAGATGCCAAGTTTTGTTTCTTATAAGTGCAGAGTATTCTTCATCCATTGCATTTTTCCACCTCAGATCTCTGAGTGCATCTTCTAACCTTGTTGGTTCCCCTGCAATACACAACATGCCATATGGTATAGTTCTATCAGTTCAGATTTTTGGATTTCTTATACCTTTTTGTAATCGAGTTGAAACACACGAGATGACCGGTTCAACAGGAAGTGTCATTTGTTGTGCAGGGGGCGATGCAGATTTAGCCGCAGAAGATCCTGATCCTGGAGAAACATCATATCCACTTTGCACAACAGATCTGGAGTTGGACATTGTAGCATGCGTTGTGGCCCCTGTTCCTGAATCAGCAGCCACAGAGAATCCCGAGCCAGTCGCTGTCACGGCCTCTCGCTCGCGCGTGGATTACGGCGATCCCGAGCCGGCCGCTGGCGCATGCAGGCACGTGGGTCGTGGGCCAGCCGCTACAGCAGATGATGTGGCGCCCGCCCGCTGGCTGGACTGGGCTCTGCCAGGCATGCGATCCCGTGCAGATCCCCGCACGCGATCCATGGGATCCTGACGCACAGGAGTTCCAGGTGACGCGGGATCCTCCTCGTGTCCAGCGCCTATTCCGTCTCCTTCCTGTGCATGAAATATAACATCATTTTCAATGAAATTTTGATCATTTTCTTCACCGTTTTCTGCAGTGTTTTCTTCTGTGTCTTCTCCATGAGCCTACACAGCTATAGACACAGGACAAGTACTAGTAGAATCATCATTTTGGTTAGTACAATTGTCGCCCCCATGATCAAAATCACGAAGATTAAACGGAAGAAGAATTTCCTTTTTAAGGAGGGCTCCAGCATTAGGATGAAGAGATGCAAAGGGAAAGACAGACTCATCAAAAACAACATCACGAGATATGTAGACCCTACCAGTGGAGATATCTAGACATTTGACCCCTTTGTGAATTGGATTATATCCAAGAAAAGCGCATTGCTTTGAACGAAAGGCAAGTTTATGTGCATTGTATGGTCTAAGGTTGGGCCAGCATGCACAACCAAATACACGAAGTGATTTGTAATCAGGAGTGATGCCAAAAAGTCGTGTGATAGGAGTTTCAAACTTGATGACTCTGCTAGGAAGCAAGTTTATAAGATATGTGGCAGTTAAGAATCCTTCATCCCAAAATTTTAGTGGCATGGATGCATTTGCTAGTAGGGCTAGCTGATACGTCTCCAACGTATCTATAATTTTTGATTGTTCCATGCTATTATATTATCTGTTTTGGATGTTTAATGGGCTTTATTATACACTTTTATATTATTTTTTGGACTAACCTACTAACCCAAGGCCCAGTGCAAATTGCTGTTTTTTTGCCTATTTCAGTGTTTCGCAGAAAAGGAATATCAAACAGAATCCAAACGAAATAAAACCTTCGGAAGAGTTATTTTTGGAACAAACATGATCTAGGGCACTTGGAGTAAACGTCAAGAAAGGAGCGAGGAGGCCATGAGGCAGGGGGCGCTTGCCCCCTAGGCGCGCCCCCACCCTCGTGGGCCCCTCGTAGCTCCACCGACCTACTTCTTCCTCCTATATATATCCATATACCCTAAAAAACATCCAGGAGCACCACGAAACCCTATTTCCACTGCCGCAACCTTCTGTACCCAAGAGATCCCATCTTGGGGCCTTTTCCGGAGCTCCGCCGGAGGGGGAATCGATCACGGAGGGCTTCTACATCAACACCATAGCCTCTCCGATGATGTGTGAGTAGTTTACCATAGACCTTCGGGTCCATAGTTATTAACTAGATGGCTTCTTCTCTCTCTTTGGATCTCAATACAAAGTTCTCCTCGATCTTCTTGGAGATCTATTCGATGTAATTCTTTTTGCGGTGTGTTTGTCGAGATCCGATGAATTGTGGGTTTATGATCAAGATTATCTATGAATAATATTTGATTCTTCTCTGAAATCTTTTATGTATGATTTGTTATCTTTGCAAGTCTCTTCGAATTATCAGTTTGGTTTGGCCTACTAGATTGATCTTTCTTGCAATGGGAGAAGTGCTTAGCTTTGGGTTCAATCTTGCGGTGTCCTTTCCCAGTGACAGCAGGGGCAGCAAGGCATGTATTGTACTGTTGCCATCGAGGATAAAAAGATGGGGTTTATATCATATTGCTTGAGTTTATTCCTCTACATCATGTCATCTTGCCTAATGCGTTACTCTATTCTTATGAACTTAATACTCTAGATGCATGCTGGATAGCAGTCGATGTGTGGAGTAATAGTAGTAGATGCAGAATCGTTTCAATCTACTTGTCGCGGACGTGATGCCTATATACATGATCATGCCTAGATATTCTCATAATTATGCACTTTTTTTTATCAATTGATCGACAGTAATTTTTTTACCCACCGTAATACTTATGCTATCTTGAGAGAAGCCACTAGTGAAACCTATGGCCCCCGGGTCTATTTTCCATCATATAAGTTTCCAATCTATTTTATTTTGCAATCTTTATTTTCCAATCAATATCATAAAAATACCAAAAATATTTATCTTATTATCTCTATCAGATCTCACTCTCGTAAGTGACCGTGAAGGGATTGACAACCCCTTTATCGTGTTGGTTGCGAGGTTCTTATTTGTTTGTGTAGGTACGAGGTGACTTGCGTGTAGTCTCCTACTGGATTGATACCTTGGTTCTCAAAAACTAAGGGAAATACTTACGCTACTTTGCTGCATCACCCTTTCCTCTTTAAGGGAAAACCAACGCAGTGCTCAAGAGGTAGCAAGAAGGATTTTTGTCGCCGTTGCTGGGGAGATCTACGCACAAGTCAAGACATACCAAGTACCCATCACAAACTCTTATCCCTCGCATTACATTATTTGCCATTTGCCTCTCGTTTTCCTCTCCCCCACTTCACCCCTGCCGTTTTATTTGCCCTCTTTTTCGGTTTGCCTCTTTTTTGCTCGCTTCTTGTGTGCTTGTGTGTTGGATTGTTTGTCATGATGGCTCAAGATAATACTAAATTGTGTGATTTTTCCAATACCAACAATAATGATTTTATTAGCACTCCGATTGCTCCCCTTACCGATGCTGAATATTGTGGAATTAATACTGCTTTGCTGAATCTTGTCATGAAAGATCCATTTTCTGGCCTTCCTAGTCAAGATGCCGCTACCCATCTAAACATCTTTGTTGATTTGTGTGATATGCAAAAGAAGAAAGATGTGGATAATGATATTGTTAAATTGAAGCTATTCTCGTTTTCGCTTAGAGATCATGCTAAAACTTGGTTTTCTTCTTTGCCTAAAAATAGTATTGATTCATGGAATAAGTGCAAAGATGCTTTTATATCTAAGTATTTTCCTCCCGCTAAGATCATCTCTCTTAGAAACAATATTATGAACTTTAAGCAACTAGATCATGAGCATGTTGCAGAATCTTGGGAGAGGATGCAATTAATGATTCGCAATTGCCCTACTCATGGTTTGAATTTATGGATGATCATACAAATTTTTTATGCTGGATTGAATCACTTTAGGAGAAGCTACCAAACTCCTAGATAATATTATGGCTAATTATTCTCAATGTCACACCGAAAGATCTACTAGTAAAAATGTTCATGCTATAGAAGAAATTAATGTTTTGAGTGGAAAGATGGATGAACTTATGAAATTGTTTGCTAGTAAGAGTGTTTCTTCTGATCCTAATGATATGCCTTTGTCTACTTTGATTTAGAATAATAATGAATCTATGGATGTGAATTTTGTTGGTAGGAACAATTTTTGTAACAACGCGTATAGAGGAAACTTTAATCCTAGGCCGTATCCAAGTAATTCCTCTAATAATTATGGTAATTCCTACAACAATTCTTATGGAAATTATAATAAGATGCCCTCTGATTTTTAATCTAGTATTAAAGAATTTATTAGTTCACAAAAGAGTTTCAATGCTTTGATTGAAGAAAAATTGTCTAAGATTGATGAGTTGGCTAGGAACGTGGATATAATTTCTCTTGATGTTGATTATTTGAAACTTAGATCTATTCCACCTAAGCATGATATCAATGAGTCTCTCAAAGCCATGAGAATTTCCATTGATGAGTGCAAGGAAAGAACCGCTAGGGTGCGTGCAAAAAAGGATTGCTTTATAAAAGCGTGTTCTTCTAGTTTTGATGATAATAAGGATGAAGATCTAAAAGTAATTGATGTGTATCCTATTAAATATTTGTTTTGCAATATGAATCTTGATAATGATGGGAATGGAGATGAGTCAACTTTAGTTAAAGGCGTCCCAATGATTTGGAGTTTTTAGATCTTGATGCAAAAACTAATAAAAGTGGGATTGAAGAGGTCAAAACTTTACATAGCAATGAACCCACTATTTTGGATTTTAAGGGATTTAATTATGATAATTTCTCTTTGATAGATTGTATTTCCTTGTTACAATCCGTGCTAAATTCTCCGCATGCTTATAGTCAAAATAAAGCTAACATATCGTTGATGCTTTACTGCAATCTTATGAAGAAAAGATTGAATTAGAAGTTTCTATACCTAGAAAACTTCATGATGAGTGGGAACCTACTATTAAAATTAAAATTAAAGATCATGAATGCTATGTTTTATGTGATTTGGGTGCTAGCGTTTCCACGATTCCAAAAACTTTGTGTGATGTGTTAGGTTTCCGTGAATTTGATGATTGTTCTTTAAATTTGCATCTTGCGGATTCCACTATTAAGAAACCTATGGGAAGGATTAATGATGTTCTTATTTTTGCAAATAGGAATTATGTGCCCGTAGATTTCATTGTTCTTGACATTGATTGCAATCCTACATGTCCCATTATTCTTGGTAGACCTTTCCTTAGAACGATTGGTGCAATCATTGATATGAAAGAAGGGAATATTGGATTCCAATTTCCGTTAAGGAAAGGCATGGAACACTTTACTAGAAAGAAAATTAAATTACCTTATGAATCTATTATGAGAGCCACCTATGGATTGCATACTAAAGATGATAATACCTAGATCTATTCTTGCTTTTATGCCTAGCTAGGGGCGTTAAAGATAGCGCTTGTTGGGAGACAACCCAATTTTATTTTTGTTTCTTGCTTTTTGGTTCTGTTTAGTAATAAATAATTCATCTAGCCTCTGTTTAGATGTGGTTTTATGCTTTTAATTAGTGTTTGTGCCAAGTAGAACCTTTGGGAAGACTTGGGGGGAGTTTTTGCGATCTTGCTGTAAAAAACAGAAACTTTAGCGCTCACGAGATTTGCTGCCATTTTTTACCGGAGAGTGTGATTAGGTTGATTCTTTTTGAAGATGATTAATAGAAAAATTCCTCACGTCCACCAATTTATTTCAGAATTTTTGGGTTACAGAAGTATTCAAAACCTACAGATTACTACAGACTGTTCTGTTTTTGAGAAATTCTGTTCTTCGTGTGTTGTTTGCTTATTTTGATGAATCTATGGTAGTATCAGAGGGTATGAACCATATAGAAGTTGGAATAAAGTAGGTTTAACACCAATATAAATAAATAATGAGTTCATTACAGTAACTTAAGTGGTGGTTTTTTTTCTTATACTAACGGAGCTCATGAGATTTTTTGTTGAGTTTTGTGTTGTGAAGTTTTCAAGTTTTGGGTAAAGATTTGATGGATTATGGAATAAGGAGTGGCAAGAGCCTAATCTTGGGGATTCCCAAGGCACCCCAAGGTAAAATTCAAGGACAACAAAAATCCTAAGCTTGGGGATGCCCCGGAAGGCATCCCGTCTTTCGTCTTCGTCCATCGGTAACTTTACTTGAGGCTATATTTTTATTCACCACATGATATGTGTTTTGCTTGGAGCGTCTTGTATGATTTGAGTCTTTGCTTTTTAGTTTACCACAATCATCCTTGCTGTACACACCTTTTGGGAGAGACACACATGAATCGGAATTTATTAGAATACTCTATGTGCTTCACTTATATCTTTTGAGCTAGATAATTTTTCTCTAGTGTTTCACTTATATCTTTTAGAGCACGGTGGTGGTTTTATTTCATAGAAATTATTGATCTCTCATGCTTCACTTATATTATTTTGAGAGTCCTTTAGAACAGCATGGTAATTTGCTTTGGTTATAAAATTGGTCCTAATATGATAGGAATCCAAGATTGGTATAATAAAAACTTTCATAAAAAGGTGCATTGAATACTATGAGAAGTTTGATACTTGATAATTATTTTGAGATATAAAGATGGTGATATTAGAGTTGTGCTAGCTGAGTAGCTGTGAATTTGAGAAATACTTGTGTTGAAGATTGCAAGTCCCGTAGCATGCACGTATGGTAACCGTTGTGTAACAAATTTGAAACATGAGGTGTTCTTTGATTGTCTTCCTTATGAGTGGCGGTCGGGGACGAGCGATGGTCTTTTCCTACCAATCTACCCCCCTAGGAGCATGCGCGTAATGCTTGATTTTTGATGACTTGTAGATTTTTGGAACAAGTATGTGAGTTCTTTATGATTAATGTTGAGTCCATGGATTATACACACTCTCACCTTTCCATCATTGCTAGCCTCTTTGGTACCGTGCATTGCCCTTTCCCACCTTGAGAGTTGGTGCAAACTTCGCCGGTGCATCCAAACCCCGTGATATGATACGCTCTATCACACATAAACCTCCTTATATCTTCCTCAAAACAGCCACCATACCTACCTATTATGGCATTTCCATAGCCATTCCGAGATATATTGCCATGCAACTTTCCACTGTTTCATTTATGACACGCTTCATCATTGTCATATTGCCTTGCATGATCATGTAGTTGACATCGTATTTGTGGCAAAGCCACCATGCATAATTTATCATACATGTCACTCTTGATTCATTGCCCTTCCCGGTACACCGCCGGAGGCATTCATATAGAGTCATATTTTGTTCTGGTATCGAGTTGTAATCATTGAGTTGTAAATAAATAGAAGTGTGATGATCATCATTAATAGAGCATTATCCCAAATAAAAAAGGGGAAAGGTAAAAAAAAGTCCCCAAAAAAAGAGAAATAAAAAGGGACAATGGTACTATCCTTTTTTCCCACACTTGTGCTTCAAAGTAGCACCATGATCTTTATGATAGAGAGTCTCTTGTTTTGTCACTTTCATATACTAGTGAGAATTTTTCATTATAGAACTTGGCATGTATATTCCAACAATGGGCTTCCTCAAATGCCCTAGGTCTTCGTGAGCAAGCAAGTTGGATGCACACCCACTTAGTTTATTTTGTTGAGCTTTCATACATTTATAGCTCTAGTGCATCTGTTGCATGGCAATCCCTACTCCTTGCATTGACATCAATTGATGGGTGAGGGAGTCCTGGATTAGGGGGTGTCTGGATGGCCGGACTATACCTTCAGCCGGACTCTTGGACTATGAAGATACAAGATTGAAGACTTCGTCCCGTGTCCGGAAGGGACTTTCCTTGGCGTGGAAGGCAAGCTTGGCGATACGGATATGTAGATCTCCTACCATTGTAACCGACTTTGTGTAACCCTAACCCTCTCCGGTGTCTATATAAACTGGAGGGTTTTAGTCCGTAGGACAACATACAGAACAACAATCATACCATAGGCTAGCTTCTAGGGTTTAGCCTCTCCTATCTCATGGTAGATCTACTCTTGTACTACCCATATCATCAATATTAATCAAGCAGGACGTAGGGTTTTACCTCCATCAAGAGGGCCCGAACCTGGGAAAAACTTCGTGTCCCTTGCCTCCTGTTACCATCCGGTCTAGACGCACAGTTCGGGACCCCCTACCCGAGATCCGCCGGTTTTGACACCGACATTGGTGCTTCCATTGAGAGTTCCTCTGTGTCGTCGCCGTCAGGCTTGATGGCTCCTACGATCATCAATAGCGATGTAGTCCAGGGTGAGACCTTCCTCCCCGGACAGATCTTCATCTTTGGCGGCTTCACACTACGGGCCAATTCACTTGGCCATCTGGAGCAGATCAAAAGCTATGCCCCTGGTCGTCAGGTCAGATTTGGAAGTTTAAACTACACGGCCGACATCCACGGGGACTTGATCTTCGACGGATTCGAGCCACTGCCAAGCGCGCCGCACTGTCACGACGAGCATGATCTAGCTCTGCCGCCAAACAGTGCCCTGGAGGCCGCACCCGCATCGGCTTCGACCCTTAATTCGGAGCCAACTATGCCGATCGAGGACGGGTGGTTGGACGCCGCCTCGGGGGCTGCAATCCCAATGGCAATCGAGCCGAACACTAGCCCCGCACTCCGCGAGACTCATGACTCCAAGGAGCCGGACTCCTCTCCGGACTCTGAACCCTCCACGCCCCTACCGATCGAATCCGATTGGGCGCCGATCATGGAGTTTACTGCCGCGGACATCTTTCAGCACTCGCCTTTCGGTGATATTCTGAAGACACTAAAGTCTCTCTCTGTATCAGGAGAGCCCTGGCCGGACTACGGTCAGCAAGGTTGGGATACTGACGATCAAGTATGGATGCCGACCCACCACCCACTTTGTAGCCACTGTCGACGATTTAACCGACATGCTCGACTTCGACTCCGAAGACATCGACGGTATGGATGCCGATGAAGGAGACGATGAAGAACCAGCGCCTATTAGGCCCTGGAAAGCCACCTCATCATATGACGTATACATGGTGGACGCACCAAAAGATGACGACGAGGAGCGGAAGGACGCACCGAAGTCTTGTTCCCTCGAGAAGCAGTCAAAGCAGCGACGCAAGCGCCGCCCAAAATCCTGCCTCGACAGAAATAACGATCACACAGACCCAGCACTAGAGCAGGGCGAACCGCTACCGGACAACGGCAATCCGGATAATCAAACCGAACAAACAAATTCTATCAAGGATAATGGTCCGGACGACATAACGCCGGACAGGCACCCGGAGCAGCAGAATGCCCGTAAAAGGCTTGTTGCCACCGCGAGGAGTCTTAAAAAGCAGAAGCAAAGGCTCAAGGCTGCGCAACACACACTCCAAATCAGATGGAGTAAAATACTCAACACAGCAGCGAGGTACGATGACAATCGCCCCTCCAAGAGCTACCCAAAGCAGAAACTGCTACCTGAATTCGATGAGGAGGCCTCAGACCCCCCACAACCAAATATCAAAGCAGCCACCTGGCCGGATAGACGACCCCTCTACCAACACAGAGCGGCATACAACGCCACTCACAATACAACACGCGACCCATGCGAGGGCTCGCACCCAAAGGACGGTGCAACAAGATCCATCTATGGACCATGCAAGCGCGCCCCAGCATACAATGCAACACAATAAACATCCGAACAACGTGGTACACCCAGCTACAGGGGCGCCACACACCCTCTATGTTTCACCGATGAGGTGTTGGACCATGAATTTCCAGAGGGATTCAAACCCGTAAACATAGAGACATACGACGGAACCACAGACCCTGGGGTCTGGATTGAGGACTACATCCTTCATATCCATATGGCTCGAGGAGACGATCTCCACGCCATTAAGTACTTACCCCTCAAGCTCAAAGGGCCAGCTCTTCACTGGCTTAAAGGCCTCCCCGAAAGCTCCATTGGAAGTTGGGAAGAGCTCGAAGACGCCTTTCGGGCAAATTTTCAAAGGACTTATGTCCGACCTCCGGATGCGGACGATTTGAGTCATATAACTCAACAGCCCGGAGAGTCAGCCCGAAAGCTTTGGAACATGTTTCTTACTAAAAAGAACCAAATTGTCAAATGTCCGGACGCCGAAGCCTTGGCAGCTTTTAAGCATAGCGTCCGTGACGAATGGCTCGCCAGACACCTCGGCCAAAACAAGCCGAGAACGATGGCCGCATTAACAAGCCTCATGACCCGCTTTTGCGCGGGCGAGGACAACTAGCTAGCCAGATGCAGCACCAGCGACCCCAGTACATCTGAAGTTAGAGATGGAAATGGGAAATCACGGCGCAACAATAACAAACGCCGGAGTAGAGAAGACAACACGAAGAGCACGACAGTACATGCCGGATTCAAAAGCTCTCGGCCAGGTCAAAAGCCGCCCTCTAAAGGCACCAGGGATGAACTGTCCAGCCTCAACAAAATTCTGGACCAGGTATGTCAGATCCATAGTACCCCTGGTAAACCCACTAATCATACCCACAGAGAATGTTGGGTCTTCAAGCAGTCCGGCTAGCTCAACGCCGTACACAAGGGGGAGGATACACCAAGTGAAGATGAGGACGAGCCTCCCAAGCAAGACAATGGGGAACGAAAGAAATTTCCACCAGAAGTCAAAATAGTAAACGCGTTACACGTGATCAAGGGAAAAACAATGCGGCACTCCAAGGAAAACATACCCAAGTGCCTGTCACCACGAAGTCCTGCCACTGGTCATCTCAACCGATCACTTTCGACCATCGCGATTACTCAGCAAGTATCCGACACGCAGGATGGGCTGCCCTGGTATTAGACCCAGTAATTGACGGATATCACTTCACACGAGTCTTGATGGACGGTGGCAGCAATCTAAACCTAATATATCAGGATACAATCCGCGAGATGGGGCTAGACCCAACAAAAATTCGCCACAGCAATACTACCTTTAAAGGAGTAATGCCAGGCCCAGGGGCTCGTTGTACGGGGTCCCTCCTACTACAAGTTATATTCGGCTCCCCCGATAACTTCCGTCGCGAGCATTTAACCTTCCACATCGCTCCGTTCCAAAGTGGCTATCAAGCACTGCTCGGACGCGAAGCTTTCGCTCGCTTTAATGCAATACCACACTACGCCTCCCTCACACTCAAGATGCCCGGTCCACGTGGCATCATTTCAGTGAATGGAAATATCAAGCGACCTCTGCGCGCCGAAGAGAGTGCGGCTGCCAAGTGAAAATATCTTTAAAAACTATCTTTTTGCACGACAACTTTTTCACCTAAATTCCTCTCTTTTACAGATGATCATCGTGCTACACCCGTCCAGGAAACGGCACAACGGAGACACAGGCGCAGACGTGCAGCAGGGACCCGCTCCAAGGATTCTTTTTAGATTAAGACCTTGCATAAACCTTTTTTACTGTCTCTTGTTGATACATATCCACCGTTGAGAAGGATGCCGACGTCTTGGCATGTGGACACACCAGAACAATGCACGTACCTGGACACAAGGGGCTTCTTACAAAGGCCATTATTTAGGCCCGGTTTATACCACAAAGACCGAATACCTTAGGGAGTGTTCGGCGTCACGAGTTTGGCCTTATATGCATCAGCTCCGAATCATTGTCTTTGGTCAAATGCTGGGTTTGCCCGGCTCCTGTGTTTTGGTGCCTTACGTTTCGCTTTACCGGCTAAGGTAGCAGCAGGAGAACTACTGCGATTGTGCCCTGGTTCATCCGGACGAGCACCTCAGTAGAGAAAGCTGAAAACTGACTGTCATGATATAGCGTGAGACTGGTCAACCACTCGATGACCTGTTGGAATGTTAGAATTCCTACGCCTTAACGAAGGGCCATTTTCCGGCCAGGCATGTACGTACCCCGGGATTGGGAGAGTGCGGAGCCACCAGGGGCTATCTAGTAGCCACACTGTCAAACTCCTATGGCTAAGTGAAAGTGCTAAAGCATTATAGTCCGGTTGCCTCGCTCGCTCCGCTATCACCTCCTTAATAGGACCAAGACGTTGGGTTAAGTGTGAACGCGTGTTTTTGCGAGCACCTCCGCATTATATGCGTGGGGGTTGAAGCCGAAGACTGCAATCTTTCAGGTTATACACATGTATACATAAACGACCGCCCAGGAGGCATCATATTACTTTCAGGCAAAAGTATAAAAATAGCCTTATAAAAATTTATACAAGCATTTCGCTTACAATGAGATTATATATCACTCAAACATAATATTTTTTGAGCACCGGGTCTCTATCAAACGAGCACCCTCAAGAACTTCTTCAAAGTAGTGCTCAGCAGCCATTCGACCTATGGCCGAATCCCGCGCTGCAACAGTGGTAGCATCCATCTTCGCCCAGTATGCTTTAACACGGGCAAAGGCCATCCGTGAGCCCTCTATGCACGCCGACCTCTTCATCGCATTAATGCGCGGCACCACGTCAAGGAACTGCTGCACCAAGCTGAAATAGCTGTTTGGTTTTGGCCTTTCCGGCCATAGTTGATCCACAACAGACCTCATGGCAAGTCCGGGCAACCTATTCAGTTCGACCCATTCGGCTAATTGGCCAGTCAATGAAAGCGGACGCGCGGGAGAATGGAATTGTCTCCAAAACAGCTGGTCTACTTCACGGTCCGTCTGACCCTGGAAGTACTTGGCCGCATCGGTAGCGCTCGCCGCCAAATCCATATACACATCATCCGAACTCCACAGCCGATCCAGAGGGGCATACCGTGGATCTTCGAACTTCCTCCGCAGCATAAAGGATTTCCCAGCTACAATATCCCCGGCTTCCCGCAGCTCCTCCTTATTTGCCCTCATAGCAGAGCGGAGGTCTTTTCTCGTTGCAGCAGCCTTCTCAAGGTCCGATGCCTTCGCTTGGTTTTCCTTTTCAAGAACCCGGCAACGGTCGGCAGAGGCTTTTAATTCTATGGCCATCTTGGCCATCTTATCTCGGCTCTCGCCATGCGCGGTCTTCTCGGCTTGCAACTCTTCGGCCGCCTTCAAAGCAGCCGCATTACCCAACCTCGCTTGTTCCTTGGCTCGGGCAAGTTCTGCCCGCAAGGCTTCAACAGTGGCAGCTCCATCTGCAGTCACAACATATTAAAGATACTGGCATCATGCTGCTCTTCCTATGTGGCGTTTACCAGATAATGACACTTACCCTGTGCCTCGTCAAGCCTTTTGTTAACAAGCTCGATGTCGGCGTCTGCTGCATCCAACTGCCGTTCTAAATGGGCAAACTCGCTAGTCTGGCTAGCCACCGGAGCTTCCATCACCTGCACATAGAGGTAGTATGGTTATTACCTGGGAATATGATCCTCTGTTCGTTGTCGTTTCCGACGACAACCAGAGTCTCAGGGGCTTCTATCTACACAGGGCACACCTAGCATGTGCAGGACTATCATACATTCTTTTACGTACCTCAAAGCCTGTCAGTAGACTCATAAAAGCTTCATGCAATCCGCTTTCGGCGGACGAGATTCTCTTCATCACCGTATTCATCAGCACACGGTGTTCATCTGAGATGGCCGCTCGCCCCACCAACTCCCTCAGAACATCCGATCGGACACTAGACGGTGCCGGACTCTTTTGTCTGCTCTCTTCGGGAGCTGGACACTGGGAGCTTCGGGGGTCAATGGGATTATATTCTGGCCTCACCGGACTCAGAGAGGCCCTCCGCGACGACACTTCGGGGTCGCCCGCTTCCGGAGCAGAGGAGTCCGGAGGAGGCGTTTCGCTCTCCATCATCTCTGGAAGAAGATCCCCTGAAGACGAGCTCATTTGAGAGGGGCTAAGGCCCGAACTGCAAAGATATATGCGGTGGTTATTTTCTCAGAAGAAAAAGATGGCATATCTGTACTATTAAAGTATTTCGGGTCACTTACGACTCGCGGGAGAATTGATCCCCCCGCAGACTTTGTGCGGCAGCAGCACCCCCAAGGTAGGACCCTCTGCGGGAGACTTCTTCTCCCGTTTGGAAGCTTCGGCTTCCGAATCCCCGGGCGCAGTCCTTTTCCTCTTCTGGTCGTCTTCCTTCATGGAGACGCTCGCTCCCTCGGTTAGAATGGGCAGCGTTGGGGGCCCACGTCCGCCCGTATTATCCTCCACAGTATCTTCCTTCAAGGGCTCCGGGCAAGGTGCGGTCTGGAGCATCTTTTCCAATACCGGATTTTCCAAACCCTCAGGGAGGGGGGGGGGGGCGAACACCGAATCAACTTCGCCTTTGTTAGCCAGTCCTGGTCAAAAAGCAAACTCTCAGAAATAACTTCATAGCAAAGGAGAGATAGTATGTTCGGCCGGAAGATTCTTACCTGTTCGGCGGCGCGGTTACTACTCAAGCCCACGTCCTCGGTGATTTCCGGACACTCTACCCGAGGTCTGAAGAATGACTTGTACATCTCCTCGTGCGTCAGGCCGAGAAAATTTTGAATGACACGCGGTCCCAGGATTGAACTCCCACAAGCGAAGGGGCCGACGTTTGCAAGGCTGGACTTGACGAACCAGCATAACTTGTATTACCGCAACCAAACTGAAATCTCCATTGAAGAGATCTCGAATGCGGCTTTGCAGTATAGGCACGTCCTTGGCTGGACCCCAGCTCAGACCTCTGCTGATCCATGACATCAGTTATGGTGGAGGGCCCGAGCGGAAAATAGGGGCGTCCGCCCACTTGGCACTTCTAGGAGCCATGATGTAGAACCACTCCTGTTGCCACAATTCAGACACCTCTGGGATGGAACCTTTGGGCCACGGAGCTCCCTTCATCTTGCGTATTGAGGCACCTCCACACGCTGCATGTTGCCCCTCGATCATCTTCGGCTTTACTTCAAAGGTCTTGAGCCACAGGCCAAAGTGAGGGGTAACCCGGAGGAAGGCCTCACAGACGACAATAAATGTCGTGATATGAAGAAAGGAGTCCGTAGCTAGATCATGGAAATCTAGCCCGTAATAAAACATCAAGCCCCTGACGAAAGGATCCAAAGCAAGGCCTAGACCTCGGAGGAAGTGAGAGACGAACACGACGCTCTCGTTGGGTTCGGGGGAGGGGACGGCCTGCCCTCGGGGAGGCAGCCGATGCAAAATCTCGGCGGTCAGATATCTGGCCTCCCTCAACTTTTTGATGTCTTCTTCCGTGACGGAGGAAGGCACCCATCGGCCTTAAAGGCTAGATCCGGACATGACTGAAGGTTCGGAGCACCTGACCTGAACTTTGGGCGTTTGAGCTTGAGGTGGGGGAAGGATTCGATTAAGCACGGGAGGGAAAAATAAAAGCCTTGTCCCTTTATAAAGAGGGTGAATATCAAGCGTCCTCTCCGTGTCCGTTTGGACTTGCCTATAATCTAGGAGTCCTAGAAGCGGTTGGGTTACCCACGCCCGTATTGATGAGAATCCCGGAATAGGGGGACACGATCTCTGCTTTAACAAGACGTGCCAAGGAAACCGCCTCGCATGACGCACTGAGGTGGGATAATAAAACGACTCGGATAAAGGCTTGGCCGTGGTGTGTCACACTACGGAATACGTCAGCAGATTAGATTTGTGTAAATATTATTCTCTCTATGGCAATATGTGGAAACTTATTTTGCAAAGCCGGACACTATCTTTGTGTTCAAAATCTTCTATGAAGTACTTGGAGGAGGAACCCGCCTTGCAATGCCGAAGACAATCTGCGCACCGGACTCGTCGTCATTGAAGCCTGGTTCAGGGGCTACTGAGGGAGTCCTGGATTAGGGGGTGTCCGGATGGCCGGACTATACCTTCAACCGGACTCCTGGACTATGAAGATACAAGATTGAAGACTTCGTCCCGTGTCCGGAAGGGACTTTCCTTGGCGTGGAAGGCAAGCTTGGTGATACAGATATGTAGATCTCCTACCATTGTAACTGACTTTGTGTAACCCTCACCCTCTCCAATGTCTATATAAACCGGAGGGTTTTAGTCCATAGGACAACATACAGAACAACAATCATACCATAGGCTCGCTTCTAGGGTTTAGCCTCTCCGATCTCGTGGTAGATCTACTCTTGTACTACCCATATCATCAATATTAATCAAGCAGGACATAGGGTTTTACCTCCATCAAGAGGGCCCGAACCTGGGTAAAACTTCGTGTCCCTTGCCTCCTATTACCATCCGGCCTAGACGCATAGTTCGGGACCCCCTACCCGAGATCCGCCGGTTTTGACACCGACAATGGGCATCTCCCTAGCCCGTTGATTAGCCGCGTCGATGTGAGACTTTCTCCTTTTTAGTATTCTCCACATAACCCCCATCATTATATTCTATTCCACCCATAGTGCTATATCCATGGCTCACGCTCATGTATTGCGTGAAAATTGAAAAAAGTTTGAGATTACTAAAGTACGAAAGAATTGCTTGGCTTGTCATCGGGGTTGTGCATGATGAGAGCATTCTTGTGTGACGAAAATGGAGCATGACCAAACTATATGATTTTGTAGGGATGAACTTTCTTTGGCCATGTTATTTTGAGAAGACATGATTGCTTAGTTAGTATGCTTGAAGTATTATTATTTTTATGTCAATATTAAACTTTTGTCTTGAATCTCTCGGATCTGAATATTCATGCCACAATAAAGAAAATTACATTGAGAATTATGCTAGGTAGCATTCCACATCAAAAATTCTGTTTTTATCATTTACCTACTCGAGGACGAGCAGGAATTAAGCTTGGGGATGCTTGATACGTCTCCAACGTATCTATAATTTTTGATTGTTCCATGCTATTATATTATCTGTTTTGGATGTTTAATGGGCTTTGTTATACACTTTTATATTATTCTTGGGACTAACCTACTAACCCAAGGCCCAGTGCAAATTGTTTTTTTTCCTATTTCAGTGTTTCACAGAAAAGGAATATCAAACGGAATCCAAACAGAATAAAACCTTCGGGAGAGTTATTTTTGGAACAAACGTGATCCAGGGGACTTGGAGTAGACGTCAAGAAAGGAGTGAGGAGGCCACGAGGCAGGGGCGTGCCCCCACCCTCGTGGGCCCCTCGCAGCTCCACCAACCTACTTCTTCCTCCTATATATATATCCATATACCCCAAAAATATCCAGGAGCACCATGAAACTCTATTTCCACCGCCGCAACCTTATGTACCCAAGAGATCCCATCTTGGGGCCTTTTCTGGAGCTCCGCCGGAGGGGGAATCGATCACGGAGGGCTTCTACATCAACACCATAGCCTCTCCGATGATGTGTGAGTAGTTTACCATAGACCTTTGGGTCCATAGTTATTAGCTAGATGGCTTCTTCTCTCTCTTTGGATCTCAATACAAAGTTCTCCTCGATCTTCTTGGAGATCTATTCGATGTAATTATTTTTGCGGTGTGTTTGTCAAGATCTGATGAACTGTGGGTTTATGATCAAGATTATCTATGAACAATATTTGATTCTTCTCTGAAATCTTTTATGTATGATTTGTTATCTTTGCAAGTCTCTTCGAATTATCAGTTTGGTTTGGCCTACTAGATTGATCTTTCTTGCAATGGAGAAGTGCTTAGCTTTGGGTTCAATCTTGCGGTGTCCCTTCCCAGTGACAGCAGGGGCAACAAGGCACGTATTGTATTCTTACCATCGAGGATAAAAAGATGGGGTTTATATCATATTGCTTGAGTTTATCTCTCTACATCATGTCATCTTGCCTAACGCGTTACTCTGTTCTTATGAACTTAATACTCTAGATGCGTGCTGGATAGCGGTCGATGTGTGGAGTAATAGTAGTAGATGCAGAATTGTTTCGGTCTACTTGTCACGGACGTGATGCGTATATACATGATCATGCCTAGATATTCTCATAATTATGCACTTTTTTATCAATTGCTCGACAGTAATTTGTTTACCCACCGTAATACTTATGCTATCTTGAGAGAAGCCACTAGTGAAACCTATGGCCCCCAGGTCTATTTTCCATCATATAAGTTTCCAATCTATTTTATTTTTCAATCTTTATTTTCCAATCTATATCATAAAAATACCAAAAAAATTTATCTTATTATCTCTATCAGATCTCACTCTTGTAAGTGACCGTGAAGGGATTGACAACCCCTTTATCGCGTTGGTTGCGTGGTTCTTATTTTTTTGTGTAGGTACGAGGTGACTTGCGTGTAGTCTCCTACTGGATTGATACCTTGGTTCTCAAAAATGGAGGGAAATACTTATGCTACTTTGCTGCATCACCCTTTCCTCTTCAAGGGAAAACCAACGCAGTGCTCAAGAGGTAGCACTAGCCCTACCTCAACAACATGGCGATGTTTTCTCTTTGTAGAACCATTCTGTTGATGAGAATGAGGACATGAAACATGGTGTGAGATAGCAAGTTGCTGAAAGAAAGAATTGAGTTTCTTGTATTCACCACCCCAGTCAGTTTACATGGCAATGGTCTTAGTGTTTAGTTTTCGTTCGATAAGATTTTGAAAATTCTTGAAAACTTGAAACACTTCAGATCGTTTTTTAAGGAGATATATCCAAGTAAATTTACTATAATCATCGATGAAACTTACATAATATGAATGTCTACCAACTGAAATAGGAGCTGGCCCCCAAACATCTGAGAATACAAGTTGTACGGGTGTAATAGAGATACTGGTAGAAATAGGATATGGCAGCTGATGACTTTTAGCTTGTTGACATGGATCACAAACTGACTCAATACTAGCCTCATGAGTATGATGGAGTTTATTTCTACTAAGAATAAGTTTAACAATAACTGATGAGGGATGACCTAATCTACTATGCCACTTCAAAGAAGATGCCTTGATGACGACAAAGGCTTGCTTATCCAGCAATGATGATGATGATGATATGAGTGGGTAAAGACCTCCCACGCACTTGCCCCTAAGAAGTATTCTCCTCGTGTCCAAGTCCTTAACCAAAAAGAAGGCAGGATAAAATTCAATGAGAACATGGTTATCACGAGTAAACCTATGAACTGAGACAAGGTCTTTTGAAGTTTCAGGCACATGTAGAATTTGTTTTAGATGCAAAATTTTCTTGGGGGTTTTAACAATTGAATGACCAATATGAGTGATTTCCATACCAGAACCGCTTGTGGTGTGAATTTGATTCGGTCCATGGTACTTGTCTGTGATTGTCAACTTGTCTAGTTCACCTGTGATGTGATTTGTTGCTCTAGTGTCCGCGTACCTGTTGGTGTCGATGCCATAGTTGTTGGTGATAACATTAGCCTCTTACTCCTCGCAGTCATCTTCCTCATAGCGATCCCAACATGCACGGGCACTTCCCGCGTGGAACTTGTAACAGATCTGGCACTCGGGATAATCCCGAGGGGGTTGTTGACGATGCTGTTGTTGTTGTTGTTGTGGGCGGCCTCTATAGCCTCTGCCACCACTACAGATAGAGGGAGAAGGGGGGCGCCTTCCTCGGCCACGCCCTCTGTGGCCATGCCCACGGCCTTGATTCTTGTTCTGGCCACGCCCCCTATACACCGTGTTTGCAGACAAATTGAAGTTCCCATCTGTACCATCACCGAGCATCTCTACTCGTTGATCGAAGGCAGAAATCTGGGCGAAGAGATCATCCATCGCGATGGAAGTTTTGACTGCGCCAATGGCTGCCACAACCAGATCATAATCTCGGTCAAGACGTACAAGTACATAATCCACCATCTCAGGATCAGACACCGGACGACCTACTGCTGTAAGTTCGTCCCCAAGGTTTTTCATCTTGGCAATGTAGGTGCTGCTGGACATGGCGCCTTTCTTCTTGGTGGTAATGGCGATCCGCAGGTTCGTAATTCTGGACTGGGACTGCGATGCAAAAATTGTGGTGATTGCATTCCATAGATCGAAGGTGTTTTCCTTAGCAATGACTTGAGCAAGGATCTCCTTGGAGAGTGAATTCAGCAGGTAACTTAGGACCTACTGATCGTTCGACAGCCACGGCACGTACAGAGGATTTGGTACTGCAAGCGTGGTCTTGTTCGACTGCTGCTGCTCCATCGTGATTGATGATGCCGCGTCGGTTCCATCTAGAAGCCCTGTGACCTGCACTCCTCGCAGGCCGGTGATACGTCTCCAACGTATCTATAATTTATGAAGTATTCATGCCATGTTTACAATATTTTTATATGATTTTGGTATGATTTGATTAGAACTAACTTGGACTGACGCTGTTTTCAGCAGAACTACCATGGTGTTGTTTTTGTGCAGAAATAAAAGTTCTCGGAATGCGATGAAAATCAACGGAGATTTTTTCTGGAAAATATGAAAAATATCGGAACAAAAATCAACTAGAGGGGAGTCACGGGGGCCCCACGAGGGTGGGGGGCGCGCCCCCTGCCTCGTGGACTCCCCGAGGGCCCTCCTGACATGAAATCAACGCCAACTTCTCCTATAAATACAGAAACCTCCGAAAATTAACCTAGATTGGGAGTTCCGCCGCCAGAAGCCTCCGTAGACACGAAAAACCAATCTAGGCCCTCTCTGGCACCCTGCCGGAGGGGGCCATCATCACCGGAGGGCATGGAGGAGGATCCCGGAGGGGCCATTATCTTCATGAAGGCCATGGACCAGAGGGAGAACCTCTCCCCATCCAGGGGGAGGCCATGGAGGAGGAAGCACAAGGGGGAGAACCTCTCCTCCTCTCTCTCTCGGTGGCACTGGAGTGCCATCGGGAGGGAATCATCGCCGTGGTGATCGTCTTCATCAATATCACCATCATCATCATCGCCATCCTCATCTCTTTTATGCAGTCCACTCTCCCGCACCTCGCTGTAATCCCTACTTGAACACGGTGCTTTATGCCACATATTATGATCCAATGATGTGTTGCCATCCTATGATGTTTTGAGTAGATATCTTTTGTCTTTGGGTTGATTGATGATCTAGATTGGTACGAGTTGTATGTTTTATTTTGGTGTTGTCCTATTGTGCCCCCCGTGTCGCGCAAGCGCGAGGGATTCCCGCTATAGGGTGTTGCAATACGTTCATGATTCTCTTATAGTGGGTTGCGTGAGTGACAGAAACATAAACCCGAGTAAGGGGATTATTGCGTATGGGATAAAGGGGACTTGATGCTTTAATGCTATGGTTGGGTTTTACCTTAATGATCTTTAGTAGTTGCGGATGCTTGCTAGAGTTCCAATCATAAGTGCATATGATCCAAGAAGAGAAATTATGTTAGCTTATGCCTCTCCCTCACATGAAATTGCAATGACGACTATCGGTCTTGCTAACAATTGCCTAAGACAATTCCGCACACCGATCCACCGTTATTCCACACTTGCTATTTATAATATTTAGTAATATATTCTAACTTTATGATAACAGCTCCTACTTTTGTATTTTATCTCTCCGATATCATGCAAAGTTATCCTCTTCATACCCACAACACAGTTTTATTTCTCATTGCTAGTTGGAAGCAAACGTTCGGTGTACGTAGAGTCGTATCAGTGGAAGATAGGGCTTGAGAGAATATTGATCTTACCTTTAGCTCCTTGTGGGTTCGACACTCCATACTTATCACTTCCACCTTTGGAAATTGCTACGATGATTCCCTGCACTTGGGGATTATCAAGCTCTTTTCTGGCGCCGTTGCCGGGGAGCAATAGCGTGGGGTTGATATTCTCGTGTATGCTTGTTTGCTTTCTTCACTAAGTAGATTTTGTTTTTACTTTTTGTTTCTGTTTAGTTGTGGGTGAAACATACAAAAAAAATTAAAGAATGAAAATACAATTTTTACTTGCCTCTCATGCCTAAAAAGTTTTTCAAAAAGAGAAGTGATTGGAAAGTTATGCATTGAAGAAGTGAGGGTCGACCTTGCACACTCGTGTTCATGCGCACGAAAACAATGTAGTATTTTTCATGGAAGTTTCTCTGTAAATAATTATCCCCTTATATATATCCATTGTATTATAAAAATAATGTGCCAAGCTTTGGTTTTAGGATGATTAGATTGCTTGTTTACTATGTGCAGAACAAAAAACAGAAACTTTGGATGTAGCGCGTGATTTTACATTTTTTACTGGAAAGTCAAATGGGTCGGAAACTTTTTGCACATTACTTATGTACAAATTGTCAAATTTATTTCATAATTTGTGGAGTTATAGAAGTTTACCAAACCTCCATATTACTACAGACTGTCCTATTTTAGACAGATTCTGTTTTTCGTGTGTTGTTTGCTTATTTTGATGCATCTATGGCTAGTATCGGAGGGTATGAACCATAGAGAAGTTGGAATACAGTAGATATAGTTCTAATAGGAAATTGGAATGATTTTGAAACAGTACCTAAAGGTATTGATTTGCTTTATTATACTAATGGATCTCACAAAGTTTTGTTAAAGTTTTGTGTGGATGAAGTGTTCAAAGATTGAGGAGCTATCAATATGAGAAGAATAAAGAGAGGCAAGAGTTCAAGCTTGGGGATGCCCAAGGCACCCCAAGTAAATATTTAAGAGGATACTCAAGCATCTAAGCTTGGGGATGCCCCGGTTGGCATCCCATCTTTCTTCTTCAACAAATATCGGTATACCTCGGTTTTTGTTTTGTTCACATGATTTGTGTCCTTTGTGTTTTTCTTTTTCTTTAAGAACCATGCTAGTATGAGATGTCCCTTCATCAATTTATAGAATACTTCATGTGCTTCACTTATATCTTTTAAGTATGATCTTATAGAATTGCTCTTTGTGCCTCACTTAAATTTTTTAGTATGGTTTTATAGAATGCTTCGTGTGCTTCACTTATATATTTTGAGCTTGGATATTGGTTAGTCTATATTAATTGTAGAATGCTCCATGAGCTTCACTTATATCTTTTGGAGTATGAATAATACTATAATCTAAAGTGGATCTGGAAGAGTGTCAACTTTAGTTAGTAATGATTCCACTATTCCGAATGAGAAGAATTTTGCTTATGTGGAGAGTAGTAAAATTTCTATGCTCGTAGATCATGAAAAGAATGCTTTATGTGATGGTAATATTGTTGAACTCCTTCATGATGCTACTGAAAATTATTATGAGGGAGGAATACATGCTTGTAGGAGTGCTATAATATCAAGTTTTCCTCTCTATGTGCTTAAAGTTTTGAAGTTATACTTGTTTTTCCTTCCCATGGTAGTTGATTCTTGTTCCCATAAATTGTGTGCTCACAAAATCCCTAGGCATCGGAAGTGGGATAGGTTTAAATGTGCTAGCCATATTCTTCATGATGCTCTCTTTATGTTTCAATTCTTATCTTTTATGTGAGCATCATTGAAATCATCATGCCTAGCTAAAAGGCATTAAAGAAAAGCGCTTGTTGGGAGACAATCCAATATTTACCCTTACTATTTTTGTGTGCTTACATGATTAAGCTACTGTAGTAATCATGTTATATAGCTTTTGTTTCAATAAAGTGCCAAGTAAGACCTTTGTGAAGACTTGGGTGAAAGTTAATGTGATCTTGCTGTAGAAAACAGAAACTTTGCGCTCACGAGATTAGCTGCCATTTTTTTTACAGAAGAGTGAAATTGAGTTGATTCTCTTTGCATAAGATTAATAGAAAAATTCCTCACGTCCACGAATTTATTTCATAATTTTTTGAGTAGCATAAGTATGGTTAGTGTTCAGACCATTACAGACTGTTCTGTTTCTGACAGATTCTGTTTTCATTGCATAGTTTGCTTGTTTTCTAGTTTCTATGGCTTATACTTCTCAATATAAATTTTAGAAATGATATGGTACAGTAGGCATTGTGTGAAAACAATTATGAGCCTTGTCTTTGACAGTACCAAAGTGAATGGTTTACTCTTTATCATACTAACCTATCTCACGAAGTTCTGTTAAGTTTTGTGTGATTGAAGTTTTCAAGCTTTGGGTGAGATATCGATATGAGGAGAATAAGGAGTGGAAAGACGCTAAGCTTGGGGATGCCCAAGGCACCCCAAGGTAATATTCAAGGAAGACTCAAGCACCTAAGCTTGGGGATGCCCCAGAAGGCATCCCCTCTTTCGTCTTCAAAATTATCGGTATACCTTACTCGGAGCTATATTTTTATTCGTCACATGATATGTGTTTTGCTTGGAGCGAATTTTCAATTTTACTTGCTGTTTGAATAAATCATTGGATCTGAAATCTTGAATGAAAAAAGGGGGGAATCCTCCCATGGCTAGTTAATTATTTGACCACTCAGTGTCCTTCACTTATATCTTTTTGGAGTAGTTTGTCATTTACTCATGTGCTTCACATATATCCTATGAGTACATGGTTGAATGAATTGAATATCATAAATCGGAATTTATATATGTTTCATATGCTTATACCATTGGGAGTAATGACTTGACACAGAATAAGTATAGGTAGTAAACTTATTGAAAGTTAACAAACGTAGAATTGGTCACTTGAAAAATTCATGAAAGAATATTGAAGGAAGAGAGATTTCACATATAAATATACTATCTTGGACATCTTTTGTAATTGTGAGCACTCATTAAAATATGCCATGCTAAAAGGTTGATGTCGGACAAGGAAGACAACATAATGGGTTATGTTTTCTTATATCCGAAATAAAGTATATTGTCTTGGATCATCCAACATGTTGAGCTTGCTTTTCCCCCCTCATGCTAGCCAAATTCTTTGCACCAAGTAGAGATACTACTTGTGCTTCCAAACATTCCTTAAACCAGTTTTGCCATGAGAGTCCACCATACGTACCTATGGATTGAGTAAGATCATTCAAGTAAGTTGTCATCGGTGCATGCAATAAAAATTGCCCTCTAAATATGTATGATCTATTAATGTGGAGAAAATAAGCTTTATACGATCTTGTGATGTGGAAGAAATAAAAGCGACAGACTGCATAATAAAGGTCCATATCACAAGTGGCAATATAAAGTGACATTCTTTTGCATTAAGATTTTGTGCATCCAACCATAAAAGCACATGACAACCTTTGCTTCCCTCTGCGAAGGGCCTATCTTTTACTTTTATCTTCTACCTTTATGCAAGAGTCATGGTGATCTTCACCTTTCCTTTTTACATTTTATCCTTTGGCAAGCACATTGTGTTGGAAAGATCCTGATATATATATCCAATTGGATGTAAGTTATCATGAACTATTATTGTTGACATTACCCTTGAGGTAAAAGGTTGGGAGGCGAATCTATAAGCCCCTATCTTTCTCTGTGTCCGATTAAAACTTTGAACCCATAAATATCACGTGAGTGTTAGAAATTATGAAAGATTAAATGATAGTTGAGTAGGAGTTTGCTAAATCAAATCTCTGACATAGACTCTTCCTGAAAATAAGATGAATTGCAATTGTTTGATGACTGAGAATATAGTTTGTTAGTTTCAATAAAGTTTATGATCTATACTTTAACATGTGAATAGCTTGTTACTTGATCATGAAAGGTTTTATGAAAATGAGCTGCTGTTATGATATATAATGATGCTAGAAAAAGTGATTGGAACTATCATTGATCAAACTTGTGCACTTGCTAGCATTCACACTTCATAAATTATTTTTTTATCATTTACCTACTCGAGAACGAGCAGGACTTAAGCTTGGGGATGCTGACATGTCTCCAACGTATCTATAATTTATGAAGTATTCATGCCACGTTTACCATATTTTTATATGATTTTGGTATGATTTGATTAGAACTAACCTGGACTGACGATGTTTTCAGCAGAACTACCGTGGTGTTGTTTTTGTGCAGAAATAAAAGTTCTCGGAATGCGATGAAAATCAACGGAGATTTTTTCTGGAAAATATGAAAAATATCGGAACAAAAATCTACCGGAGGGGAGTCACGGGGGCCCCACGAGGGTGGGGGGGCGCGCCCCCTGCCTCGTTGACTCCCCGAGGGCCCCCCTGACATGAAATCAATGCCAACTTCTCCTATAAATACATAAACCTCTAGAAATTAACCTAGATCGGGAGTTCCGCCGCCAGAAGCCTCTGTAGCCAACGAAAACCAATCTAGGCCCTCTCTGGCACCCTGCCGGAGGGGGCCATCATCACCGGAGGGCATGGAGGAGGATCCCGGAGGGGCCATTATCGTCATGAAGGCCAAGGACCAGAGGGAGAACCTCTCCCCATCCAGGGGGAGGCCATGGAGGAGGAAGCACAAGGGGGAGAACCTCTCCTCCTCTCTCTCTCGGTGGCACTGGAGTGCCATCGGGAGGGGAATCATCGCCGTGGTGATCGTCTTCATCAATATCACCATCATCATCATCGCCATCCTCATCTCTTTTACGCAGTCCACTCTCCCGCACCTCGCTGTAATCCCTACTTGAACACGGTGCTTTATGCCACATATTATGATCCAATGATGTGTTGCCATCCTATGATGTTTTGAGTAGATATCTTTTGTCTTTGGGTTGATTGATGATCTAGATTGGTACGAGTTGTATGTTTTATTTTGGTGTTGTCCTATTGTGCCCCCCGTGTCACGCAAGCGCGAGGGATTCCCGCTGTAGGGTGTTGCAATACGTTCATGATTCTCTTATAGTGGGTTGCGTGAGTGACAGAAACATAAACCCGAGTAAGGGGATTGTTGCGTATGGGATAAAGGGGACTTGATGCTTTAATGCTATGGTTGGGTTTTACCTTAATGATCTTTAGTAGTTGCGGATGCTTGCTAGAGTTCTAATCATAAGTGCATATGATCCAAGAAGAGAAAGTATGTTAGCTTATGCCTCTCCCTCATATGAAATTGCAATGACAACTATCGGTCTTGTTAACAATTGCCTAAGACAATTCCACACACCGATCCACCATTATTCCACACTCGCTATTTATAATATTTAGTATTCTAACTTTATGATAACAGCCCCTACTTTTATATTTTATCTCTCCTATATCATGCAAAGTTATCCTCTTCATACTCACAACATAGTTTTATTTCTCGTTGCTAGTTGGAAGCAAACGTTCGGTGTACGTAGAGTCGTATCAGTGGCAGATAGGGCTTGAGAGAATATTGATCTTACCTTTAGCTCCTTATGGGTTTGACACTCCATACCTAGCACTTCCACCTTTGGAAATTGCTACAACGATTCCCCGCACTTGGGGATTATCAGCCGGGCATCACCTGAGATTTCCACAAGAGGTAATTCACCTTTGCCAACTTCTCGGACGGAGGAGGACCGAGGTTGAGGACGACTGTGGTCGAGGTGGAAGACATGGCGATGGAAAGAGGTTTTTCTGGAAGCTAGATTCGGAACATGATTTCTCTGATACCATGTAAATTTTGGAAGCGTTCCTACTCCTCGTAAGGAGCCGCGTGATCTTTATTTATATGCGACAGGAAGAGCCACTATTCGTGGCGTACAAGTTGAGGCCGATCGCTAGGATACAACATGAAGGAAATATGCCCTAGAGGCAATAATAAAGTTGTTATTTATATTTCCTTATACCATGATAAATGTTTATTATTCATGCTAGAATTGTATTAATCGGAAACTTAGTACATGTGTGAATACATAAACAAACAGAGTGTCACTAGTATGCCTTTACTTGACTAGCTCGTTAATCAAAGATGGTTAAGTTTCCTAGCCATGGACAAAGAGTTTTCATTTGATAAGCGGGATCACATCATTAGAGAATGATGTGATTAACTTGACCCATCCGTTAGCTTAGCACGATGATCGTTACAGTTTCATTGCTACTGCTTTCTTCATGACTTATACATGTTCCTCAGACTATGAGATTATGCAACTCCCGAATACCGGAGGAACACCCTGTGTGCTATCAAACATCACAATGTAACTGGGTGATTATAAAGATGCTCTACAGGTGTCTCCGATGGTGTTTGTTGAGTTGGGATAGATCAATATTAGGATTTGTCACTCCGAGTATCGGAGAGGTATCTCTGGGCCCTCTCAGTGATGCACATCACTATAAGCCTTGCAAGCAATGTGACCAATGAGTTAGTTACAGGACGATGCATTACGGAACAAGTAAAGAGACTTGCCGGTAACGAGATTGAACTAGGTATTGAGATACATACGACTGAATCTCGGGCAAGTAACATACAGATGACAAAGGGAAAACCGTATATCATTATGCGGTTTGACCGATAAAGATCTTCGTAGAATATGTAGGAACCAATATGAGCATCCAGGTTCCGCTATTGGTTATTGACTGGAGATGAGTCTAGGTCATGTATACATAGTTCTTGAACCCGTAGGGTGCGCACGCTTAACGTTCTATGACGATTTGTATTATGAGTTATGTTATTTGATGATCGAAGTTTGTTCGGAATCCCGGATGAGATCGAGGACATGACGAGGAGTCTCGAAATGGTCGAGACGTAAAGATCAATATATTGGAAGGCTATATTCGGACATCGGAAAGGTTTCGAGTGATTCGGGTATTTTTCGAAGTACTGGAGAGTTATGGGAATTCGTATTGGGCCTTAATGGGCCATACGGGAAAAGGAGAGAAAGGCCTCAAGGGTGGCTGCACCCCTTCCCCATGGACTAGTCTGAATTGGACTAGGGAAAGGGGGCGCCCCCTTCCTTCCTTCTCCTTCTCCCTTCCCTTTTCCTATTCCATGTGGGAGGTGGAATCCTACTAGGACTAGGGAATCCTAGTATGACTCCACACTTTGGGCGCGCCCTATGAGGGCCGGCCTCCTCCTTCCTCCATCCTTTATATACGTGGCCAGGGGGCACCCATAGATACACAAGTTGATCATTGATCTTTTAGCCGTGTGCGGTGCCCCCCTCCACCATAATCCACCTCGGTCATATCATAGCAGTGCTTAGGCGAAGCCCTATTCTGGTAGCATCATCATCACCGTCATCATGCCATTGTGCCGACGAAGCTCTCCCTCGACACTCTGCTGGATCGTGAGTTGACGGGACATCACCGAGCTGAACGTGTGCAGATCGCGGAGGTGCCTTACCTTCCGTACTAGGATCGGTCGATCGTGAAGACGTACGACTACATCAACTGCGTTGTCATAACGCTTCCTCTTATGGTCTACGAGGGTACGGAGACAACACTCACCCCTCTCGTTGCTATGCATCAACACGATCTTGCGTGTGCGTAGGATTTTTTTTGAAATTACTGCATTGCCCAACAGTGGCATCCGAGCCAGGTTTATGCGTAGATGTTATATGCATGAGTAGAACACAAAGGAGTTGTGGGCGTGAGTATATACATATTGCTTGCCGTTACTAGTTGATTCTTGATTCGGCGGTATTGTTGGATGAAGCGGCCCAGACCGACATTACGCATACGCTTACGCGAGACTGGTTCTACCGCCGTGCCTCGCACACAGGTGGCTAGTGGGTGTCTGTTTCTCCAAATTTAGTTGAATCAGTTTCAATGAACAGAGTTCTTTCTGAAGATCAAAAAGCAATCACTATACTACGTTGTGGTTTTTAATGCGTAGGTAAGAACGGTTCTTGCTTAGCCCGTAGCAGCCACGTAAAACTTGCAACAACAAAGTAGAGGACGTCTAACTTGTTTTTGTAGGGCATGTTTGAAGGAAATATTCCCTAGAAGCAATAATAAAGTTATTATTTATTTCCTTATTTCATGATAAATGTTTATTATTCATGCTAGAATTGTATTAATCGGAAACATAATACATGTTTGAATACATAGACAAACATAGTGTCACTAGTATGCCTCTACTTGACTAGCTCGTTGATCAAAGATGGTTATGTTTCCTAACCATAGACATGAGTTGTCATTTGATAGACGGGATCACATCATTAGGAGAATGATGTGATTGACATGACCCATTCCGTTAGCTTAGCACATGATCGTTTAGTTTACTGCTATTGCTTTCTTCATGACTTATACATGTTCCTATGACTATGAGATTATGCAACTCCCAATTACCGGAGGAACACCTTGTGTGCTACCAAACATCACAACGTAACTGGGTGATTATAAAGGTGCTCTACAGATGTCTCCAATGGTACTTGTTGAGTTGGCATAGATCGAGATTAGGATTTGTCACTCCGATTGTCGGAGAGGTATCTCTGGGCCCTCTCGGTAATGCACATCACTATAAGACTTGCAAGCAATGTGACTAATGAGTTAGTTGCGGGATGTTGCATTATGGAACGAGTAAAGAGACTTGCCGGTAACGAGATTGAACTAGGTATTGAGATACCGTCGATCGAATCGCGGGCAAGTAACATACCGATGACAAAGGGAACAACGTATGTTGTTATGCGGTTTGACCGATAAAGATCATCGTAGAATATGTAGGAAACCAATATGAGCATCAAGGTTCCGCTATTGGTTATTGACCAGAGACATGTCTCGATCATATCTACATAGTTCTCAAACCCGTAGGGTCCGCACGCTTAAAGTTCTGTGACGATCGGTATTATGAGTTTTTGTTTTTTGATATATCGAAGGTAGTTCGAAGTCCCGGATATGATCACGGACATGACGAGGAGTCTCAAAATGGTTGAGACGTAAAGATCGATATATTGGATGACTATGTTCGGACACCGGAAGGGTTCCGGGAGGTTTCGCACATATACCGGAGTACCGGGGGTTACCGGAATCCCCCGGGAAGCTATTGGGCCTTATGGGCCTTAGTGGAGAAGAGAGAGGGCAGCCAGGAGGTGGCGCGTGCTGCCCCTTGCCCCAATCCGAATTGGACAAGGGGAAGGGGTGGCGGCCCCCCTCTCCATCCTTCTCTCCACCTCCTCTTCCCCCTTCTCCTTCTTGGAATAGGAAAGGGAGGGGGCAAACCTACTTGGAGTAGGATTGCCCCCCCCCCCTTGGGCGCGCCTCTCCCTTGGTCGGCCCTCTCCTCATCCCCCCTTTATATACGGTGGCAGGGGGCACCCCAAAGACACAACAATTGATCTGTTGATTTCTTAGCTGTGTGCGGTGCTCCCCTCCACCATAATCCACCTCGGTTATATCGTAGCGGTGCTTAGGTGAAGCCCTGCGTCGGTAGCTTCATCAACATTGTCACCTCGTCGTCGTGCTGACGAAACTCTCCCTCGATCTCTACTGGATCATGAGTTCGCGGGATGTCACCGAGCTGAACGTGTGCTGAATGCGGAGGTGCCGTATGTTCGGTACTGAAGATCGGTCGATCGTGAAGATGTATGACTACATCAACTGCGTTGTTGTAATGCTTCCGCTTAACGGTCTACGAGGGTATGTGGACAACACTCTCCCCTCTCGTTGCTATGCATCACCATGATCTTGCGTGTGCGTAGGAAAATTTTGAAATTACTACGTTCCCCAACAGTGGCATCCGAGCCAGGTTTATGCGTAGATGTTATATGCACGAGTAACACAAGTGAGTTGTGGGCAATACAAGTCATACTGCTTACCAGCATGTCATACTTTGGTTCGGCGTCATTGTTTGATGAAGCGGCCCGGACCGACATTACGCGTACGCTTACGCGAGACTGGTTCTACCGACGTGCTTTGCACACAGGTGGCTGGCGGGTGTCAGTTTCTCCAACTTTAGTTGAACCGAGTGTGACTACGCCCGGTCCTTGAGATGGTTAAAACAACACTAACTTGACAAACTATCGTTGTGGTTTTGATGCGTAGGTAAGAACGATTCTTGCTCAGCCCGTAGCAGCCACGTAAAACTTGCAACAACAAAGTAGAGGACGTATAACTTGTTTTGGCAGGGCATGTTGTGATGTGATATGGTCAAGGCATGATGCTATATTTTATTGTATGAGATGATCATGTTTTGTAACGGAGTTATCGGCAACTGGCAGGAGCCATATGGTTGTCGCTTTATTGTATGCAATGCAATCGCCATGCAATTGCTTTACTTTATCACTAAGCGGTAGCGATATTCATAGAAGCAATAGTTGGCGAGACGACAAAGATGCTACGATGGAGATCAAGGTGTCGCGCTGGTGACGATGGTGATCATGACGGTGCTTTGGAGATGGAGATCAAAGGCACAAGATGATGATGGCCATATCATATCACTTATATTGATTGCATGTGATGTTTATCCTTTATGCATCTTATTCTGCTTTGTTTGATGGTAGCATTATAAGATGATCTCTCACTAAATTTCAAGGTAAAAGTGTTCTCCCTGAGTATGCACCGTTGCCAAAGTTCGTCGTGCCGAGACACCACGTGATGATCGGGTGTGATAAGCTCAACGTTCATCTACAACGGGTGTAAGATAGTTTTACACACACAAAGTACTCGGGTTAAACTTGACAAGCCTAGCATATGCAGATATGGCCTCGGAACACTGAGACCGAAAGGTCGAACATGAATCATATAGTAGATATGATCAACATAGTGATGTTCACCACTGAAAACTACTCCATTTCACGTGATGATAGGTAATGGTTTAGTTGATATGGATCACGTGATCACTTAGATGATTAGAGGGATGTCTATCTATGTCACATCCCTAGTTCTGGCCTGTCCTATGCTTGCTTCCATGTGTGCATCATGTTTAAATTCAAATGAAATTTGAATTGAGGAATTTTCAAAAGCCTCAGGAAACCTCTAAAAATAACCAACAATTAAATCTTCTCAAATGTGTCCAAGAAAATGTTCCTGATATTCCATGGAAATATTGGTAAGAGGTAAAATTCAAACCAATATTTTTGGAGTCACAGAGATAATTATTTTGGCCATTTGAATTAATCCAATAACTATTTGCCTTGGATTTATATTTAATATATATTAAATATGACTCCAATAATTCTGGAAGTTTGTGAGTGGCTTTATATATATTTTAGCAAGCCACATAAAATTCTACAGAATTTATTTAAATGATTTAGTTGCTAAACTAAATCAAAACAAACTACAGAAAATAGAAAACAGAAATAAAAAAAAGGGAGCAGAAGCCTACCTGGCGCTCACCTGGTAGCCAAACCGGCCCAGCGCTGTAGCTGGCCGGCCCAGCCCGCCACCGCTACCCCTGTCGTCTTCCTCCCTGCCAGGAGGACGGGCACGCGCCCGGCGCGCGCGGCCACGCGCCCCGGCCACCTCCTCCCTGCCTGGCTGCCTTCTCCTCCCCTGGTCGCCTCCCGCGACGCCACGCAGCCGCTGGCTCCCTCTCTCACTCTCCTCGCTCCTTCCCTCCGTCCCTATCCCCCTCTGCCCCTCTCCCTTCCGCGACCGAGCGGAGCCGCCGCCACCGACGCCGATTGCCACAGCCACCGTGCTCCCCACGCCTCACCGACGCCCCAGGGAGATCCGCCTTGACCACCTCTTCCTCCTCACCGAGAAGCGCACCGCGGGAGCCCCTGCAACGTCGCCACCGCCGTCGTCTTCAACCTCCAGCGCCGAGCTCGCCTCCGGTCGATTCAGCGCCGCTAGGACCTCCCCGAGCTCGCTGACCTCCTCTTCGGCATCGCGGTGAGCCCCGTTGTGTTTCCCCTCTCTCCATTCGCTCGCCCCCATGCTGTAACCGCCGTCTCACCGCAACCGGAGCTCGCTGCCGCCGGCCATGCTGCCGTCGCGGCCATGGCTTGTTTCGGTCGCGTCCGAGCACGGCTTTGAGCTCGTGAGGCTCACAGGAAGCCCATGCGCAGCTCAGCTTGTCCAAAACCCCACCAGGGCCTCGCGCCCGTTACCACCCGAACTCCGGCGCCGCCGCGAGCTCCGTTCCGACGAGCCCCGGCGTTCCCGCAGCCTCCCACCTACCCCATCAGATGCGGGAGAGCCCGGGCTACGCCACGGTGCCCTCAGCCGCCGCCTCCGTCGCCTTTAGCGCAAGTCCGGCGCGTTGCCGCCGCCATTTTGGTCGCCGCCGGCGTAAGTCCGGCGATGATGACGTGGGCATCATTAGCGGCTAACCCCCCCCACACTAACCAACCCCCTAGGCCACTGACAGCGGGCCCCACCCCTGGTCAAACCCCAGTCAGCGCTGGGTTTGACCGGGATTAGCTCCTGTGTCACTGACGTGTGGACCCCACACGTCAGGTTTGACCGAGCCAGCCCAGTTGACCCTGCTGACGTCACTGTGACGTGGGGCTGACGCAATAAACCATTTTCTGGATTTATTATAATTCAGAAAATCCAGAAAATTGTATAAACTTCTAAAATTCATAGAAAATTAACCGTAACTCCAAATTAAATAATTTATATATGAAAAATTATCAGAAAAATTCAAGGAATCCATCTGTACCATTTTCATGCATGTTAGAACAACTTATCACTACTGTTTAGCACAAATCATATAAAGGGCATTTAATTAATCACATATGGAGTTTGAATTTGAATTTTAGATTCAAACCAACTTCATTTAATCTGGTTTTAGGTGCATTAGCCCAAAACACATTCATATTGCCATGTCATAGCATGCATCATTTTGTGCATTGCATTGATCGTGTTTTCTGTATTTGCCGGTATTTGTCCCCTCTCGATAGACGTGATACCGATGACGTGATCGTTGACACTGATGAAGACTCAATGTTATCTTCAGAAGTGCCAGGCAAGCAAAACCCCCTTGTTCATTCCGATAAAATCCCACTCTCTCGCTCCTGCTCTCTTTTACTGCATTAGGACAACAACGACATATTTGATACTTGCTGCGGTAGCTGAACCCCTTTATCCTTTGCATGACCTGTCATTGCCACAGTAAATAGATGAAACCCACTAGCATGAGTAGGAGTTGTTTGAGCCCTGTTGTGCCTACTCATTCATGCTTGTTTGTCATGCCTGCTACTGCTTAGAGTTGAGTCAGGTCTGATTCATCGGGGATGAATCAGAGGCGTGTGAACATGTCCCAATGTGCGTGAGCTAAGTGTGTGAACACGATTTGGTAAAGGTAGCGGTGAGAGGCCATGTAGGAGTACATGGTGGGTTGTCTCATTGCAGCCGTTCTCAGGAACTGAGTTCTGTGTTTGTGATCCATGACCAGCTACTACCACACATTGGAATGCTTAAGTGCCCCTCTCGACTTATTAATCAACATGATCTCTGTCCAGGAGTTGCAACTAGTTTCTGGTGTTTGTAGGTAGTGTTAGTAGTCTACCAAGTGGCACCCGGTACAGGTGGGCTTGGGACAGACTAGGCACAGTGGCACGGTGTACCAAGTGGCACCCGGTTGGTGGGCTTGGGAACCCTGCACACATCGTTTGGGGCCGTGAGCGACACCCCGGCCGGATCTCCTTGCGGATGGAACCCGAATAGGCGATAAACCTGGACTAGAGACTTGTTCGATTAGTCAGGTCGTGGCCGACTCCCTCGCCCGGCTTCCGCTTGAAGGTTGCCGAGGTACATGACGTGTACAGGGCGATAAGTGGCGAAAGCGTGTGTGAAGAAGTACACCCCTGCAGGGTTAACATCATCTATTCGAATAGCCGGATTCCTCGGATATGGAAACTTGGACCCCTTGCATAGTTCATAGACAAGTGAAAGTGAATACTCTAAAACACGCAAGATAAGCGTGAGTGCTATGGATGGTGTTCTCGTAGGGAGACGGGAGCGGATCCATAGTGGTGTATTGGTTGGTGAATATGTGGACTCGTGTGCGCCACCTCAAAAGAGTTACTTGCAGTCGTAGTTCAGGATAGCCACCGAGTCAAAGCTGGCTTGCTGCAGTTAAACTCCACCACCCCTTTGTTGATAATGATGCATATGTAGTTAGTTCTGATGTAAGTCTTGCTGGGTACATTTGTACTCACGTTTGCCTATTTTATGTTTTTGCAGAGAGACTTCGGTCTCACTAGTAGTTTCACGTGGACTTCGACGTTTAGCTTGATACCTCAGCTACGATCTTGTGCCTCGGCAGGATTGGTAGATAGTCAGGCTTCTCAGCCTTTTTCATTTATAGATGTCTGTACTCAGACATGATAGCTTCCGCATGTGCTTTGATTTGTATGCTCTGATTGTTGGGTCATGAGACCCATGTTTGTAATATCTCGCTCCTCGGAGCCTATTGAATAAATTACTTGAGTCATAGAGTCATGTTGTGATGCCATGTTGTATTTGCACATATCGAGCATATTGTGTGTATGTTATTGAAATGCTTGGTATGTGTGGGATCTGGCCATCTAGTTGTTTATCCTTAGTAGCCTCTCTTACCGGGAAATGTCTCCTAGTGTTTACACCGAGCCATGGTAGCTTGCTACTGCTCCGGAACACTTAGGCTGGCCGGCATGTGTCCTTCTTCGTTCCTGTGTCTGTCCCTTCGGGGAAATGTCACGTGATGAATACCGGAGTCCTGTTAGCCTGCTACAGCCCGGTTCACCGGAGTCCTGCTAGCCCAGTGCTACAGCCTGGATTCACTCGCTGATGACCGACACGTTCGATGCTGGGTCATGGATGCCTGTCCCTGTAAGTCTGTGCCACTTTGGGTTTACGACTAGCCATGTCAGCCCGGGCTCCTTATCATATGGATGCTAGCGACACTGTCATATACGTGTGCCAAAAGGCGCAAACGGTCCCGGGCAAAGGTAAGGCGACACCCGTGGGAATACCGTGCGTGAGGCCGCAAAGTGATATGAGGTGTTACATGCTAGATCGATGTGGCATTGAGTCGGGGTCCTGACAGCGTTGGTATCAGAGCCTGACTGTCTGTAGGATTACCAAGCCAAACTGGTCGAAGTTGAGTCTAGAAATTCTTTAGTTATATAAGGGAATTGATTGTGGGATGGAACGTAAGGCTCTTTTTACTCCTTATACCTCATGGCCTTCTGATCTGAGTCATCATCTTCTCTTCTATGGGGATTAAGAACTAGGCTTTCTCTCCTTTCTATCAGGATCACGTGTTACTAATCCGTAGACTTATAAGATTGTTGGATTTAAGCTTGAGTTCAGTTTCTACTACTTCCATATGTTAATTGTTGATCTCGAAACCTTGATATCGTGCTTCTGAGTGGTTATGCCACCATTTTTGTGAATGTCTCAAATCCTTTCTGAGCATTTACAGCCGTTATGCTGTCCGAGTCATCCCAGGTTTCTAAGTAGTCTGATGCAATTGCAAATCCTTTCTTCCCGTTTCAATGTACCCATGGGCCAGATTAACCACACTAATCAGTGAGTTGAGGTACTCCGTTACCTTGACATATATGTTGGAGATATTATTATGACCCTAGGTGTCTTAGGGGATCATCTAGTAATTTAGCAATGCTTTTGTATCCCCAGTGTGATGATTCTGGCCATTATTTTTAAAAGCATCCCATGATGCTACTTAGTAATAGGTATTCTATTCCTGGGTTCTTAAACCCGATATTCACCCTACTTACATCATGTTGATAGTGTTGCTAGTTCCTTTAGTATATCAGTAACCTTTGCGATAGCCCTCGAGGTCCGTGGTATATCGTTCTTCCAAATACCATGAACCATTATGGCAGAAGTTTGTTGGATCAAAAGATCACAACAGGCCCTCTATGAGTTCTCCATGCTATATTGTGACTCTGCCAGCTCAACCTTTCTGCATGGGTTATCCGGAAGAATTATGTTGAACTTTGTTCGGCATACCAACCCATGTATCCACAACCCAGAAAGTTATATGTTCCTTTGAGTTGACCCTCTTTAGTTGTTTTCTGACCCTTGTCCATCAATTGATAGTCAAGAGTATGCATGCATTCGTTATCGATGCCTATTACTCTTGCGGTCCGTCAAGCCATTCTGTCCTGAATGACTTGGAGAAACAAACTCCAGTACCTCATCCATATCTAGGATTGGGTCAAAGCAGTTGTATTCCGCAGATCAAATGCCAATCCAGCTTTTGGTTCTGTTCTTCCTTGGAGTATTACCCCCTTTATGTCAGAATTGTCATGAGAACTGCACCAACTCTCATGAATTTTGACGTAGTGATACTTCTCACCATCATTAGTCATTCCTCGGCCCTCGTGTTGATGCAACCGGAATACCGACAAGTGAATCGTGATGTGTGAAATCAATACTCCTAGCAACCTCGTTGCTTGATAGTAAAAGGGCAAAAATTTCATTCTTAGCGTGTTGGTTCTTGAATCACCATTCTAAGATTGATCGTGCTACCTTGTCCATCTTTCCGGTGCACCCTTCGATCAATGAGTTAGGGTTGTGCCAATCCCTCGCTCTGTTGATCATATCGTCTTGCCCTGAAAAGCAAGATTGTTCCTGAGCTTAATAGCGTATCGGTGGTTGTGATCTTCCGATTATCTTCTCGGAAGTATCACCGGGTCGTCACCGACCGCTATGTTGAGCTCGTAATCAAGTTGGTTTATCCTTGTAAACCACCCCTTCTCCGAGAGTCTATGTTGGATATCCCTGAGCTAGTTGGTTAAGCTAGACAACAACTTGGAGAGTTGGAAGATAAAAGCTTGCCTGACTTAGTTCGTCCCAAAAGGATATTCTTGTGTAGTGTGTATTGAAGAAAGATGATATCTTCATCGATTGGTCCCTGTGATCAGTTGCTGGACCTATTGTCTTATCAATCCTTTGATTTGAGTGTGGGCTATCGTCAAATCAAGTCAGAACCAACGATGTTCGTAATGTTGTCTTCCTCGTGGTTGATCCCTCGAGCATACACCATTATATCTTTTGGTTCTGACCAATGCTATCACCATGTTCACACGATGGTGGAAGTCCAGTGATATGGGAATTCCGATGAGTTGTTGTTGAGCTCATCAACAACATCCTTATCTTCTCCATGATTCTGTTGGACATTAAGCTAGTGTTGGAAACTTTGTAAACAATGCCTTCGAGTTCCGTCTCTGAGGTATATGTTTGGATGAAAGAAGTGACTTCCTTTGATTCACGTGCATTTGATGTAAGTTGCCGCCGTGAATTCGAGAAAGCATGTTTTTACCTCCTCTGGAACCATCCCAAGTCAGTTATGCACGTGCGAAGTATTCTGTGGTTTGATAGACTGATCATCTTCATTCCATATGTGTATCCTAGCACACCAAGCCACTGACTGATTTGTTCAAGGAGAAAGAGTATCTTCATAAGAGCTAATCCGGACTTATGAAAGAACTTCGATATCCTCGCTGATGGTTCCCAACCAGAACTCGGTAGTGTTTTATTGTAAGACTACCATGTGATCATGTTTTGTCTGGGACAACGTGTTCACACGTGTGTAGCAGAACCAGCTCATGTTTTGGAGCTTGCTATCGTAGTTCATTTCCCGAGAATCTCGCAACGTCATCTCGTCGAATTGTGTTGCAAACTTTCGTTTTCTTCCTAGACTCAATGAGTCTGGAATATCCTGACACCAACCAGATCTGAATCTCAGGCAGATATGATGGTTGGAATATTTCCAAAGAATTATAATATTGGTCGCGCGATAATCGGTAAAGTGGATGTCGTGGCCAACACACCCAGCCGGAAGACCTGTTATTATAATATCTTGATTGATGAAGTTGGCCACCTCCCCATAAGGATTTCGTAGGGTTTACTCCCTAGTTGTTCCTTATGGATTTTTGTGTTCCCGAAGTCCGACCTTTTACTTGATGTTCTAGTTATCAAACCATATCTATGAATGGGATACACTAGCACATCAAGGAGAACATTAGATGCGGAGTGCTAAATGTCTCTCGGTCGATCGTCCAGATTTTGGTCCTTGGCTCGCTAAGGTGAAATCTGAGAAAGTATTATCCTCCTTTGCATCTGCATCGTCCATCGCTATTCATCATGGTAGTATGTTGTGTTGCCAGGATCCTTGACACGGATGTTGGTAAAACCTTGATGATTATGGAAATGCTCAAGTTCTTGAGAGCACGCACAAGCGCTACGTGTTATCATCGGCTCTAACTGGGATTCCTCTCAGTTTCCTCGGCAATGCTATAACCCTTTCAAACAGTGAATTCACTCTCTATTGTTGGGTTCTTCCCCAGTTACCAGAATCATTCCCAACATTTGCATTTTGTTCCCAGCTTGCACCGCCAATGTGCCCTTCTACCATGGATCTCTTCCATTTCCGGTGATAAGCAAATTCATCCATTACGTTGTCTTCAACAAGGTAATCCACATCATCCAAGTCCGAGTATGCCATTCTACCGACCCCCGCTAATCGATTGCTGTGATTTGCCTTCGGCTGATATAGAGAGTCTCAATGATCTATATATCAAAGGTAATTCTTTTTGCCACTTAAGATAATAATCTATGAATCACCCTTCTCCAGGATGTTTCGTCGTGGTGTCATGGCAATTCAACTCCTCGCTACGTTGACAACCGATCGCCACATTCTTAAGTCTGGAATTGTTGTCTACCCAGTGAACCTCGTCACCTGCTCCACTCCATTCCTCTAGAGGTATGCTTCGTCTCTCAGCTCGAGAGATGTTGCTATGTCACATTCCGGGAGTTAATCCTGAGTTGTTCGATCTTCGAGAAGACCGATCCTTCCAGAGTTTTCCTTTCCTCTTCTTGTCATGATTAGCTGGAGTTCTCAGAGCAAGACGACAATACAAAGATGGTGAATGAATCAACGTTCAACTGAAGTGCACCCTGGATCGTGAAGATTGTACTAGTTTGCGTTTCCCCTTCATCCTACCCTACGCTTGAATCTCGAGACGAGATTCTTGTTTAGTGGGGGTGAGTTGTCACATCCCTAGTTCTGGCCTGTCCTATGCTTGCTTCCATGTGTGCATCATGTTTAAATTCAAATGAAATTTGAATTGAGGAATTTTCAAAAGCCTCAGGAAACCTCTAAAAATAACCAACAATTAAATCTTCTCAAATGTGTCCAAGAAAATGTTCCTGATATTCCATGGAAATATTGGTAAGAGGTAAAATTCAAACCAATATTTTTGGAGTCACAGAGATAATTATTTTGGCCATTTGAATTAATCCAATAACTATTTGCCTTGGATTTATATTTAATATATATTAAATATGACTCCAATAATTCTGGAAGTTTGTGAGTGGCTTTATATATATTTTAGCAAGCCACATAAAATTCTACAGAATTTATTTAAATGATTTAGTTGCTAAACTAAATCAAAACAAACTACAGAAAATAGAAAACAGAAATAAAAAAAAGGGAGCAGAAGCCTACCTGGCGCTCACCTGGTAGCCAAACCGGCCCAGCGCTGTAGCTGGCCGGCCCAGCCCGCCACCGCTACCCCTGTCGTCTTCCTCCCTGCCAGGAGGACGGGCACGCGCCCGGCGCGCGCGGCCACGCGCCCCGGCCACCTCCTCCCTGCCTGGCTGCCTCCTCCTCCCCTGGTCGCCTCCCGCGACGCCACGCAGCCCCTGGCTCCCTCTCTCACTCTCCTCGCTCCTTCCCTCCGTCCCTATCCCCCTCTGCCCCTCTCCCTTCCGCGACCGAGCGGAGCCGCCGCCACCGACGCCGATTGCCACAGCCACCGTGCTCCCCACGCCTCACCGACGCCCCAGGGAGATCCGCCTTGACCACCTCTTCCTCCTCGCCGAGAAGCGCACCGCGGGAGCCCCTGCAACGTCGCCACCACCGTCGTCTTCAACCTCCAGCGCCGAGCTCGCCTCCGGTCGATTCAGCGCCGCTAGGACCTCCCCGAGCTCGCTGACCTCCTCTTCGGCATCGCGGTGAGCCCCGTTGTGTTTCCCCTCTCTCCATTCGCTCGCCCCCATGCTGTAACCGCCGTCTCACCGCAACCGGAGCTCGCTGCCGCCGGCCATGCTGCCGTCGCGGCCATGGCTTGTTTCGGTCGCGTCCGAGCATGGCTTTGAGCTCGTGAGGCTCACAGGAAGCCCATGCGCAGCTCAGCTTGTCCAAAACCCCACTAGGGCCTCGCGCCCGTTACCACCCGAACTCCAGCGCCGCCGCGAGCTCCGTTCCGACGAGCCCCGGCGTTCCCGCAGCCTCCCACCTACCCCATCAGATGCGGGAGAGCCCGGGCTACGCCCCGGTGCCCTCAGCCGCCGCCTCCGTCGCCTTTAGCGCAAGTCTGGCGCGTTGCCGCCGCCATTTTGGTCGCCGCCGGCGTAAGTCCGGCGATGATGACGTGGGCATCATTAGCGGCTAACCCCCCCACACTAACCAACCCCCTAGGCCACTGACAGCGGGCCCCACCCCTGGTCAAACCCCAGTCAGCGCTGGGTTTGACCGGGATTAGCTCCTGTGTCACTGACGTGTGGACCCCACACGTCAGGTTTGACCGAGCCAGCCCAGTTGACCCTGCTGACGTCACTGTGACGTGGGGCTGACGCAATAAACCATTTTCTGGATTTATTATAATTCAGAAAATCCAGAAAATTGTATAAACTTCTAAAATTCATAGAAAATTAACCGTAACTCCAAATTAAATAATTTATATATGAAAAATTATCAGAAAAATTCAAGGAATCCATCTGTACCATTTTCATGCATGTTAGAACAACTTATCACTACTGTTTAGCACAAATCATATAAAGGGAATTTAATTAATCACATATGGAGTTTGAATTTGAATTTTAGATTCAAACCAACTTCATTTAATCTGGTTTTAGGTGCATTAGCCCAAAACACATTCATATTGCCATGTCATAGCATGCATCATTTTGTGCATTGCATTGATCGTGTTTTCTGTATTTGCCGGTATTTGTCCCCTCTCGATAGACGTGATACCGATGACGTGATCGTTGACACTGATGAAGACTCAATGTTATCTTCAGAAGTGCCAGGCAAGCAAAACCCCCTTGTTCATTCCGATAAAATCCCACTCTCTCGCTCCTGCTCTCTTTTACTGCATTAGGACAACAACGACATATTTGATACTTGCTGCGGTAGCTGAACCCCTTTATCCTTTGCATGACCTGTCATTGCCACAGTAAATAGATGAAACCCACTAGCATGAGTAGGAGTTGTTTGAGCCCTGTTGTGCCTACTCATTCATGTTTGTTTGTCATGCCTGCTACTGCTTAGAGTCGAGTCAGGTCTGATTCATCGGGGATGAATCAGAGGCGTGTGAACATGTCCTACTGTGTGTGAGCTAAGTGTGTGAACACGATTTGGTAAAGGTAGCGGTGAGAGGCCATGTAGGAGTACATGGTGGGTTGTCTCATTGCAGCCGTCCTCAGGAACTGAGTTCTGTGTTTGTGATCCATGAACAGCTACTACCACACATTGGGTTCCGGTAACTCGACCCCTCTCGACTTATTAATCAACATGATCTCTGTCCAGGAGTTGCAACTAGTTTCTGGTGTTTGTAGGTAGTGTTAGTAGTCTACCAAGTGGCACCCGGTACAGGTGGGCTTGGGACAGACTAGGCACAGTGGCACGGTGTACCAAGTGGCACCCGGTTGGTGGGCTTGGGAACCCTGCACACATCGTTTGGGGCCGTGAGCGACACCCCGGCCGGATCTCCTTGTGGATGGAACCCGAATAGGCGATAAACCTGGACTAGAGACTTGTTCGATTAGTCAGGTCGTGGCCGACTCCCTCGCCCGGCTTCCGCTTGAAGGTTGCCGAGGTACATGACGTGTACAGGGCGATAAGTGGCGAAAGCGTGTGTGAAGAAGTACACCCCTGCAGGGTTAACATCATCTATTCGAATAGCCGGATTCCTCGGATATGGAAACTTGGACCCCTTGCATAGTTCATAGACAAGTGAAAGTGAATACTCTAAAACACGCAAGATAAGCGTGAGTGCTATGGATGGCGTTCTCGTAGGGAGACGGGAGCGGATCCATAGTGGTGTATTGGTTGGTGAATATGTGGACTCGTGTGCGCCACCTCAAAAGAGTTACTTGCAGTCGTAGTTCAGGATAGCCACCGAGTCAAAGCTGGCTTGCTGCAGTTAAACTCCACCACCCCTTTGTTGATAATGATGCATATGTAGTTAGTTCTGATGTAAGTCTTGCTGGGTACATTTGTACTCACGTTTGCCTATTTTATGTTTTTGCAGAGAGACTTCGGTCTCACTAGTAGTTTCACGTGGACTTCGACGTTTAGCTTGATACCTCAGCTACAATCTTGTGCCTCGGCAGGATTGGTAGATAGTCAGGCTTCTCAGCCTTTTTCATTTATAGATGTCTGTACTCAGACATGATAGCTTCCGCATGTGCTTTGATTTGTATGCTCTGATTGTTGGGTCATGAGACCCATGTTTGTAATATCTCGCTCCTCGGAGCCTATTGAATAAATTACTTGAGTCGTAGAGTCATGTTGTGATGCCATGTTGTATTTGCACATATCGAGCATATTGTGTGTATGTTATTGAAATGCTTGGTATGTGTGGGATCTGGCCATCTAGTTGTTTATCCTTAGTAGCCTCTCTTACCGGGAAATGTCTCCTAGTGTTTACACCGAGCCATGGTAGCTTGCTACTGCTCCGGAACACTTAGGCTGGCCGGCATGTGTCCTTCTTCGTTCCTGTGTCTGTCCCTTCGGGGAAATGTCACGCGATGAATACCGGAGTCCTGTTAGCCTGCTACAGCCCGGTTCACCGGAGTCCTGCTAGCCCAGTGCTACAGCCTGGATTCACTCGCTGATGACCGACACGTTCGATGCTGGGTCATGGATGCCTGTCCCTGTAAGTCTGTGCCACTTTGGGTTTACGACTAGCCATGTCAGCCCGGGCTCCTTATCATATGGATGCTAGCGACACTGTCATATACGTGTGCCAAAAGGCGCAAACGGTCCCGGGCAAAGGTAAGGCGACACCCGTGGGAATACCGTGCGTGAGGCCGCAAAGTGATATGAGGTGTTACATGCTAGATCGATGTGGCATTGAGTCGGGGTCCTGACAATCTAAGTGGAAGTTCTTAAGTAATATGATTAATTCAACTTAAATTTATGATGAACTTAGTACCTGATAGTATTTTGCTTGTCTATGTTATTATAGATAGATGGCACGTGATGTTGTTCTGTTGAATTTTAATGCGTTCCTTGAGAAAGGAAAGTTGAAAGATGATGGTAGCAATTACACAGACTGGGTCCGTAACTTGAGGATTATCCTCATTGCTGCACAGAAGAATTAAGTCCTGAATGCACCGCTGGGTGCCAAACCCGCCGCAGGAGCAACGCCAGATGTTATGAACGTCTGGCAGAGCAAAGCTGATGACTACTCAATAGTTCAGTTTGCCATGCTTTACAGCTTAGAACCGGGACTTCAACGACATTTTGAACATCATGGAGCATATGATATGTTCCAGGAGTTGAAGTTAATATTTCAAGCAAATGCTCGGATTGAGAGATATGAAGTCTCCAATAAGTTCTATAGCTGCAAGATGGAGGAGAATAGTTCTGTCAATGAACATATACTCAGAATGTCTGGATATCATAACCACTTGACTGAGTTGGGAGTTAATCTTCCAGTTGATAGTGTCATTGACAGAGTTCTTCAATCACTGCCACCAAGCTACAAGAGCTTTGTGATGAACTATAATATGCAAGGGATGGATAAGACGATTCCCGAGCTCTTCGCAATGCTAAAGGCCGCAGAGGTAGAAATCAAGAAGGAGCATCAAGCGTTGATGGTCAACAAGACCACCAATTTCAAGAAAAAGGGTAAAGGGAAGAAGAAAGGGAACTTCAAGAAGAACGACAAACAAGTTGCTGCTCAAGAGAAGAAACCCAAGTCTGGACCTAAGCCTAAGACTGAGTGCTTCTACTGCAAAGGGACTGGTCACTAGAATCGGAACTGCCCCAAGTATTTGGTGGATAAGAAGGATGGCAAGGTGAACAAAGGTATATGTGATATACATGTTATTGATGTGTACCTGACTAGAGCTCGCAGTAGCACCTGTGTCGTGGAATTATCACGGCAGATGTCCTAGCGAAAGGACTTAGTCGTAGGGCCATCGCAACTAGGAAGCTTAAAGGGGTTAATCGGGACAAAGGACACGAGAGGTTTTATACTAGTTCGGCCCCTTACGATGAAGGTAGAAGCCTACGTCTAGTTGTGTTTGGAATTGCTGGGGTTTCGAAGACCAGGGAGCGAATATGCTTGTCCTGGCTTCAGGTTGTTGTCTCTTCCCCTAAGCTGCCGACGGGTCGTCCCCTTATATACACGGGTTGACGCCTGGCGGCCTACAGAGTCCCGGCCAGCTTATAGAACGTGTTCGGCTTGGTGACTTCTTTTACATGCCTTTCTTTACAAGTCTTTCCTTACAATGGCGGTTTACAATATTGGGCCTTAAGCCGCCTCTGGGCTTAGGCCTTCTATAAGTCCTAATAAACTATCGCCTTGAATGTTACTGGGCTTCTTGTGTAACCCGCCATTGTGGCTGACCCGACCCCTCCTGGGCGGGTCTTACCTGGTAGCTATATTCCCAACATTAGGCCCCAGGTTGACTTTGAACTTTGTTCCTTGTCAATCTTCAATACTTATATGAAATCCATCTTCCTATCTCTGTAAAATTTCTATAACCCGCCGTGATGTCATCTTCTGAAAACACAAAAAACTGTTATGACGTCATCCTTAATGGATCTTTATCTTTTAATGTCTTCCGAGAATCGAGGCGTCCGTTTAGTTGGATAGTCATTATTTGGGTCTTCCTCGATTTTCACGCCCGCCTGTTTGCTTATCCCCTTATAAATAGGCACGCCCCGGTCTTTCTCATTCTTCTCTCTTCTTCATCTTCTTCCTCTCACAACCCTCCCGCTGCTTGAGCTCCGCCGCCGTCGTGCTTCACCTCTGTCTCCATCGACCTTGGCCGCTGCATCAACCCGAATCGGTCAAGAGAACGACGGCGACCTCCGCAGAAGATCCGTGGTTGTAAGTGCTCACCTTCCCGCTCCTCAGATCCGCATTAGGGTTTCTAGGTTTCTGCGTGTTCTTTGTAGTTCATCACAGTTTCCTTGTAGTTCTTCCACTACGGCTTCTTCTTGATCCAAAGAGAACATGCGTTCATGCGGTAGTTGTTTTGTGCCCATCCTTGATACCAACAGATCCCTTTCTCTGGTTCAAAGGCCTCATTAAAGCTCATGAACTCATCTGAGCTAGATTTTTAGGTCTAGAATATTTTCCATTTTGAACGACCCTTTGATCCAGAATAATATCAAGAAATTAGGAAACTTGTTTGCTTCAACACTTAGCCAATTCTGTTTCTGATTTCCTTCAAATGTCTGTAGTCATGGCGGCTTACGACGCCGGCTTACTTTTCCCTTATATGACATTAGCCCTTACTTAAGCCGCCATTACCTATTTGCACCATCATTATTTAATTGTTAATTTCACCATTGAATTGAACCGGCATGCTACTTTCTTTTCAGTTCATCTTTTGCTCATCATGCCGTCAAAAGCGCCGACCGTCTGCAACTGGGTCCCTTCCACAGTAACCGAGGATAACTTGAAGGAATTCTTTACCATAGGATTTTTACCAGGGAAGAATGTTATGTCTTACTGTGCACCTGACCCGGACGGGGAACGGCCCAATCCCAAAGATGGTGAAGTCATTGTCTTTTCTGACCACATGAATCGGGGTTTTTCACCCCCCGGCTCAAAATTCTTCAGAGACATCCTTCAATTTTCAAACTTCATCCTCAAGACCTTGGGCCCAATTCCATATCCAATATCTGCAATTTCCATGTTCTCTGTGAGGTGTACCTTCAACCAGAACCGACTGTGCAACTCTTTAGAGAGTATTTTTATCTGAACCGCCAGAACGAGTGTACCAATGGCCCTAGCTTGGAACTTGGAGGCATCTCAATTCAACACCGATAAGGCGCCGTCTTCCCCCTGATAGTCTTGCCGAGTCATCCCAAAGACTGGAATCAGACCTGGTTTTACTGTCAAGACACTTCACCAGCCAATGAGAAACCACTGCCGGGTTACCGCGCGGATCGTCTAGATTCCAAGTTTACGCTTCCTGACAAGCTTACTTCCGCCGAACGCAAGAAGCTTATTCCATCAATTAAAAGGATTAACGCCTTACTGGGGAACGGCTTAACTGGAGTTGATTTGACTCGTTGCTGGGTCTCGTGGCGGGTCATTCCTCTAAGCCACCGATCCAAATTGATGTATAATTATGGTGGAGGCCCAGATGACTCTCTTCATCACAACTCCGTTCAACTAACTGAAGAAGATATTGTTTCAATGTCGACCCTTCTGGTGAATGGCAAATATGAAGACTGCAGTAAAGTCGGGTTAAACCCCTTCTACAAACTTAACCCGGCGCCAGAGGTAAAGAACCCCTGACCTCTTTCTCTTTGTATTTTCCTCTGCAGTTTTTTTAAATACTTGCATGACCTTTCATCTTGTTTTACTTGTTTACAGGCCAAATCTGACTTCTGGAAAGCCAAGTATGACCATGAAGCCGCCAAGAAGGCTAGAGCCGCCACCATAACTACCAAAAAGACGACCTGGAGGTCCAAGAAGAAAAAGAGCACCGCTGAAGACCTATTAAAGCTTGATGATGATACTTCTGAGTCAGAGGTAGCCCTTGACTCCCTTGGCCAGTTTTTTAACAACCTTATTGACACTGACTATTGCCAAGACGACACGGGGGCCAGTCAGGCCGTGCAAGAAGAGGTAACTATTTCCTCCGACTCAGCCCATTTGCCAAGACAGAAACTTCGACTGGTAACCCGGAAAGTAAGGTTTCCACACCCTTTGGATTATTTGGACCCTCATTTTCTTTTGAAAAAGCAGCAACATGAGAGCCACCGTCAAGCCCGGAACGACGATGAACCGCCTTCCGTTCTTCAACAAACTCCTCAAAAACGCCAGAATGAGGTCTCTTTTATCTTCATCTTTTACTTTTCATTAATGGAACTTCTCCCTTGCATTACTAACTTTATTTTATCTTCTGTAGGAGGTGTCTCACTCTTCTGGCGACTCATCTCAAACTCAATTTCCGGCTTTCAAGACTGCCCCTGGGTGAGGAAAAAAATCATCTTTCCTCAGTGTCTTTCAAACTGCATCTTTGTACTAACTATCTCATAACATCTTTCGTAGTGGCCAAGCCAAGTCCAAGAAGGCCAAAGTAACTAAACCGGCAGAAGACCCGTTAGTCCTAGCTCCTGAACCGACCATGCCAACTTCTCCCCCTCGAACTAAAGCACCAGAAGACCCGGCTGCCAACGCTCAATTGGATCCTCCTGAGCCGTCAGCTGATGATACTGTTGTTAACCCCTCTACTGCTAGACCATCCAGTTCAGCTAACCCGCCATCATCTTCTGATCATGACGTTCTGGTCACTGGTAGCCATTATGTTGAACCGGGGACTCCTACTGTGTTAGCCCGGCACACTGCTAAACAAGAAGCCCTGGAGAGACAGAGAGTGCGTTTTGATATCTCTCACTACAGTCATCTGAATGCTAATGACATTTTGTCCGGCTATCTCAGCCATGTTCATTCCAGCCGTGAATCAGAGATTGAGATGGTCAAACAACTTCAGCTGAAATATGAGGTATGTTCTCCGGTTTACTTATACTCTGCCAGCCGCCAAGTCTTCAGATGATGATCCTGAATGATCTGGAGACTTTATGATGTAGATGGATATTTTCTCTCTAAGTTTTTCAAAAGTCCAATAAAATAGTGTAAACTTCACCTGTAGTCCCCAAGTGCTGGCTCAATTTACCAGAAATGAACCGGTACTTTAACTTCATAGATGTCTTTTGCCGAACCCAACAAATATTGTAATCCGGCTTAATCTTGAGAGACTTCCTGAATATCATGCATTAGCCCCCAAGTGCCAAGTGCTGTTACTTTGTAAGGTACTTGGGACTTGAAATATATTAGAGTCATAAGAAATTGTTTTGGTAGACATTAGCCCCCAAGTGTCAAGTGGTATTGCAGTGTGATGTCTACTACACAACCTTCTTCTTGTAGATGTTGTTGGGCCTCCAGGTGCAGAGGTTTGTAGGACAGTAGAAAATTTCCCTCAAGTGGATGACCTAAGGTTTATCAATCCGTAGGAGGCGTAGGATGAAGATGGTCTCTCTTAAGCAACCCTGCAACCAAATAACAAAGAGTCTCTTGTGTCCCCAACACACCCAATACAATGGTAAATTGTATAGGTGCACTAGTTCGGCAAAGAGATGGTGATACAAGTGCAATATGGATAGTAGATAAAGGTATTTGTAATCTGAAATTATAAAAACAGCAAGGTAACTAATGATAAAAGTGAGTGTAAACGGTATTGCAATGATAGGAAATAAGGCCTAGGGTTCATACTTTCACTAGTGTAAGTTCCCTCAACAATAATATCATAACTGGATCACATAACTATCCCTCAACATGCAACAAAGAGTCACTCCAAAGTCACTAATAGCGGAGAACAAACGATGGTAGGGTACGAAACCACCTCAAAGTTATTCTTTCCAATCAATCCGTTGGGCTATTCCTATAAGTGTCACAAACAGCCCTAGAGTTCATACTAGAATAACACCTTAAGACACAAATCAACCAAAACCCTAATGCCACCTAGATACTCCAATGTCACCTCAAGTATCCGTGGGTATGATAATACGATATGCATCACACAATCTCAGATTCATCTATTCAACCAACACATAGAACCTCAAAGAGTGCCCCAAAGTTCCTACCGGAGAATCACGATGAAAACATGTGCCAACCCCTATGCATAGGTTCATGGGCGGAACCCGCAAGTTGATCACCAAAACATACATCAAGTGAATCACGTGGTATCCCATTTGAAGGAAATATGCCCTAGAGGCAATAATAAAGTTAGTATTTATTTCCTTATAATCATGATAAAGGTTTATTATTCATGCTAGAATTGTATTAACCGGAAACATAATACATGTGTGAATACATAGACAAACAAAGTGTCACTAGTATGCCTCTACTTGACTAGCTCGTTAATCAAAGATGGTTATGTTTCCTAACCATGAACAATGAGTTGTTATTTGATTAAAGGGATCACATCATTAAGAGAATGATCTGATTGACATGACCCATTCCATTAGCTTAGCACCCGATCGTTTAGTATGTTGCTATTGCTTTCTTCATGACTTATACATGTTCCTATAACTATGAGATTATGCAACTCCCGTTTACCGGAGGAACACTTTGGGTACTACCAAACGTCACAACGTAACTGGGTGATTATAAAGGAGTACTACAGGTGTCTCCAAAGGTACATGTTGGGTTGGCGTATTTCGAGATTAGGTTTTGTCACTCCGATTGTCGGAGAGGTATCTCTGGGCCCTCTCGGTAATGCACATCACTTAAGCCTTGCAAGCATTGCAACTAAATGAGTTAGTTGCGGGATGATGTATTACAGAACGAGTAAAGAGACTTGCCGGTAACGAGATTGAACTAGGTATTGGATACCGACGATCGAATCTCGGGCAAGTAACATACCGATGACAAAGGGAACAACGTATGTTGTTATGCGGTCTGACCGATAAAGATCTTCGTAGAATATGTAGGAGCTAATATGGGCATCCAGGTCCCGCTATTGGTTATTGACCGGAGACATGTCTCGGTCATGTCTACATTGTTCTCGAACCCGTAGGGTCCGCACGCTTAAGGTTACGATGACAGTTATATTATGAGTTTATGCATTTTGATATACCGAAGGTTGTTCGGAGTCCCGAGATGAGATCACAGACATGACGAGGAACTCCGGAATGGTCCGGAGATAAAGTTTGATATATATGATAATAGTGTTTGGTCACCGGAAGGGTTCCGGAAATCACCGGAAGGGGTTCCAGATGTTTCCCGAAATGTTTGGGTACGAGAACACTTTATTTGGGCCAAAGGGGAAAGCCCACAAGGTTTTTGGAAAGCGCAAAAGGAAGTTTTGTGGAGTCCAGGGGCCAGACGCCAGGGTCCCTGGCGTCTGGGTCCAGACGCCGGGATCCCTGGCGTCTGGCCCTGGAGTCCGAGAAGGACTCTAGCCTATCGGGTTAAACCGACTTTGTGAAGGCTTTAACTCCAAGTTTCAACCCCAGGGCTCAAGATATAAATAGAGGGGCAGGGCTAGCACCAAAGATAGATCAAGAAACACAAGTTGATCCACGTGATCTATTCCTTAGCCGTTTGCGGTGCCCCCAGCCACCATAGTCCTCGATAACACTGTAGCGGAGTTTAGGCGAAGCCCTAATGTTGTAGTGCATCAAGATCGTCACCACGCCGTCATGCTGACGGAACTCTTCCCCGTCACTTTACTGGATCGGAGTCTGGGGATCATCATCGAGCTGAACATGTGCTCAAACTCGGAGGTGCCGTAGTTTCGGTGCTTGATCAGTTGGATCGTGAAGACGTACGACTACTTCCTCTACGTTGTGTCAACGCTTCCGCAGTCGGTCTGCGTGGGTACGTAGACAACACTCTCCCCTCTCGTTGCTATGCATCACATGATCTTGCGTGTGCGTAGGAATTTTTTTGAAATTACTACGAAACCCAACAGTGGCATCCGAGCCTAGGTTATTTATGTTGATGTTATATGCACGAGTAGAACACAAGTAAGTTGTGGGCGATATAAGTCATACTGCCTACCAGCATGTCATACTTTGGTTCGGCGGCATTGTTAGACGAGACGACCCGGACCAACATTACGCGTACGCTTACGCGAGACCGGTTCCCTCGACGTGCTTTGCACATAGGTGGCTTGCGGGCGATTGTCTCTCCAACTTTAGTTGAACCAAGTATGGCTACGCCCGGTCCTTGCGAAGGTTAAAACGGAGTCTATTTGACAAACTATCGTTGTGGTTTTGATGCGTAGGTGAGATTGGTTCTTGCTTAAGCCCGTAGCAGCCACGTAAAACTTGCAACAACAAAGTAGAGGACGTCTAACTTGTTTTTGCAGGGCATGTTGTGATGTGATATGGTCAAGACATGATGCTGAATTTTATTGTATGAGATGATCATGTTTTGTAACTGAGTTATCGGCAACTGGCAGGAGCCATATGGTTGTCGCTTTATTGTATGCAATGCAATCGCGATGTAATGCTTTACTTTATTACTAAGCGGTAGTGATAGTCGTAGAAGCATAAGCTTGGCGAGACGACAACGATGCTACGATGGAGATCAAGGTGTCACGCCGGTGACGATGGTGATCACGATGGTGCTTCGGAGATGGAGATCACAAGCACAAGATGATGATGGCCATATCATATCACTTATATTGATTGCATGTGATGTTAATCCTTTTATGCATCTTATCTTGCTTTGATTGACGGTAGCATTATAAGATGATCTCTCACTAAATTATCAAGAAGTGTTCTCCCTGAGTATGCACCGTTGTGAAAGTTCTTCATGCTGAGACACCACGTGATGATCGGGTGTGATAGGTTCTACGTTCAAATACAACGGGTGCAAAACAGTTGCAGACGCGGAATACTCAGGTTATACTTGACGAGCCAAGCATATACAGATATAGCCTCGGAACACGGAGACCGAAAGGTCGAGCGTGAATCATATAGTAGATATGATCAACATAACGATGTTCACCATTGAAAACTACTCCATCTCACGTGATGATCGGTTATGGTTTAGTTGATTTGGATCACGTAATCACTTAGAGGATTAGAGGGATGTCTATCTAAGTGGGAGTTCTTTAATTAATTTGATTAACTGAACTTAAATTTATCATGAAACTTAGTACCTGATTAGTATCTTGCTTGTTTATGCTTGATTGTAGATAGATGGCTCGTGCTGTTGTTCCGTTGAATTTTAATGCGTTCCTTGAGAAAGCAAAGTTGAAAGATGATGGTAGCAATTACACGGACTGGGTCCGTAACTTGAGGATTATCCTCATTGCTGCACAGAAGAATTACGTCCTGGAAGCACCGCTGGGTGCCAGGCCTGCTGAAGGAGCAACACCGGATGTTATGAACGTCTGGCAGAGCAAAGCTGATGACTACTCGATAGTTCAGTGTGCCATGCTTTACGGCTTAGAATCGGGACTTCAACGACGTTTTGAACGTCATGGAGCATATGAGATGTTCCAGGAGTTGAAGTTAATATTTCAAGCAAATGCCCGGATTGAGAGATATGAAGTCTCCAATAAGTTCTATAGCTGCAAGATGGAGGAGAACAGTTCTGTCAGTGAGCATATACTCAAAATGTCTGGGTATAATAATCACTTGATTCAATTGGGAGTTAATCTTCCAGATGATTGCGTCATTGACAGAATTCTTCAATCACTGCCACCAAGCTACAAGAGCTTCGTGATGAACTATAATATGCAAGGGATGAACAAGACTATTCCCGAGCTCTTCGCAATGCTGAAAGCTGCGGAGGTAGAAATCAAGAAGGAGCATCAAGTGTTGATGGTCAACAAGACCACTAGTTTCAAGAAAAAGGGCAAAGGGAAGAATAAGGGGAACTTCAAAAGGAACGGCAAGCAAGTTGCTACTCAAGAGAAGAAACCCAAACCTGGACCTAAGCCTGAAACTGAGTGCTTCTACTGCAAGCAGACTGGTCACTGGAAGCGGAACTGCCCCAAGTATTTAGCGGATAAGAAGGATGGCAAGGTGAACAAAGGTATATGTGATATACATGTTATTGATGTGTACCTTACTAATGCTCGCAGTAGCACCTGGGTATTTGATACTGGTTCTGTTGCTAATATTTGCAACTCGAAACAGGGACTACGGATCAAGCGAAGATTGGTTAAGAACGAGGTGACGATGCGCGTGGGAAACGGTTCCAAAGTCGATGCGATCGCAGTCGGCACGCTACCTCTACATCTACCTTCGGGATTAGTATTAGACCTAAATAATTGTTATTTGGTGCCAGCGTTAAGCATGAACATTATATCTGGATCTTGTTTGATGCGAGACGGTTATTCATTTAAATCAGAGAATAATGGTTGTTCTATTTATATGAGTAATATCTTTTATGGTCATGCACCCTTGAAGAGTGGTCTATTCTTGTTGAATCTCGATAGTAGAAACACACATATTCATAATGTTGAAGCCAAAAGATGCAAAGTTGATAATGAGAGTGAAACTTATTTGTGGCACTGCCCTTTAGGTCATATCGGTGTAAAGCGCATGAAGAAACTCCATTCAGATGGACTTTTGGAACCACTTGATTATGAATCACTTGGTACTTGCGAACCTTGCCTCATGGGCAAGATGACCAAAACACCGTTCTCCGGTACTATGGAGAGAGCAACAGATTTGTTGGAAATCATACATACAGATGTATGTGGTCCGATGAATATTGAGGCTCGTGGCGCATATCGTTATTTTCTCACCTTCACAGATGACTTAAGCAGATATGGGTATATCTACTTAATGAAACATAAGTCTGAAACATTTGAAAAGTTCAAGGAATTTCAGAGTGAAGTTGAAAATCATCGTAACAAGAAAATAAAGTTTCTATGATCTGATCGTGGAGGAGAATATTTGAGTTACGAGTTTGGTGTACATTTGAAAAATTGTGGAATAGTTTCGCAACTCACGCCACCCGGAACACCACAGCGTAATGGTGTGTCCGAACGTTGTAATCGTACTTTACTAGATATGGTGCGATCTATGATGTCTCTTACTGATTTACCGCTATCGTTTTGGGGATACGCTCTAGAGACGGCCGCATTCACGTTAAATAGGGCACCATCAAAATACGTTGAGACGACGCCTTATGAACTGTGGTTTGGCAAGAAACCAAAGTTGTCGTTTCTAAAAGTTTGGGGCTGCGATGCTTATGTGAAAAAGCTTCAACCTGATAAGCTCGAACCCAAATCGGAGAAATGTGTCTTCATAGGATATCCAAAGGAAACTATTGGATACACCTTCTATCACAGATCCTAAGGCAAGACTTTTGTTGCTAAATTCGGAAACTTTCTAGAGAAGGAGTTTCTCTCGAAGGAAGTGAGTGGGAGGAAAGTAGAACTTGACGAGGTAACTGTACCTGCTCCCTTACTGGAAAGTAGTACATCACAGAAAACTGTTCCAGTGACACCTACACCAGTTAGTGAGGAAACTAATGATAATGATCATGAAACTTCAGATCAAGATACTACTGAACCTCGTAGATCAACCAGAGTGAGATCCGTGCCAGAGTGGTACGGTAATCCTGTTCTGGAAGTCATGCTACTAGATCATGATGAACCTACGAACTATGAAGAAGCGATGGTGAGCCCAGATTCCGCAAAATGGCTTGAAGCCATGAAATCTAAGATGGGATCCATGTATGAGAACAAAGTATGGACTTTGGTTGACTTGCCCGATGACCGGCAAGCAATTGAGAATAAATGGATCTTCAAGAAGAAGACTGACAGTGACGGTAATGTTACTGTCTACAAAGCTCGACTTGTCGCAAAAGGTTTTCAACAAGTTCAAGGGGTTGACTACGATGAGACCTTCTCACCCGTAGCGATGCTTAAGTTTGTCTGAATCATGTTAGCAATTGCCGCATTTTATGATTATGAAATTTGGCAAATGGATGTCAAAACTGCATTCCTGAATGGATTTCTGGAAGAAGAGTTGTATATGATGCAACCAGAAGGTTTTGTCGATCCAAAGGGAGCTAACAAAGTGTGCAAGCTCCAGCGATCCATTTATGGACTGGTGCAAGCCTCTCGGAGTTGGAATAAACACTTTGATAGTGTGATCAAAGCATTTGGTTTTATACAGACTTTCGGAGAAGCCTGTATTTACAAGAAAGTGAGTGGGAGCTCTGTAGCATTTCTGATATTATATGTGGATGACATATTACTAATTGGAAATGATATAGAATTTCTAAATAGCATAAAGGGATACTTGAATAAGAGTTTTTCAATGAAAGACCTCGGTGAAGATACTTACATATTAGGCATAAAGATCTATAGAGATAGATCAAGACGCTTAATTGGACTTTCACAAAGCACATACCTTGACAAGATTTTGAAGAAGTTCAAAATGGATCAAGCAAAGAAAGGATTCTTGCCTGTGTTACAAGGTGTGAAGTTGAGTAAGACTCAATGCCCGACCACTGCAGAAGATAGAGAGAATATGAAAGATGTTCCCTATGCATCAGCCATAGGATCTATCATGTATGCAATGCTGTGTACCAGACCCGATGTGTGCCTTGCTATAAGTCTAGCAGGGAGGTACCAAAGTAATCCAGGAGTGGATCACTGGACAGCGGTCAAGAACATCCTGAAATACCTGAAAAGGACTAAGGATATGTTTCTCGTATATGGAGGTGACAAAGAGCTCATCGTAAAAGGTTACATTGATGCAAGCTTTGACACTGATCCGGACGATTCTAAATCGCAAACCGGATACGTGTTTACATTAAACGGTGGAGCTGTCAGTTGGTGCAGTTCTAAAAAAAGCGTCGTAGTGGGATCTACATGTGAAGCGGAGTACATAGCTGCTTTGGAAGCAGCGAACGAAGGAGTCTGGATGAAGGAGTTCATATCCGATCTAGGTGTCATACCTAGTGCATCGTGTCCAATGAAAATCTTTTGTGACAATACTGGTGCAATTGCCTTGGCAAAGGAATCCAGATTTCACAAGAGAACCAAGCACATCAAGAGACGCTTCAATTCCATCTGGGATCTAGTCCAGGTGGGAGACATAGAGATTTGCAAGATACATACCGATCTCAATGTTGCAGACCCGTTGACTAAGCCTCTTCCACGAGCAAAACATGATCAGCACCAAGGCTCCATGGGTGTTAGAATCATTACGGTGTAATCTAGATTATTGACTCTAGTGCAAGTGGGAGACTGAAGGAAATATGCCCTAGAGGCAATAATAAAGTTATTATTTATTTCCTTATAATCATGATAAAGGTTTATTATTCATGCTAGAATTGTATTAACCGGAAACATAATACTTGTGTGAATACATAGACAAACAAAGTGTCACTAGTATGCCTCTACTTGACTAGCTCGTTAATCAAAGATGGTTATGTTTCCTAACCATGAACAATGAGTTGTTATTTGATTAACGGGATCACATCATTAAGAGAATGATCTGATTGACATGGCCCATTCCATTAGCTTAGCACCCGATCGTTTAGTATGTTGCTATTGCTTTCTTCATGACTTATACATGTTCCTATAACTATGAGATTATGCAACTCCCGTTTACCGGAGGAACACTTTGGGTACTACCAAATGTCACAACATAACTGGGTGATTATAAAGGAGTACTACAGGTGTCTCCAAAGGTACATGTTGGGTTGGCGTATTTCGAGATTAGGTTTTGTCACTCCGATTGTCGGAGAGGTATCTCTGGGCCCTCTCGGTAATGCACATCACTTAAGCCTTGCAAGCATTGCAACTAAATGAGTTAGTTGTGGGATGATGTATTACAGAACGAGTAAAGAGACTTGCCGGTAACGAGATTGAACTAGGTATTGGATACCGACGATCGAATCTCGGGCAAGTAACATACCGATGACAAAGGGAACAACGTATGTTGTTATGCAGTCTGACCGATAAAGATCTTTGTAGAATATGTAGGAGCCAATATGGGCATCCAGGTCCCGCTATTGGTTATTGACCGGAGACGTGTCTCGGTCATGTCTACATTGTTCTCGAACCCGTAGGGTCCGCACGCTTAAGGTTACGATGACAGTTATATTATGAGTTTATGCATTTTGATATACCGAAGGTTGTTCGGAGTCCCGAGATGAGATCACAGACATGACGAGGAACTCCGGAATGGTCCGGAGATAAAGTTTGACATATATGATAATAGTGTTTGGTCACCGGAAGGGTTCCGGAAATCACCGGAAGGGGTTCCGGATGTTTCCCGAAATGTTTGGGTACGAGAACACTTTATTTGGGCCAAAGGGGAAAGCCCACAAGGTTTTTGGAAAGCGCAAAAGGAAGTTTTGCGGAGTCCAGGGGCCAGACGCCAGGGTCCCTGGCGTCTGGGTCCAGACGCCGGGATCCCTGGCGTCTGGCCCTGGAGTCCGAGAAGGACTCTTGCCTATCGGGTTAAACCGACTTTGTGAAGGCTTCAACTCCAAGTTTCGACCCCAGGGCTCAAGATATAAATAGAGGGGCAGGGCTAGCACCAAAGACAGATCAAGAAACACAAGTTGATCCACGTGATCTATTCCTTAGCCGTGTGCGGTGCCCCCAGCCACCATAGTCCTCGATAATACTGTAGCGGAGTTTAGGTGAAGCCCTGCTGCTGTAGTGCATCAAGATCGTCACCACGCCGTCGTGCTGACGGAACTCTTCCCCTTCACTTTGCTGGATCGGAGTCCGGGGATCGTCATCGAGCTGAACGTGTGCTCGAACTCGGAGGTGCCGTAGTTTCGGTGCTTGATCGGTTGGATCGTGAAGACGTACGACTACTTCCTCTACGTTGTGTCAATGCTTCCACAGTCGGTCTGCGTGGGTACGTAGACAACACTCTCCCCTCTCGTTGCTATGCATCACATGATCTTGTGTGTGCGTAGGAATTTTTTTTGAAATTACTACGAAACCCAACACCATTGTCACCATAGAAACGCATGGCAGGACATACATCAAGTGTTCTCAAATCTTTAATGACTGAATCCGATAAGATAACTTCAAAGGGGAAACTCAATCCATTACAAGAGAGTAGAGGGGGAAAGAAACATCATAGGATCCAAATATAATAGCAAAGCTCGCGATACATCAAGACCGTATCACCTCAAGAACACGAGAGTGAGAGATCAAACACATAGCTACTGGTACATACCCTCAGCCCCGAGGGAGAACTACTCCCTCCTTGTCATGGAGAGCACCGGGATGATGAAGATGGCCACCGGAGAGGGATTGCGCCCTCCGGCAGGGTGCCGGAACGGGTCTAGATTGGTTTTTGGTGGCTATGGAGGCTTCTGGCGGCGGAACTCCCAATCTATTGTGCTCTCTGATGTTTTTAGGGTATATATAGATATATAGGCGAAAGAAGTACGCCAGGGGGGCCACGAGGGGCCCACGAGGGTGGAGGGCGCGCCCTAGGGGGGTGGGCGTGCCCCCCTACCTCGTGGCCTCCTCGAAGCTTCCCTTACGTGCACTTCAAGTCTTCTGGGCTTCTTTCCTTCCAAAAATGAGTTCCATGAAGTTTCAGGTCAATTGGACCCCGTTTGATTTTCCTTTTCTTCAAAACCCTAAAACAAGGTAAAAACAAAAACTGGCACTGGGCTCTGGGTTAATAGGTTAGTCCCAAAAATGATATAAAAGTGTATAATAAAGCCCATAAACATCCAAAACAGTACATAATATAGCATGGAGCAATCAAAAATTATAGATACGTTGGAGACGTATCACAGTGCAAAGTACTTGAGACTTGAATCTTGAACTTTAGTTTAAACCTTGACACACCTGTGTATGTTTTGTAGAACGCCCTATCTGAATTGGGTTCCCAATTAACTGACGTCAAGACCCGGTTGGCGGATCAAGAGGCAGAAATCAAGTCTGCTGATTCTAAACTTCAATTAAGTCTTGCTGAGACGGAAAAATTGAAAACCAGCTTGAGTGCAAAAAAGAAATCCTGGGCTGAAGAAAAGACCCTGCTGACACAACACGCCGAAAAAGCTAAAGCGGCTCTTGAGGAGGTTACCACGGAGCTGACCGGCTTAAAGAACCGGGTGTCTCAAATGGTTTCCGCCATCTTTGGTAAGCCATCTGTACTGATCTTTTATACCTTCTTTTGACCCGGAATATAAACCGCCTGTTGACCCCTTGTTTAAAAAATATGTGCAGGCACGTGAAGCAAGAATCTGAGCCAAGATAATGTGACTAAACTGAAGGCGGTCTATACCTTAGTGGAGCAGTTGTACACTGGAGCTCAACGAGCACTTGCTGCTATCTCTCCTGCCAACCAAGGACCCAACTGGTTCAATGATGTCTTGAAAAAATTGTCAATCTTACCCACCAGGTTTCAAGAAGTCAAACGATCCTGTGCCAGAGCCGGAGCCTTGACTGCCATGAGCCGCTCCAAAGCCTGGGTGCCAGATCTAGACCCGGCGGATGTAGCCAGGGGGTACCCTACCATGAAGGAAGACGGGTCTCTATTTGAGCAGGATGACTTCGTTGCTTGCGTGAGGGGAGTTCGACCTCAGGCCACCATTCTTGGAGATGAGACCAACATTGACAAATATCAGCCGGGTTTTGATTTGGAGAATAAGAAGATGGCGACTCCCTCTTACAAGGTGACAGACCTTATCCCGCCAGTTCGTCAACATACGTTTGCTCCAGAAGTTGATCCGGCTAACCTAATTGATGATGAAGCAAAGTTCATTACCGTGAACGGCTTTGACTGGTCCAATCCCAGCTTCCAATTAACAGAAGGAGGTGAACCGGCGAGGGAAGAGTGAGAACCATCTTTGTGGGCTCTTTAAAGCCTTGTAATATATTTAGCTTGAAACAACTGCATATTTTGCCTATGCCATCGTGCATAAGATGTCGTGTGTGACTCTTTGCTTCCTGATGTCAATATATGCATCACATTTATGGTTATCTCTGTAATATTTCGGCTCTGTTCCTGTAGAAAAGGAAAAAAAACTGGCTTGGCGGTTTAGCACCGAACGGGTCAGAACACCCTGTATATAACCAATGGTTTATCATAGTAGAATAAACAGAAACAGATGCGAAAATAAACAAGGTTGAAACAACCTTTGATTAACACAAAAACAACTGTTCGTAAATAACAGTCATACTTGTATTTTTACCTCTGGACCACCGGTTTATATGACCCGGGAGATGAGGTTGATGATCCAGTCCTTTTGAGAAGTCAATGCCTCTATATGCCTGATGACTATCTTGCCTTGGCGGCTTATTGTCAAATAGTCAAGCCGGTGAAAAGACCGTGCTGATTGTTTAAAATTGAGACAATAAAAGACCAATAAGGCAAATAACAGTTTGCAAACAATATAAATTAACCTTGTAACTAAAGGCTGGGGGTTTCTGATTCGAATACGATCAGTAAACTAGACCAAAGGGGTTAAGCTAAGATTCGAATACGATCATATAGCCCCCAGTGACTTTGGCATTGCGCCAATCAAGAGGGTACCGACAGCTATGTTCTCTTTGGTTCAAATACAACCTATGTTTGAATAGGAAGCCCCCAAATGATCTTGAGAGGTTTTTAACGACCCTGATTCGAATACGATCCAAGTCGGACCCAAAAGGGGTTAAGCTATGATTCGGATACGATCAAGAAGCCCCTATTGAGTTTGGCTTTGAGCCGATCAAGAGGGTTACGATAGCTATGTTCTCTTTGGTTTGAATACGACCTATGTTTGAACAGGAAGCCCCCAAATGATCATGAGGTTTATAGCTAGATTCGAATACGATCATAAGCCAGATCAGAAAGGTTAAGCTAAATTCAGATATGATCAACTCCTTAGTAGTCATGAAAAATAGTAAAGATATATGACCTTTGAAGAGGAAAAAGGACAAAGGTCCTGCTTTATTACTCATCATAGTATATACAACGTCAAAGTATGTACATGACGAGAGCCGGTGACTCAGTTGTAGTATGGCCGAAGTTGAGCAATGTTCCACGGCCGGCGGATCTCCTCCTCTGACTTACGTGAGTCTTTGTACTCTCGAACGTCAATGAGGTAATATGACCCATTGTTTAAGTTCTTGCTGACCACAAAGGGTCCTTCCCAAGGCGGGGATAGCTTGTGTGCATCTGACAGATCCTGGATTAGCCGGAGCACCAGGTCACCTTCTTGAAAAGTCCTGGACTTAACCCGGCGGCTGTGATAACAGCGCAGGTCCTGTTGATAAATTGCTAATCGAGCCGCTGTTAAGTCTCTCTCCTCATCTAAGAAGTCAAGTGCATCCTGTATGGCTTGTTCATTATTAGCTTCAACATAAGCCGCCACACGAGGCGAGTCATGACGGATGTCACTAGGCAGCACCGCTTCCTCTCCATAGACCATGAAGAAGGGTGTATAACCCGTGGACCTGTTAGGAGTGGTTTTAATACTCCACAGTACCAAGGGTAACTCCTCTACCCAGCAACCCGGCATCCGTTGTAAGGGAACCATGAGCCGGGGCTTGAGACCTTTTAAGATTTCCTGATTTGCTCTCTTAGCCTGCCCGTTAGATTGAAGGTGAGCTACAGAAGAAACATCCAGCCGGATGTGCTCTCTTTAACAAAACTCCTCCATAGCCCATTGGGACAAATTAGTGCCATTGTCAGTGATAATGCTGTGTGGAAAACCAAAGCGAAAAATCACCTTTTTCATGAACTGAACCGCCGTGGCTACATCACACTTACTCACTGGCTCTGCCTCAACCCACTTTGTGAATTTGTCAACTGCCACTAAAAGATGTGTCTTTTTATCCTTGGACGTTTTGAAAGGTCCAACCATGTCAAGCCCCCAGATTGCAAACAGCCAAGTGATTGGAACCATCCGCAATTCCTGAGCCAGCACATGTGCTCGTCGTGCAAATTTTTGACATCCATCACATCTACTGACCAGATCTTGCGCATCAGCGTGAGCCGTCAACCAGTAAAAACCATGACGAAAAGCTTTGGCCACAAGAGATTTTGACCCTGCGTGATGACCACAATCCCCTTCATGGATCTCACGAAGTATTTCTTGGCCTTCTTCAAGAGAAACACACCGCTGAAACGCTCCAGTGACGCTGCGATGGTATAATTCTCTGTTGGAAATCGTCATTGACTTGGACCGCTGGGTTATTTGTCGGGCCAGGGTCTCATCCTCTGGCAACTCGCCCCGGGTCATGTAAGCCAAGAATGGTACTGTCCAATCTAGGATGACGTGAAGAGCTGCCACCAACTGTGCCTCCGGGTCAGGAACGGCCAAATCTTCCTCTGTAGGTAACTTAACAGACGGGTTATGCAAAACATCCAAAAAGGTGTTAGGTGGGACCGGCTTACGCTGAGACCCTAGCCGGCTTAAGGCATCGACTGCTTCATTCTTTCTTCTGTCAATGTGTTCCACTTGGTAAGCCTTAAAATGTCCTGCAACAGCATCAACTTCATGGTGATAAGCCGCCATGAGAAGATCCTTGGAATCCCACTTGCCTGACACCTGTTGAGCCACCAAATCTGAATCGCCAAGGCACCGGACCCGGCTCAGACTCATTTCTTTAGCCATTCAAAGACCATGGAGCAAGGCTTCATATTCTGCTGCGCTGTAGTACAAGGAAACATCAACCGCAACACATAACAAAACTTGTCACCTTGAGGAGAAGTTAAAACAACTCCAGCCCCCGAGCCTTCCAACTGTCTGGACCCATCAAAGTGAATCGTCCAATATGTGTTGTCTAGTTTCTCCTCTGGCATCTGCATCTCTATCCAATCATTAATAAAGTCAACCAGCGCTTGAGATTTGATCGCAGTATGTGGCACATACTTCAACCCATGAGACCCAAGTTCAATGGCCCACTTGGCGACTCATCCAGTAGCTTCTCTGTTTTGAATGATGTCTCCCAAAGGAGCAGAGCTAACCACAGTGATTCGGTGACCCCGAAAGTAATGTTTGAGCTTCCGGCTTGCCATGAACACCCCATACACGAGCTTCTGCCAATGTGGATATCTTTGTTTAGATTCAATCAGCACCTCACTGACGTAATAAACCGGCTGTTGGACCGGATGTTCCTTGCCAGCCTCCTTGCGTTCCACCACAATGGCCACACTAACAGCTCGTGATTTAGCAGCCACATATAATAACAACGGCTCTTTCTCAACTGGAGCAACAAGAACCGGGGGTTCAGCGAGTTGTTTCTTCAAATCCTCAAAAGCAGAGTTAGCAGCATCACTCCAGACGAAGTCATCCGCCTTTTTCATCATTTGATACAAAGGCATCGCCTTCTCCCCTAACCGGCTTAAGGCCGTGATGCGACCTGCCAGCCGCTGAACGTCATTGATGCACACCGGTTTAGCCAGAGATGTGATTGCCTTGATCTTCTCCGGGTTAGCCTCAATACCTCTATTAGACACCAGAAAACCCAAAAGTTTGCCAGCTAGGACTCCGAAAACACACTTGGCCGGGTTAAGCATCATCTTGTAGACCCGGAGGTTATCAAAGGTCTCCTTCAGATCTGTTACCAAGGTTTCCTCCTTTCTGGACTTCACCACTATATCATCCACATAAGCATGACCATTTCACCCAATCTGATTGTGAAGGCAATTCTGTACACACCGTTGATAAGTTGCCTGGGCACCTTTAATGCCCAAAGGCATAGACACATAGCAGAAGGCTCCAAACGGAGTGATGAAAGCTGTTTTCTCCTGGTCCTTAACTGCCATCTTGATCTGATGATAACCTGAGTATGCATCCAAAAAACTCAAACGCTCGCAACCCGTCATAGCATCAATGATATGATCAATACGAGGGAGAGCAAAAGGGTTAGCCGGACAAGCCTTGTTCAAATCGGTGTAATCCACACACATACGCCAGGTGCCTTTCTTCTTGAGTACAAGCACCGGGTTAGCCAACCACTCTGGGTGAAAAACTTCCACAATGAACCCGGCCACCAAGAGCCGGGCCACCTCTTCTCCTATGACCTTGCGTGGTTCCTCGTTAAACCGCCGAAGGAACTGCCTGGCCGGCTTAAACTTCGGATCAATGTTAAGAGTGTGCTCAGCAAGTTCTCTCAGGACACCCGACATGTCAGAAGGCTTCCATGCAAAGATGTCCCGATTCTCATGGATGAACTCGATGAGCGTGCTTTCCTATTTTGGATCCAAGTTGGCACTGATGATGAACTGTTTGGATGAGTCGCCTGGCACAAAATCAACCATCTTGGTGTCATCAGCCGACTTGAACTTCAACGCCGGTTCATGCTCCATAGTTGGCTTCTTCAAAGACGTCATGTCCGCCGGGTCAATGTTATCTTTATAGAACTTCAACTCCTCTGTCGCGCAAACAGACTCTGCATAAGCGGCATCACCTTCCTCACATTCCAGGGCTATTTTCCGGCTTCCACGTACTATAATGGTGCCTTTATAACCCGGAATCTTGAGCTGTAGATATACATAATACGGCCGAGCCACGAACTTGGCGTAAGCCGGCCGTCCAAACAGAGCATGATATGGACTTCTGATCTTAACCACCTCAAAAGTTAACTTCTCAGCCCTGGAATCATATTCATCCCCAAAGGCTACTTCCAGTTCAATCTTACCAACTAGGTATGCCGACTTGCTAGGCACAACACCGTGAAAAATAGTGTTGGATTGCTTAAGACTCTTATCAGTCAACCCCATCCGACGGAACGTCTCATAGTAGAGGATGTTGATGCTACTGCCTCCATCCATGAGCACTTTAGTGAATTTATATCCACCAACCTGAGGTGCCACTACCAAGGCTAAGTGACCCAGATTATCAACCCGGGGAGGATGATCTTCTCTGCTCCACACAATAGGTTGTTCTGACCACCTCAAATAATGTGGAATCACCGGCTCAACGGCATTGACAGCCCTCTTATGAAGCTTCTGGTCCCTCTTGCATAAACTAGTGGTAAATACATGGTACTGCCCACTACTCAACTATTTTGGGTGGCTCTGATATCCGGACTGTTGCTGCTGATTACCTTGGCCGGGTTGTGGATTATAACTCCCTGGTTACCCGGATGGCCTTGACCGTGAAAACCGCCTCCACCTGAACCGGTGCCCGGGCCATGAAAGCTGCCTCCGCCTGAACCGCCGCCAGGCCCGTAACTTCCATCAAATGTGTTGGAATTTTTGAATGCCTTCATGATTGTACAGTCCTTCCACAGATGGGTGGCTGACTTCTCCTGGGTGCCGTGTCTTGGACAAGGTTCATTCAATAGATGCTCGAGGGTGGGACCTGACTCGCCTGACCGAGGGGGTTGCCTACCCTTGCGCCGTTGGTTGTTGCCCTGTGCATTGGTGTTATCCAAAAATTCGTCAGCCTTACGTTTATTACCTCCTTGGTTTGCCAGGTTATGCTGGTGACCCTTGCCGTTGCTGTTCTTCTTTCCCTTCCCTGTTTTTCTTCATCAGACACGGGATCCTTGGTACTGTCAGAATCAACATACTTGACCAGAGCCGCCATCAACTGGCCCATGTCATTGCAGTCACGCTTGAGCCTCCCCAGCTTCTGCTTCAGAGGTTCAAAACGACAATTTTTCCCCAACATTAAGACTACCGAGCCGGCATCCATCTTATCAGATGAATGTATTATCTCCTTGACCCGGCACACCCAATGGGTTGTGGACTCACCTTCCTCTTGCTTACAATTAGTCAGGTCCACGATTGACATAGGTTGTTTGCATGTGTCCTTGAAGTTCTGAATGAACTGGGCTTTTAATTCCGCCCATGAGCCGATGGAATTGGGGGCAATCCTTTCAACCAAGTCATTACTGCATCGCTGACTTCCAACAGCTCCATCGCCATCTCATAACTCTCAATCTAGGCCCCAGGCTGCAAGTCGGCCGTGTAATTAGGCACCTTACGAGGCCCCTTGAAGTCTTTGGGCAAGCGCTCATTATGTATAGCTGGCACCAGGCAAGGGACACCTCCTGTTCTTGTGGCTACTCCTGCCTCAACAGAGGTTGCTGGATAAGCCGAAAAAGCCTGATGAGCCGCCTACTCAGCTGCCAGTTGAACCGCCCGCTCATCCTCTTGACGGTTCCTCTCCTGATCCGCTAAGTTAAGGGCTCCAACCTGCACTGGCTCATGCCTGCGTGGTTGGTTACGGCATTGAGCATTGCTTGACATATCAGCTGAGTCCATATGCCTGCTATAGCTCGGGCTCCGGCTCGGGCGAGGGGTTTAATGGATTCTGTCTCGACTGTAAGAGTACGCATCCTGCTGCGCCAGAGCCGTCTGAAGAAGTTCCCTCACCCTTCGTGTTTCGATTGCTGTCGGAGAGTCGCCTTCTGTCGGGAGAGCCGCCAAACGAGCCAACGCAATAATGAGGTTTTCCAAAGGATTGGAGAAGTGACCCGATGGTGTTGGCGCATAATGAGGCGGAGCGGTACTCATACGAGGTGGTTCCATGGCCCGCGGCTGAACCGACGCTCCGGGTATTGTGATCCGATTTGACTCCGGTGGGTTACTTGGACCGGCCCCGGGTGTGTGGAAAAGGTTCCTAGGATCGAGCGTCAGAGGTAGACATGACTGAGTTTTTTAACGCCTTCTCCTCATGATCTCGTTTGATGCGTTCAAATCCACTAAGAGCCGGAAAGTCTTCGCTTCAAGCTGCTGAGCACGAGCGTCCAAAGCCGCCCATTCCGCGGCCATCCGGACCTCTTCTGCTGCTAAATTTTCCTTGGCCTGTGCCATCTCTTTGCGTACCCATGCCACCTCCGCGTCATGCTGAGCTTTATCTGCCGGCTCTACCACGTTAGTCAACAGAGCCGTCAGCTTATCCATGAGGTCCATTAGCATCTGAGCCGGGGGGCGCACGTGGTCTCCTGACCCGTCCGCTGCCGGCCCGGTGGTTGTTGCTGCTGCAGCCGTAGAGTTCTGCCCGGGCTGAGTGCCTGCCATGAAGACTCCAGCTCGATTCGGCGGCTCAAAGGGGTCCGGAATACTGCTGTCATCGGAACAACCCCCAAGCATGCCATCCTGCAGCTGATACAAACAATCCGTCTCGCCTGTTGATGACGTAGCGTCAGAACAGATGGCCATCTCACCGCCATCCATTGATCCTTCTGAGTATTCACCTCCATGGATGCAACCCACAAAGGCACGCTTTACGGCGGGTCGGGCCTGGGCGGGCCTCGCGCGTTGAGCCGTCTCGATGATGTTGGTGCAGACGTCCGGCTTAGGGCCCGATTCGCCAATCCGGCCAATGAAGACATGAATCCCGCCGAAGGGGACCTAGTATCCGTACTCAATTGAGCCGGCCTCGGGGCCCCAGCCTTCGTCATCGATGTAGAGCTTGCCGCGACAACTCTTGGTCATCCAACCCACAACATATCCCTTGAGCCCTTCGAAGTTGCCCTTCAAGAACTCAAATCCACCATGCGCTACCCCACGGTGGGCGCCAATTGTCGTGGAATTGTCACGGCAGATGTCCTAACAAAAGGACTTAGTCGTAGGGCCATCGCAACTAGGAAGCTTAAAGGGGTTAATCGGGACAAAGGACACGAGAGGTTTTATACTAGTTCGGCCCCTTACGATGAAGGTAAAAGCCTACGTCTAGTTTTGTTTGGAATTGCTGGGGTTTCGAAGACCAGGGAGCGAATATGCTTGTCCTGGCTTCGGGTTGTTGTCTCTTCCTCTAAGCTGCCGCCGGGTCATCTCCTTATATACACGGGTTGACGCCTGGCGACCTACAGAGTCCCGGCCGGCTTACAGAACGTGTCTGGCTTGGTGACTTCTTTTACATGCTGAGGGAGTCCTAGATTAGGGGGTCTCCGGACAGCCGGACTATATCCTTTGGCCAGACTGTTGGACTATGAAGATACAAGATTGAAGTCTTCGTCCCGTGTCCGGATGGGACTCTACTTGGCGTGGAAGGCAAGCTAGCAATACGGATATGTATATCTCCTCCTTTGTAACCGACCTTGTGTAACCCTAGCCCCCTCCGGTGTCTATATAAACCGGAGGGTTTTAGTCCATAGGACAACATACAATCATACCATAGGCTAGCTTCTAGGGTTTAGCCTCTTTGATCTCATGGTAGATCAACTCTTGTAATACTCATATCATCAAGAACAAGCAAGCAGGACGTAGGGTATTACCTCCATCAAGAGGGCCCGAACCTGGGTAAACATCATGTCCCCTACCTCCTGTTACCATCCGCCTTAGACGCACAGTTCGGGATCCCCTACCCGAGATCCGCCAGTTTTGACACCGAGATTGGTGCTTTCATTGAGAGTTCCACTGTGTCGTCACCATAAGGCTTGATGGCTCCTTCGAACATCGCTAGCGATGCGGTCCAGGGTGAGGCTTTCCTCCCCGGATAGATCTTCGTATTCGGTGGCTTCGCACCGCGGGCTAATTCGCTTGGACATCTGGAGCAGATCGAGAGCTACACCCCTGGCCATCAGGTCAGATTTGGAAACTTGAACTACACGGCCGACATCCGCGGAGACTTGATCTTCAACGGATTCGAGCCCATGTCGGATGCGCTGCACAGTCGCGACGAGCATGACGTAACTCTGCCGTCGGACAATGTTCGGGAGATCGCATCCGCAATTACTCCAACCATCAATCTGGAGCAAGTCGCGCCATCCGAGAGCAGAGGGATGGACCCCGCCATGGAGGCCGCACTCTCAGTGGCGATAGGGCCGGATACCGACTTCACCCCTTACAAGAGCCGTGTTGCCGAACCACTGGATTCATCTCCGGCCATGGACTCTGAGCCGCTCACATCTGTGCCTGTCGAGTCCGACTGGCGCCGATCATGGAGTTCACCTCCGCGGATATCTTTCAGCACTCACCTTTCGGAGATGTGCTAAATTCATTAAGGTCTCTCTCCCTGTCAGGAGAACCTTGGCCGAACTATGTCCGGCTAGAATGGGATGCGGACGACGAAGAAATTCGCTGCCCACCCACCACCCACTTAGTATCCACTATCGACGACTTAACCGACATGCTCGACTTCGACTCCGAAGACTTCGACGGTATGGGTGACGAAGCCGGAGACGAACAGGAACCACCGCCCTCAGGGCACTGGACCGCCACCTCATCATATGATATATACATGGTGGACACCCCCAAAGAAGGCAATGACGACGAGACATCGGAGGATGACCCCTCCAAGAAGCAACCCAAGCGCCGACGTCAGCGGCGCCGCTCTAAGTCCCACCACAGCAAGAGCAGTGATACCGACACAAGAGATAATAACACTCCGGATAGCACCGAAGACAACAACAATCCCCTCCAGCACGACGTAGAGCTAGAGGATGAACAAGCTAGCCCTCCAGAGCAGGCAGCAGATGGAGAACCGGAGGAGGACAATTACATGCCTCTCTCCGAATACGAGGCGAACCTCGGCGACGACGAGTTTATCGTGCCTGAGGACCCCGTAGACTAAGAGCGCTTCAAGCGCCAGCTTATGGCCACGACAAATAGCCTAAAGAAAAAACAGCAACAGCTTCAAGCTGATCAAGACTTGCTAGTAGACAGGTGGACCAAAGTCCTTGCAGCCGAGGAGCATGAACTCGAGCGCCCGTCCAAGAGTTACCCAAAACGTAGGTTGCTACCTCACCTCGAGGAGGAAGCATTCAAACCTCATTCACCAGTGTACGATGCGGCTGACCGGCCACTACGCGGCCGAGCCAGAGAGGCGTTTCAGCCTAAAGTTTAGACTGCACCCCATCGCCACTCAGTCAAAAATACTATGGCCCGGGGCAACACAGAGGACCTGCGAGACATCTTGGACAGTAAGGCAAAAATCGCAAGGTCAATATACGGGACACGGGCACGTGCGCCCACACGGGACGATGATCATGTTGGAAATATGCCCTAGAGGCAATAATAAAAGCATTATTATTATATTTCCTTGTTCATGATAATTGTCTTTATTCATGCTATAATTGTGTTATCCGGAAATCGTAATACATGTGTGAATAATAGACACCAACATGTCCCTTGTAAGCCTCTAGTTGACTAGCTCGTTGATCAACAGATAGTCATGGTTTCCTGACTATGGACATTGGATGTCATTGATAACGAGATCACATCATTAGGAGAATGATGTGATGGACAAGACCCAATCCTAAACATAGCATAAGATCGTATAGTTCGTTTGCTAGAGTTTTCCAATGTCAAGTATCTTTTCCTTAGACCATGAGATCGTGTAACTCCCGGATACCATAGGAGTGCTTTGGGTGTGCCAAATGTCACAACGTAACTGGGTGACTATAAAGGTATACTACGGGTATCTCCGAAAGTGTCTGTTGGGTTGACACGGATCAAGACTGGGATTTGTTACTCCGTATGACGGAGAGGTATCACTGGGCCCACTCGGTAATGCATCATCATAATGAGCTCAAAGTGACCAAGTGTTTGGTCACGGGATCATGCATTACGGTACGAGTAAAGTGACTTGCTGGTAAGGAGATTGAACGAGGTATTGGGATACCGACGATCGGATCTCGGGCAAGTAACATACCGATTGACGAAGGGAATTGTATGCGGGGTTGCTTGAATCCTCGACATCGTGGTTTGTCCGATGAGATCATCGAGGAGCATGTGGGAGCCAACATGGGTATCCAGATCCCGCTGTTGGTTATTGGCCAGAGAGTCATCTCGGTCATGTCTACATGTCTCCCGAACCCGTAGGGTCTACATACTTAAGGTTCGGTGACGCTAGGGTTGTAGGGACATGTATATGCAGTAACCTGAATGTTGTTCGGAGTCCCGGATGAGATTCCGGATGTCACGAGGAGTTCCGGAATGGTCTAGAGGTAAAGAATTATATATAGGAAGTGCTATTTCGGGCATCGGGACAAGTTTCGGGGTCACTGGTATTGTACCGGGACCACCAGAAGGGTCCCGGGGGTCCACCGGGTGGGGCCACCTGCCCCGGGGGGCCACATGGGCTGTAGGGGGTGTGCCTTGGCCTATATGGGCCAAGGGCACCAGCCCCAAGAGGCCCATGCGCCTAGGGTTCAAGGAAGGGAAGAGTCCCAAAGGGGGAAGGCACCTCCTAGGTGCCTTGGGGAGGAGGGATTCCTCCCTTGGCCGCACCCCCCTAGGAGATTGGATCTCCTAGGGCCCCCCCTTGGACTCCCTATATATAGCGGGGAAAGGAGGGCCTCTCAGAACACGCCTTTGGTGCCTCCCTCTCCCTCTCCAACACATCCTCCTCCTCCACAGTGCTTAGCGAAGCCCTGCTGGAGTACTGCAGCTCCATCACCACCACGCCGTTGTGCTGCTGCTGGAGCCATCTCCCTCAACCTCTCCTTTCCCCTTGCTGGATCAAGAAGAAGGAGATGTTACGCTGACCGTACGTGTGTTGAACGCGGAGGTGCCGTCCGTTTGGCGCTAGGATCTCCGGTGATTTGGATCACGTCGAGTACGACTTCCTCATCCCCGTTCTTTGAACGCTTCCGCGCGTGATCTACAAAGGTATGTAGATGCAATCCAATCACTCGTTGCTAGATGAACTCATAGATGGATCTTGGTGAAACCGTAGGAAATTTTTTGTTTTCTGCAACGTTCCCCAACAGTGGTATCATAGCTAGGTCTATGCGTAGTTCTCTTGCACGAGTAGAACACAATTTGTTGTGGGCGTTGATGTTATCAACTTTCTTGCCGCTACTAGTCTTATCTTGCTTCAACAGTATTGTGGGATGAAGCGGCCCGGACCAACCTTACACGTACGCTTACGTGAGACCGGTTCCACCGACTAACATGCACAAGTTGCATAAGGTGGTTGGCGGGTGGCTGTCTCTCCCACTTTAGTTGGAGCGGATTCGATGAAAAGGGTCCTTATGAAGGGTAAATAGAAGTTGACAAATCACATTGTGGCTTTCACATAGGTAAGAAAACGTTCTTGCTAGAACCCTATTTCAGCCACGTAAAACTTGCAACAACAATTAGAGGATGTCTAACTTGTTTTTGCAGCAAGTGTTCTGTGATGTGATATGGCCAAAGTTGTGATGAATGATGAATGATATATATGTGATGTATGTGATGTTCATGCTATTGTAATAGGAATCACGACTTGCATGTCGATGAGTATGACAACCGGCAGGAGCCATAGCAGTTGTCTTTATTTTTTGTATGACCTGCGTGTCATTGAGAAACGCCATGTAAATTACTTTACTTTATTTCTAAACGCGTTAGCCATAGTAGTAGAAGTAATAGTTGGCGAGCAACTTCATGGAGACACGATGATGGAGATCATGATGATGGAGATCATGGTGTCATGCCGGTGACAAGATGAACATGGAGCTCCAAGATGGAGAACAAAGGAGCTATGTGATATTGGCCATATCATGTCACTATTATTATTTGATTGCATGTGATGTTTATCATGTTTTTGCATCTTGTTTGCTTAGAACGACGGTAGTAAATAAGATGATCCCTCATAATAATTTCAAGAAAGTGTTCCCCCTAACTGTGCACCGTTGCGACAGTTCGTTGTTTCGAAGCACCACGTGATGATCGGGTGTGATAGGTTCCAACGTTCACATACAACAGGTGTAAGACAGATTTACACATGCAAACACTTAGGTTGACTTGACGAGCCTAGCATGTACAGACATGGCCTCGGAACATAGAAGACCGAAAGGACGAGCATGAGTCGTATAGAAGATACAATCAACATGAAGATGTTCACCGACGTTGACTAGTCCGTCTCACGTGATGATCGGACACGGCCTAGTTAACTCGGATCATGTTATACTTAGATTACAGGAGGGATGTCTATCTAAGTGGGAGTTCATTGAATAATTTGATTAGATGAACTTAATTATCATGAACTTAGTCTAAAATATTTACAATATGTCTTGTAGATCAAATGGCCAACGTAGTCCTCAACTTCAACGCATTCCTAGAGAAAACCAAGCTGAAAGACGATGGCAGCAACTACACGGACTGGGTCCAGAACCTGAGGATCATCCTCATAGCTGCCAAGAAAGATTATGTCCTACAAGCACCGCTAGGTGACGCATCTGTTCTCCCTGCAGAACAAGACGTTATGAACGCTTGGCAGGCACGTACCGATGACTACTCCCTCGTTCAGTGCGGCATGCTTTACAGCTTAGAGCCGGGGCTCCAAAAGCGTTTTGAGAGACACGGAGCATATGAGATGTTCGAAGAGCTGAAAATGGTTTTCCAAGCTCATGCCCGGGTCGAGAGATATGAAGTCTCCGACAAGTTCTTCAGCTGTAAGATGGAGGAAAACAGTTCTGTCAGTGAGCACATACTCACTATGTCTGGGTTGCATAACCGCTTGACTCAGCTGGGAGTTAATCTCCCGGATGACGCGGTCATTGACAGAATCCTTCGGTCGCTTCCACCGAGCTACAAGAGCTTTGTGATGAACTTCAATATGCAGGGGATGGAAAAGACCATTCCTGAAGTATTTGCAATGCTGAAATCAGCAGAGGTAGAAGTCAAAAAGGAACATCAAGTGTTGATGGTGAATAAAACCACTAAGTTCAAGAAGGGCAAGGGTAAGAAAGCCTTCAAGAAGGACGGCAAGGGAGTTGCCGTGCCCGGAAAGCAAGCTTCCGGGAAGAAGCCAAAGAATGGACCCAAGCCCGAGACTGAGTGCTTTTATTGCAAGGAAAGTGGTCACTGGAAGCGAAACTGCCCCAAATACTTAGTGGACAAGAAGGCCAGCAAAACGAAAGGTATATGTGATATACATGTAATTGATGTGTACCTTACCAGTACTCGTAGTAGCTCCTGGGTATTTGATACCGGTGCAGTTGCTCACATTTGTAACTCAAAGCAGGAGCTGCGGAATAAGCGGAGACTGGCGAAGGACGAGGTGACGATGCGCGTCGGGAATGGTTCCAAGGTCGATGTGATCGCCGTCGGCATGCTACCTCTACATTTACCTACGGGATTAGTTTTGAACCTCAATAATTGTTATTTAGTGCCAAATTTGAGCATGAACATTGTATCAGGATCTCGTTTAATACGAGATGGCTACTCATTTAAATCCGAGAATAATGGTTGTTCTATTTATATGAGAGATATGTTTTATGGTCATGCTCCGATGGTGAATGGTTTATTCTTAATGAATCTCGAGCGTAATGCTACACATATTCATAGTGTGAATACCAAAAGATGTAAGATTGATAATGATATTCCCACATACTTGTGGCACTGCCGCCTTGGTCACATAGGTGTCAAACGCGTGAAGAAGCTCCATGTAGATGGACTTTTAGAGTCTCTTGATTACGAATCATTTGACACGTGCGAACCATGCCTCATGGGTAAAATGACCAAGACTCCGTTCTCAGGAACAATGGAGCGAGCAACCAACTTATTGGAAATCATACATACTGATGTGTGCGGTCCAATGAGCGTTGAGGCTCACGGTGGCTATCGTTATGTTCTCACCCTCACTGATGACTTGAGTAGATATGGGTATGTCTACTTAATGAAACACAAGTCTGAGACCTTTGGAAAGTTCAAGGAATTTCAGAGTGAGGTTGAGAATCAACGTGACAGGAAAATCAAGTTCCTGCGATCAGATCGTGGAGGAGAATACTTGAGTCATGAGTTTGGCACACACTTAAGAAAATGTGGAATAGTTTCACAACTCATGCCGCCTGGAACACCTCAGCGTAATGGTGTGTCCGAACGTCGTAATCGCACTCTATTAGATATGGTGCAATCTATGATGTCTCTTGCCGATTTACCGCTATCTTTTTGGGGCTATGCTTTAGAGACTGCCGCATTCACTTTAAATAGGGCTCCGTCGAAATCTGTTGAGACGACACCGTATGAATTATGGTTTGGGAACAAACCTAAGCTGTCGTTTCTAAAAGTTTGGGGATGCGATGCTTATGTCAAGAAACTTCAACCTGAAAAGCTCAAAGCCAAATCGGAAAAATGCGTCTTCATAGGATACCCTAAAGAAACTATTGGGTATACCTTCTACCTCAGATCCGAAGGCAAGATCTTTGTTGCCAAGAATGGGTCCTTTCTAGAGAAAGAGTTTCTCTTGAAAGAAGTAAGTGGGAGGAAAGTAGACCTTGATGAAGTATTACCTCTTGAACCGGAAAATGGCGCAACTCAAGAAAATGTTTCTGAGGTGCCTGCATCGACAAGAGAGGAAGTTAATGATGATGATCAAGATACTTCTGATCAAGCTCCTACTGAAATTCGAAGGTCCACAAGGACACGTTCCGCACCAGAGTGGTACGGCAACCCTGTCTTGGAAATCATGTTGTTAGACAACGGTGAACCTTCGAACTATGAAGAAGCGATGGCGGGCCCGGATTCCGACAAATGGCTAGAAGCCATGAAATCCGAGATAGGATCCATGTATGAAAACGAAGTATGGACTTTGACTGACTTGCCCGTTGAGCGGCGAGCCATAGAAAATAAATGGATCTTTAAGAAGAAGACAGACGCGGATGGTAATGTGACCATCTATAAAGCTCGGCTTGTCGCTAAGGGTTATCGACAAGTTCAAGGGGTTGACTACGATGAGACTTTCTCACCGGTAGCAAAGCTAAAGTCCGTCCGAATCATGTTAGCAATTGCCGCATTCTATGATTACGAAATATGGCAAATGGACGTCAAAACGGCATTCCTTAATGGTTTCCTTAAGGAAGAATTGTATATGATGCAGCCGGAAGGTTTTGTCGATCCTAAGAATGCTGTCAAGGTGTGCAAGCTCCAACGCTCGATTTATGGGCTGGTGCAAGCATCTCGGAGTTGGAACATTCGTTTTGATGAGATGATCAAAGAATTTGGGTTTACGCAGACTTATGGAGAAGCCTGCGTTTACAACAAAGTGAGTGGGAGCTCTGTAGCATTTCTCATATTATATGTAGATGACATACTTTTGATGGGAAATGATATAGAACTCTTGGACAACATTAAGGCCTACTTGAATAAAAGTTTTTCAATGAAGGACCTTGGAGAAGCTGCTTATATATTAGGCATCAAGATCTACAGAGATAGATCAAGACGCCTCATAGGTCTTTCAGAAAGCACATACCTTGATAAGATATTGAAGAAGTTCAATATGGATCAGTCTAAGAAGGGGTTCTTGCCTGTGTTGCAAGGTGTGAAATTGAGCTCAGCTCAATGTCCGACCACGGCAGAAGATATAGAAGAGATGAGTGTCATCCCCTATGCCTCAGCCATAGGTTCTATTATGTATGCCATGCTGTGTACCAGACCTGATGTAAACGTTGCCGTAAGTTTGGTAGGTAGGTACCAAAGTAATCCCGGCAAGGAACACTGGACAGCGGTCAATAATATCCTGAAGTACCTGAAAAGGACTAAGGAAATGTTTCTCGTTTATGGAGGTGATGAAGAGCTCGTCGTAAAAGGTTACGTCGACGCTAGCTTCAACACAGATCTGGATGACTCTAAGTCACAAACCGGATACGTGTATATTTTGAATGGTGGGGCAGTAAGCTGGTGCAGTTGCAAGCAGAGCGTCGTGGCGGGATCTACATGTGAAGCGGAGTACATGGCAGCCTCGGAGGTAGCACATGAAGCAATTTGGGTGAAGGAGTTCATCACCGACCTAGGAGTCATACCCAATGCGTCGGGGCCAATCAAACTCTTCTGTGACAACACTGGAGCTATTGCACTTGCCAAGGAGCCCAGGTTTCACAAGAAGACGAGGCACATCAAGCGTCGCTTCAACTCCATTCGTGAAAATGTTCAAGATGGAGACATAGATATTTGTAAAGTACATACGGACCTGAATATAGCAGATCCGTTGACTAAACCTCTCCCTAGAGCAAAACATGATCAACACCAGAATTCCATGGGTGTTCGATTCATCACATGTAACTAGATTATTGACTCTAGTGCAAGTGGGAGACTGTTGGAAATATGCCCTAGAGGCAATAATAAAAGCATTATTATTATATTTCCTTGTTCAGGATAATTGTCTTTATTCATGCTATAATTGTGTTATCCGGAAATCGTAATACATGTGTGAATAATAGACACCAACATGTCCCTAGTAAGCCTCTAGTTGACTAGCTCGTTGATCAACAGATAGTCATGGTTTCCTGACTATGGACATTGGATGTCATTGATAACGAGATCACATCATTAGGAGAATGATGTGATGGACAAGACCCAATCCTAAACATAGCATAAGATCGTATAGTTCGTTTGCTAGAGTTTTCCAATGTCAAGTATCTTTTCCTTAGACCATGAGATCGTGTAACTCCCGGATACCGTAGGAGTGCTTTGGGTGTGCCAAACGTCACAACGTAACTGGGTGACTATAAAGGTATACTACGGGTATCTCCGAAAGTGTCTGTTGGGTTGACACGGATCAAGACTGGGATTTGTCACTCCGTATGACGGAGAGGTATCACTGGGCCCACTCGGTAATGCATCATCATAATGAGCTCAAAGTGACCAAGTGTCTGGTCACGGGATCATGCATTACGGTACGAGTAAAGTGACTTGCCGGTAACGAGATTGAACAAGGTATTGGGATACCGACGATCGGATCTCGGGCAAGTAACATACCGATTGATGAAGGGAATTGTATGCGGGGTTGCTTGAATCCTCGACATCGTGGTTCATCCGATGAAATCATCGTGGAGCATGTGGGAGCCAACATGGGTATCCAGATCCCGCTGTTGGTTATTGGCCAGAGAGTCGTCTCGGTCATGTCTACATGTCTCCCGAACCCGTAGGGTCTACACACTTAAGGTTCGGTGACACTAGGGTTGTAGGGATATGTATATGCAGTAACCCGAATGTTGTTCGGAGTCCCGGATGAGATCCCGGACGTCACGAGGAGTTCCGGAATGGTCCGGAGGTAAAGAATTATATATAGGAAGTGCTATTTCGGGCATCAGGACAAGTTTCGGGGTCACCGGTATTGTACCGGGACCACCGAAAGGGTCCCGGGGGTCCACCGGGTGGGGCCACCTGCCCCGGGGGGTCACATGGGCTGTAGGGGGTGCGCCTTGGCCTATATGGGCCAAGGGCACCAGCCCCAAGAGGCCCATGCGCCTAGGGTTCAAGGAAGGGAAGAGTCCCAAAGGGGGAAGGCACCTCCTAGGTGCCTTGGGGAGGAGGGATTCCTCCCTTGGCCGCACCCCCCCTAGGAGATTGGATCTCCTAGGGCCGGCGCCCCCCCTTGGACTCCCTATATATATAGCGGGGAAAGGAGGGCCTCTCAAAACACGCCTTTGGTGCCTCCCTCTCCCTCTCCAACACATCCTCCTCCTCCATAGTGCTTAGCGAAGCCCTGCCGGAGTACTGCAGCTCCATCACCACCACGCCGTCGTGCTGCTGCTGGAGCCATCTCCCTCAACCTCTCCTTTCCCCTTGCTGGATCAAGAAGAAGGAGACGTTACGCTGACCGTACGTGTGTTGAACACGGAGGTGCCGTCCGTTCGGCGCTAGGATCTCCGGTGATTTGGATCACGTCGAGTACGACTTCCTCATCCCCGTTCTTTGAACGCTTCCGCGCGTGATCTACAAAGGTATGTAGATGAAATCCAATCACTCGTTGCTAGATGAACTCATAGATGGATTTTGGTGAAACCGTAGGAAAATTTTTGTTTTCTGCAATGTTCCCCAACAGATCGTCGCGTTGGTTACACCAAGAGTAAATCCGGTCGGGCCGAATACAGCAGACAAGACTCATATGAACTACGTCGGGATATAGCCTGGCACAGAGGTGCCGCACACCCCCTATGCTTCACTGATGAAGTTATGAATTTCATGAATTCCCGAAGGGTTTCAAACCCGTAAATATCGAATCATATGATGGCACAACAGATCCCACTGTATGGATTGAGGATTTCCTCCTTCACATCCACATGGCTCGCGGTGATGATCTACATGCCATCAAGTACCTCCCACTAAAACTCAAAGGACCAGCTCGACACTGTCTGAATAGCTTGCCAGCAGATTCTGTCGGCAGTTGGGAGGATCTGGAAGAAGCATTTCTTGACAACTTCCAGGGCACTTATGTGCGGCCGCCGGATGCTGATGACTTGAGCCACATAACCCAGCAGCCAGGGGAATCAGCCAGACAATTCTGGACACGGTTCCTGACTAAGAAAAATCAAATTGTAGACTGTCCGGATGCAGAGGCCCTAGCGGCATTCAAGCATAACATCTGCGACGAGTGGCTCGCCCGCCACCTCGGCCATGAGAAGCCGAAATCTATGGCAGCCCTCACGACACTCATGACCCGCTTTTGCGCGGGCGAGGATAGCTGGCTGGTTCGTAGCAACAACACATCGAGGAATCCAGATACCTCAGATACCAAAGATGTTAACGGTAGGCAGCGTCGTAATAGACCAAAGCGCCACAATAACGACGATAACACAGAAGATACAACAGTCAATGCTGGATTCAGAGGCTCTAGATCCGGTGGGCGGAAAAAGCCATTTAAAAGAAATACTCCGGCTCTGTCCAGTCTGGATCGCATACTGGATCGCTCGTGTCAAATCCACGGCACCCACAACAAGCCAGCAATCACACCAACAGAGAATGCTGGGTGTTCAAGCAGGCCGGCAAGTTAAATGCCGAGAACAAGGACAAGGGGCTGCATAGCGATGATGAGGAGGAGCCCCGGCCGCCGAACATAGGAGGACAGAAGGGGTTTCCCCCACAAGTGAAGACGGTGAACATGATATAGGCAACCCACATTCCCAAGAGGGAGCGGAAGCATACACTAAGGGACGTCTATGCGATGGAGCCCGTCGCCCCAAAGGTCAACCCATGGTCTGCTTGTCCTATCACCTTCGATCACAGGGACCACCCCACTAGCATCCGTCATGGCGGATCCGCCGCACTGGTCCTAGACCCCATCATTGACGGATTTCACCTCACTCGAGTCCTTATGGATGGCGGCGGCAGCCTGAACCTGCTTTATCAGGATACAGTGTGAAAAATGGGTATCAATCCCTCGAGGATCAAACCCAGCAAAACCACCTTTAAAGGCGTCATCCCAGGTGTAGAGGCCCATTGCATAGGCTTAATCACACTGGAAGTGGTGTTCGGATCACCGGATAACTTCCAAAGCGAAGAGTTAATGTTCGACATCGTCCCGTTTCGCAGTGGCTATCATGCACTGCTCGGACGGATAACATTTGCAAAATTCAATGCAGTGCCGCATTACGCATACCTCAAGCTCAAGATGCCAGGACCTCGTGGGGTCATAACAGTAAATGGAAACATGCTCCGTACGGAAGAGCACACTGCGGCCCTTGCAGCAGAAGCACAAAGCAGCCTATTCAGGCAGACCACTCATTCGGCGTCATGGCCTCTGGACACCTTCAAGCGAGTCCGGAACAAGCTGCAACAGGATCGCCTGGCATGATCAGAGCTCGCCTAGCAATTCGGCCCCCGTCCCATTCCCAGTGAAGCGACGAAATCAGTGCCGCGCGTACATAACTACGCATTGAAAATACCATGGACATACGCAGGGGCACGATCAGGACACGCCCCGCATTGTGTCTTAACCACAATAGGGGCTGTATACCTTTGACATTCCTTTTCTCTTTCAGGGCCTAACTCTCTGGAAGCGCTTTCCGGCAGTACGATTGCCAGACACATTCCGGAAGCAACAACCAAGGCGGCAAGAAGCTAAGATGAACACGGGAACCGCCAGGTGGTCACTAATAATAATTGATATACCCGTTTTCACTATTCATACATAACTTGCCCTGGGATAGGACATTTCGAATTGTCCTACTTTATGCTTATTGCAGTACTTGTACCAGTACGCTTCGACGTATTATTTAAATAACAATGCATATCATTAATCTGTCACTGAATTATTTAAGTTTTTCTTTCTCTTATATGTCCACTTACGACAATCCGCACCCGCACGTTCGGGTACGGTCAGTCCGCCAGGGGTTCTCGTTTACCCCATAATACGGCGCAAGAAGTCCGAACCCTTTCGACAGTGCGGCACCCCGAACTTATAGCATTATATGCATCAGCTCCGAATCATGTCTTTGGTCAAATGTTGGGTTGCCCGGCTCCCATGCTTTGGTACCTTACGTTCCGCTATATAGGCTAAGGTAGCGGTGGGAGAACTACTGCGATTGTGTCCCGGTTCTTCCGGACGAGCACCTCAGTAGAGAAAGCCAAAAACTGACTATCATGATAAGGCGAGAGACTGGTCGCTGTTCGAGAGGTCTCAAGTCCTTAAAGACTTTTTCCACTTTGGGCGAGGAGTCGGCCTTGTCCGGCTTAGGCATGTATAGCGCCCCAAATTCAGCCCTCCGAATACCAGGGGCTTCGCCAAAATTTAAAATCATAGACTTCTATGGCTAAGTGAGAGCGATAAAGCATTATAGTCCGATTGCCTGGTTCGTTGCGCTGAACACCTCCCTTGGAGGACCCAAAATTGGGGTAAAGAGTGTTCAGGTTTATCCCGAACACCCCGGTACTAGTTACATGGGGATAGAAGCCGACGACCGGCCAACTCTCAGATTTTCTAAACGGCCGCACATAAGGTAATATTTTAAATTAAGGAAGCGTCGCATGGCGCAAATAAACTCGTTTCATATTACAGGATCACATGAGCATGTTCATTTAAAAATTACATCCTTGGCACACTCACCTGCCACTAGGTGAGAACCCTTCAGGACACTCTCATAATAATTCTCGGGGCAGCGATGCTCCTTGTCCTCCGGCGGCCCCTCCTTCACCAGCTTCATGGCGTCCAGTTTCGCCCAGTGCACCTTCGCCCATGCAAAAGCCCTGCATGCACCCTCAATGCAGACGGACCGCTTGATGACTTCAAGCCGTGGGCAGGCTTCCACAAGCCGCCTCACCAGACTGAAGTAGCTGCCGGACTGGGGCTCACCAGGCCACATCCGGACTATAAGGCCCCTCATGGCCTGTTCGGCCGCCTTGTGAAGTTCGACCAACTGCTTCAGCTGGTCGCTCAAGGGCACGGGGTGTTCGGTCCCAGTATACTGAGACCAGAACAACTTCTCCGTTGAGCTCCCCTCCTCAGCCTGGTAAAACTCCGCGGCATCCAGTACACTGCGGGGAAGATCTGCAAATGCTCCTGGAGAGCTCCGAACTCGGGTAAGAAAAAGGAAAGTCTCCTTTCACGTGCTTGCTTTGCATAATGAATGCCTTACCCGCTACTATCTTCTTCACCGCGTCAATCTCCTGGAGGGCCTTGTGGGCTTCGGCCTTGGCGCTCCGGATTCTTTCAAGCGCCTGCGCAAGCTCGGACTCTCGCATATTAGAGTCAAGCTCCAAGGATTCGTGCTTTTTGGCGAGAGCCTCGAGCTCTTGCTGCACCTCGCCTACTCGGGCTTCTTGTTTCTCCCGTTCAATGCGTTCTTTGGCCGCTTTGTCTTCGGCCTCAGACAATGCCTTCCTCAGGGTCACCACCTCGGTCGTGGCCCCTGACAAATCCATGATGATCCTATTACTTTACACTCGAACTTCTTTTTAACTATATAGACAGGGGTATTTCTTACCTTTGCTCTCTTCAAGCTGCCTCTTGGTAAGGCCGAGCTTGTCCTCGGACCGCTTCAGGTCCTGCTTCAGCACAGAGACCTCCGCAGTACGTGCGGCAGCGGCCAGCAGTGAATCCTGCACATACACATAGACATAATCTAATTAGACTCCCGAGTCATCATTTGATCCTCTATTCGGCTTTTCTTCGTGAACGCCGAACAGAGCATCAAGGGCTACTATCTATGCGGTAATATTTTCTTATATTTTGATTGCTTACCTCAAAGCCTGTTAGGAGGCTGGCGCAAGCTTCGGTCAGTCCGTTTGTGGTGGACTGAACCTTCTCGACCACCGCACTCATGATAGTGCGGTGCTCTTCTTCGATGGAAGCGCTGCGAAGCGCTTCCAGCAGGTTGTCTGGTGCCTCTGGTTGGACAGAGGACACCGGCACGGATGGTTGGCCCCCCTTGACGGGGGACCGCCTGCCGGAGTCCAGAACCATCAAAGGTTCCGGTGCAGTGTCCGGCTGGGGCCCGAACTCAAAGCCCGTAGGAGCCTCGCTCCCTTGGTACCCAGGGTCCGGGAAGTCACCGCAAGGCGCCCCTAGGACCATCTCCCCTTGGCTCGGTGCCTTTTGAGACAACACCTCGGCGTTGTCCGTAGGGCGAGGGGTGGAAGCGGTCGGAAGAGAACCACTGTTCATAACCGACGAGTCCAAAGAGCCGCTCGACAAGGGTACGTCGAGATGAGCTCGGGACGGACTGCATAATCATGTTTGGCATGAGGAGAGGCAGTGCAATAAAACATACCATGAAGTACTATGGTGTTCGGACACTTACGACTTCGCCAGGGGCTTGTCCCTGGGTAGCCACTCGTCGCCGCTGTCGGCGGCCGTCGTGGCATAGTCCGGAGGGAGGGTCCTTCCCTTCTTGGACCCTTCGGCCTCCCCGGATGGGTCGGCCTTCCTTTTCTTGTCTTGCCCGGCTGGGGGGGGGGGAGAACTTTTCTCCTCCTCCTCCTCATTTCCGTGGGAGGAGGGAGCGTCGGAGTCATCGGACGATGAGTCCGATATAACCTTGCGCCAGAGACCCTTTCGGGTCCCCGTGGCCTTCTTCTTGGCCTCTTTGCCGGCACCTCATAAGGTGCCGGAGTCAAGCGTCTGCAGGATCTTCGGGCAGGGGGGCTGGACGATCAAGCTGCTCCGCCGTATCTATCCAGTTCTGTTAATGACATGGAAGCTTAGATCCAGCACATAACTAAACCGGGGCAAATAAATACCCTGGGAGATATAAAAGCCTACCAGATTGGCGCGGCGCTTTGCGCTGAGTCCGCGGTCCTCGGTGAGGGAGGGAGGAATCTCGACGCTCTTGAACAGCACCCTCCAGACGTCCTCGTGCATCGTGTCATAGAGCTCTCGCAGCATCTGGTGCTTGGCCGAGTCGAACTCCCACAAATTGAATGCCTGTCTTTGGCACAGAAGGATCCGGCGGAAGAGCATAACCTGAACCAGATTGACAAGATTGATTTTTCTGCTCGTCATGTTCTGGATGCAGGTCTGGAGTCCGGTCAACTCTACCGAAGAGCCCCAGGACAGGCCCTTCTTTTTCCAGGAGGTGAGCCGCGTGGGGATTCCGGATCGAAATTTGGGCGCCGCCACCCAGCTGGAGTCGCGTGGCTCGGTGATGTAGAACCACCCCGATTGCCACCCCTTTATGGTATCCACATAGGTTCCCTCAAGCCAGGTGACATTAGGCATCTTGCCCACCATGGCGCCTCCGCACTCTGCTTGCTGGCCGCCCACCACCTTTGGTTTGACATTGAAGGTTTTTAGCCATAGGCCAAAGTGGGGCCTAATGCGGAGGTAGGCCTCGCACATGACGATAAACGCCGAGATGTTGAGGATGAAATTGGGGGCCAGATCATGAAAATCCAGCCCATAGTAGAACATGAGCCTGCGGACAAACGGGTGGAGAGGAAATCCCAGTCCATAGACAAAATGGGTAAGAAAAACTACCCTCTCATGGGGTTCGGGCATTGGGATGATCTGCCTCGGATTTGGCAGCCGGTGCGCGATATCCGCAGCCAGGTATCCAGCTTCCCGTAACTTTTTGATGTTCTCCTCCGTGACGGAGGAGACCATCCACTTGCCTCCTGCTCCGGACATGCTTGGAGTGGTTTGAGAAGAAGAACGCGAGCTTGGGCGCTTGAGCTCGAGTGTGCGGGAATGGGTAAGCGAGGAGGAAGAAGGCGTGGGTGAAAAAAGTAAATCTTTGTCCCTTTATAAGGGCGGAAGAGGCTATGTGTCTCCCCACTTGCCTGGCAAAACCGCTTATTCCCCAGGTGCCGTAATTGATGGCGCGGTTGGGTTACCCATGTCCATATTGATGAGAATCCCGTGATAAGGGGAACACGATCTCTGCTTTGACAAGACGTGTCAAGAAAACCGCCTCGCGATATGTGCGGAGCTGGTTGAGAAAAACGGTTCGAATAATTACCGGGCCATGGCGTGATGTCATGCTGTCAAAATGTGTCAACAGATTAGATTTGTGGAAATATTATTCTCTCTACGGTGGTATGTGGAACTTATGTTGCAGGGTCGGACACTATCCTTGTATTCAAACTCTTGAATGGTGTATTCGGAGGAGGAACCCGCCTTGCAATGCCGAAGACAACGCTGCATGCCAGACTCATCATCATTGAAGCCTGGTTCAGGGGCTACTGAGGGAGTCCTGGATTAGGGGGTCTCCGGACAGCCGGACTATATCCTTTGGCCGGACTGTTGGACTACGAAGATACGAGATTGAAGACTTCGTCCCGTGTCTAGATGGGACTCTACTTGGTGTGGAATGCAAGCTAGGCAATACGGATATGTATATCTCCTCCTTTGTAACCGACCTTGTGTAACCCTAGCCCCCTCCGGTGTCTATATAAACCGGAGGGTTTTAGTCCATAGGACAACATACAATCATACCATAGGCTAGCTTCTAGGGTTTAGCCTCTTTGATCTCGTGGTAGATCAACTCTTGTAATACTCATATCATCAAGAACAATCAAGCAGGACGTAGGGTATTACCTCCATCAAGAGGGCCTGGACCTGGGTAAACATCGTGTCCCCTGCCTCTTGTTACCATCCGCCTTAGACGCACAGTTCGGGACCCCCTACCCAAGATCCGCCGGTTTTGACACTGACACATGCCTTTCTTTACAAGTCTTTCCTTACAATGGCGGTTTAAAATATTGGGCCTTAAGCCGCCTCTGGGCTTAGGCCTTCTATAATTCTTAATAAACTATCGCCTTGAATGTTACTCGGCTTCTTCTGTAACCTACAATTGGGGCCGACCTGGCCCCTCCTAGGCGGGTCTTACCTAGTAGCTATATTCCCAACAACCTGGGTATTTGATACTGGTTCTTTTGCTAATATTTGCAACTCTAAACAGGGACTACAGATTAAGCGAAGACTGGCTAAGGATGAGGTGACGATGCGCATGGGAAATGGTTCCAAAGTCGATGTGATCGCCGTCGGCACGCTACCTCTACATCTACCTTCAGGATTAGTTTTAGACTTAAATAATTGTTACTTGGTGCCAGCGTTGAGCATGAACATTATATCTGGATCTTGTTTGATGCGAGACGGTTATTCATTTAAATCTAAGAATAATGGTTGTTCTATTTATATGAGTAATATCTTTTATGGTCATGCACCCTTGAAGAGTGGTCTATTTGTGTTAAATCTCGATAGTAGTGATACACATATTCATAATGTTGTATCCAAAACTTGCAGAGTTGATAATGATAGTTCAACTTACTTGTGGCACTGCCGTTTGGGTCATATTGGTGTAAAGCGCATGAAGAAACTCCATACTGATGGACTTTTGGAATCACTTGATTATGAATCACTTGGTACGTGCGAACCATGCCTCATGGGCAAGATGACTAAAAAACTTGCTGGAAATCATACATACTAATGTATGTGGTCCAATGAATATTGAGGCTCATGGCGGGTATCGTTATTTTATCACCTTCACAGATGATTTGAGCAGATATGGGTATATCTACTTAATGAAGCATAAGTCTGAAACATTTGAAAACTTCAAAGAATTTCAGAGTGAAGTGGAAAATCATCGTAACAAGAAAATAAAGTTTCTACGATCTGATCGTGGAGGAGAATATTTGAGTTATGAGTTTGGTCTACATTTGAAACAATGTGGAATAGTTTCGCAACTCACGCCACCCGGAACACCACAGCGTAATGGTGTGTCCGAACTTCGAAATCGTACTTTACTAGATATGGTGCGATCTATGATTTCTCTTACTGATTTACCGCTATCATTTTGGGGTTATGCTTTAGAGACGGCTGCATTCACGTTAAATAGGTCACCATCGAAATCCATTGAGACGACAACTTATGAACTGTGGTTTGGCAAGAAACCAAATGTGTCATTTCTTAAAGTTTGGGGCTGCGATGCTTATGTGAAAAAGCTTCAACGTGATAAGCTCGAACCCAAATCGGAGAAATGAGTCTTCACAGGATACCCAAAGGAGACTATTGGGTACACCTTCTACCACAGATCTGAAGGCGAGACATTTGTTGCTAAGAGTGGATCCTTTCTAGAGAAGGAGTTTCTCTCGAAAGAAGTGAGTGGGAGGAAAGTAGAACTTGATGAGGTAACTGTACCTGCTCCCTTATTGGAGAGTAGTTCATCATAGAATCAGGTTCCTGTGAAACCTACACCAATTAGTGAGTAAGCTAATGATGATGATCATGAAACTTCAGACCAAGTTACTACTGAACCTCGTACGTCAACCAGAGTAAGATCCACACCAGAGTGGTATAGTAATCCTGTTCTGGAGGCCATGTTACTTGACCATGACTAGCCTACGAACTATGATGAAGCGATGATGAGCCCAGATTCCGCAAAATGGCTTGAAGCCATGAAATCTGAGATGGGATACATGTATGAGAACAAAGTGTGGACTTTGGTTGACTTGCCTGATGATCAACAAGCCATCGAGAATAAATGACTCTTCAAGAAGAAGACTGACGCTGACGGTAACGTTACTATCTACAAAGCTCGACTTGTTGCGAAAAGTTTTTGACAAGTTCAAGAAGTTGACTACGATGAGACCTTCTCACCTATAGCGATGCTTAAGTCCGTCCGAATCAGGTAAGAAATTGCCGCATTTTATGATTATGAATTTTGGCAAATGGATGTAAAGACTGCATTCCTGAATGGATTTCTGGAAGAAGAGTTGTATATGATGCAACCTGAAGGTTTTATCGATCCAAAGGGTACTAACAAAGTGTGCAAGCTCCAGCGATCCATTTATGGACTGGTGCAAGCCTCTCGGAGTTGGAATAAATGTTTTGATAGTGTGATCAAAGCATATGGTTTTATACAGACTTTTGGAGAAGCCTGTATTTATAAGAAAGTGAGTGGGAGCTCTGTAGAATTTCTGATATTATATGTGGATGACATATTGTTGATTGGAAATGATATAGAGTGTTTCGATGAAAGACCTCGGAGAAGCTGCTTATATATTAGGCATCAAGATCTATAGAGATAGATCAAGACGCTTAATTGGACTTTCACAAAGCACATACCTTGATAAAGTTTTGAAGAAGTTCAAAATGGATCAAGCTAAGAAAGGGTTCTTGCCTGTGTTACAAGGTATGAAGTTGAGTAAGACTCAATGCCCGACCATTGCAGAAGATAGAGAGAAAATGAAAAGTTTTCCCTATGCTTCAGCCATAGGCTCTATCATATATGCAATGCTCTGTACCAGACCTGATGTGTGCCTTGCTATTAGTCTAGCAGGGAGGTACCAAAGTAATACAGGAGTGGATCACTGGACAACGGTCAAGAACATCCTGAAATACCTGAAAAGGACTAAGGATATGTTTCTCGTTTATGGAGGTGACAAAGAGCTCACCGTAAATGGTTACGTTGATGCAAGCTTTGACACTGATCCGGACGATTCTAAATCGCAAACCGGATACGTGTTTATATTGAACGGTGGAGCTGTCAGTTGGAGCAGTTCTAAACGAAGCATCGTGGCGGGATCTACGTGTGAAGCGGAGTACGTAGCTGCTTCGTAAGAAGTGAATGAAGGAGTCTGGATGAAGGAGTTCATATCCGATCTAGGTGTCATACCTAGTGCATCGGGTCCAATGAAAATCTTTTGTGACAATACAGGTGCAATTGCCTTGGCAAAGGAATCCAGATTTCACAAAATAACCAAACACATCAAGAGACGCTTCAATTCCATCCGTGATCAAGTCCAGGTGGGAGACATAGAGATTTGCAAGATACATACATATCTGAATGTTGCAGACCCGTTGACTAAGCCTCTCTCACGAGCAAACACATGATCAGCACCAAGGCTCCATGGGTGTTAGAATCATTACTGTGTAATCTAGATTATTGACTCTAGTGCAAGTGGGAGACTAAAGGAAATATGGCCTAGAGGCAATAATAAAGTTATTATTTATTTCCTTATTTCATGGTAAATGTTTATTATTCATGCTAGAATTGTATTAACCGGAAACATAATACATGTGTGAATACATAGACAAACATAGTGTCACTAGTATGCCTCTACTTGACTAGCTCGTTGATCAAATATGGTTATGTTTCCTAACCATAGACATGAGTTGTCATTTGATAAACGGGATCACATCATTAGGAGAATGATGTGATTGACATGACCCATTCCGTTAGCTTAGCACATGATCGTTTAGTTTACTACTATTGCTTTCTTCATGACTTATACATGTTCCTATGACTATGAGATTATGCAACTCCTGATTACCGGAGGAACACCTTGTGTGCTACCTAACGTCACAACGTAACTGGGTGATTATAAAGGTGCTCTACAGGTGTGTCCAATGGTACTTGTTGAGTTGGCATAGATCGAGATTAGGATTTGTCACTCCGATTGTCAGAGAGGTATCTTTGGGCCCTCTCGGTAATGCACATCACTATAAGCCTTGCAAGAAATGTGACTAATGAGTTAGTTGCAGGATGTTGCATTACGGAATGAGTAAAGAGACGTGCCGGTAACAAGATTGAACTAGGTATTGAGATACTGACGATCGAATCTCGGGTAAGTAACATACCGATGACAAAGGGAACAACATATGTTGTTATGCGGTTTGACCAATAAAGATCTTCATAGAATATGTAGGAACCAATACGAGAATTCAGGTTCCGCTATTGGTTATTGACCGGAGACATGTCTCGGTCATATCTACATAGTTCTTGAACCCGTAGGGTCCGCACGCTTAAAGTTCTGTGACGATCAGTATTATGAGTTTTTGTGTTTTGATGTACCAAAGGTAGTTCGGAGTCCCGGGTATGATCACGGACATGACGAGGAGTCTCGAAATGGTCGATATGTAAAGATCGATATATTGGATGACTATGTTCGAACACCGGAAGGGTTCCGGGAGGTTTCGGACATATACCGGAGTACCGGGGGTTATCGGAACCCCCTCGGGAAGTTATTGGGCCTTATGGGCCTTAGTCGAGAAGAGAGAGGGCAGCCAGGAGGTGGCGCCCCCTTGCCCCAATCCGAATTGGACAAGGGGAAGGGGCGGCCGCCCCCCTCTCCTTCCTTCTCTCCACCTCCTCCTTCCCCCTTCTCCTTCTTGGAATAGGAAAGGGAGGGGGCAAACCTACGTGGAGTTGGATTGGCCCCCCTTGGGCGCTGTCAGGACCCTGATTCCAAGTCACATCGATCTAGCCGGTTACAACTCATATCACATTGCGGCCTCACGCACGGTATCCCCACGGGTGTCGCCTTACCATGGCCCGGGACCATTTGCGCCTTTTGGCTCACGTATATGATAGTGTCACTAGCATCCATATGACAGAGAACCCAGGCCGACAAGGCTAGTCGTGAACCCAAAGCGGCACAGACCTATGGATACAGGCATACATGAATCACATCGAGCATGTCGGTCAACAACGTGTGATTCCGGGCTGTAGCACTGGGCTAACAGGACTCCGGGGAACCCGGGCTGTAGCAGGCTAGGCAGAACTCCGGATGTCACCGCGTGACATTTCCCCGAAGGGACAGACATAGGAATGAAGTGAAACACATGCCGGCCAGTCAAGTGTCCTGAGCAGTAGTGCTGGGCTAGCAGGACTCCGGTGAACCGGGCTGTAGCGGACTACTATGGCTCGAGGAGCACTAGACTACATTTTCCCATAAGAGAGGCTGCCAAGGATAAACAACTAGATTGTCGGATCCCACACATACCAAGCATTTCAATCATACACACTATGCTCGATATGTGCAAATACAACATGGCATCACAACAAAACTCTACAACTCAAGTACTTTATTTAAAGGCTCCAGAGAGCCATACATAACATGTTCATACAGGTAGGGTCACATGACCCAACACTCAAGTCATACAAGCATACAAGCACATGCGGAAGCAAATAGTCTGAGTATAGACACTAGAAAGAAAGAAGGCTTGTCGAAGCCTGTCTATCTACATAGGGCCCTCCATGGCCAGGATCACCACCTGGGTGGCAAGTTACTCATCGACGTCAAGATCTACATAAAACCCATCGGAGGGGGCGGTGCTGTCGTCTGGAAACAATAATTAAAGCAAACATGAGTACAAAGGTACTCAACAAGTCTTACAACAGAACCTACTATCCATGCTCATTCTCAAGAAGGTGGTGGAGTTATTGCAGCAAGCCAGCTTTGACTCTTGGCTAAGCTATCCTACGAGACACCACTAGTAAAATAGTTTTCGCACACGAGTCCACTAATCACCAACACAATACTCCACCGGGGATCCTCCCTTGTCATCCTACGAGAGGGCCATCCTCGGTACTCACACTTATCTTGAGTCTTTTAGTAGTAACCATTAACTTGTCTATGAACTGTATAGGCAACCAAGTAGTCCTTTACCGCGGACACGTCTATTCGAATAGTTTTATACCCTGCAGGGGTGTACTTCGTCACACATGTTTCCACCACTTAGCGTCTGCACATGACATGTGCTCGGCAGACTTCAAGCGAAAGCCGACGTGGGTGTAGACCACGACCTGACTAACTGCACAAGTCTCTAGTCCAGGTTTATCGCGTATTCGGGTTCCATCCGCAAGGAAATCCGGCCGGGGTGTCCTCAACGGCCCCAAATGATGTGTACAGGGTCCCGAGACGCCAAATGGGCGCCCGGCATACCCAGCCACAGTGTATCTACCGCATCATAGCCCACCCCTAGGGTCAGCGGTACGCACGGCCGCCAACCAATAACCTACAAACACCAGAAACTAGTTGCAACTCCTGGACAGAGGAAGAGAGGGGTCAGTAAGTCGAGCGGGGTCATATTTCAGGGCCCAATGTGTGGTAGTAGCTGAATCTTAAATCACGCATACAGATCTCAGTTCTTATGGATGGCCTCAATGAAACAACCCACCATGTACTCCTACATGGCCTCTCATCGATACCTTTACCAAAACATGTTCAACACATCCCTCACATTACTGACATAACCATTTCACTCTAGCCCATCACCCAGATGAACCAGACCTGACACAACTCAGCATTAAGTTAATACTAACTAAACTGTCAGTGGGGCCTGGGCCCGCATGTCAGTGACCTAAACTAACTAGAATTAGTTAGTGATAACCCTAGGTTAATTAGCAGAGGGGGGCCCACTTGTCATAGACTCAGGGGGAGTCAACCTGGGCCCACCCTGTCAAAGTCAACGGGTCAGACCCGCCGGCGTTTAGCCGCCGGCGAGGCCAGACGCGGTGGTGGAAGTGCATCTACGCGTTTCGATGACCAAATGGGCAGCGGAGAGCATCTACGCGTAGCTGGGAGCAAGCCGCATCGAGTGGTGGCAGTGGGTGGAGCTGGGGTGGCCGGAAACGTCGCCGGCGGCGACCTTGGCAGTCGCCGGAGTTCGGGCAAGGTCGAAACCGAGGCTACGGGGCACGGTGAGGCGCGTGGAGTTGTGCTGTGGGCTCCTGCGAGTGCGGTGAGTGCGTTGGTCGTAATGGTGTGGCCGGTGGGTGGCCGAAGTCACGTCGGCGACGAGATTGGCGGCGGTGGGTGCTCGGGTGAGCATGGTGCGGTGCACACGGTGCAGGAGGGAGTTAGTGGAGAGGGGGAGGACGGAGCTGGGCTCATGACGATTGGAACAAGCATCGAAGCGGGCTCGGGGAAGGCCGAAGCTGAGCGGGGCGACGATGGCGATCTCGGCGGCCGGAGTTGGGGGAGACGGGGTCGGCGGCGACTCCAGAGCGGGCGAGCGCTCGGGGCTCAGCCTGCTCGATGTAGTCGACGATGGTGGAGCTAGTGGACACGGTGACGTGGCACGGGGACGATGGTGGACGCGGTTAGCACAGTGGCGCGGGCGCGGCAGCGTCGGCCATGGTGCGGGAGAGCGAGGGAGAGGAGCTGGGGAGAGAGAGAGAGGCGTGTCTACGAGCTCGGGGGAGGAGTGGGTGACCGATCCAGGGCGGCAGCACTGCGAGGGGAGGAAGCAGGGCGGCGGGCAGCTGCATGGCGCGTGCAGGCGCCGACGTCGAGCACCTGCCTGCCTGGCCAAGCCAAGCAGCTCGCTGGAGCGGTGGCTGGGCTGGGCCGGCAGGTGGGCTTGCTAGGTGGGCGCCAGGTAAGCCTCTGCTTGCTTTTTTTTCTATTTTTTCTATAAGTTTGTGGCTTTATTAAAAATAGTTAGGCACTTACAAAAATCCTGAAAATAATCATAGGCTCTGTTTAGATTATTTCCAACAGCCCACACTTATTTCCAGAATTATTTGAGCATTTAAAATATTTTATAGCATTTAAATGCCCAAATGCAAATACTATATGGATTAAGCCAATGGCCTTAAGATGTCCTAGAAAAATGTGCACCATTTTTGTCAAAGGTTGTAACCCAAAACAAAAAGGGTGGACTTTTTAGAAGGCATTTGAGGTTCATTGAAAAAGTTTTTAGTAAACCTTAGTTGTTCCAGGGGGGTGCTGGGGGTTCTATCATCCCCATTTCATCTTTCTGGGAAATTTAAACATGATGCAAACACTCTAATGCATGAACTAGCTAGGGTGTGACAACTCACCCCCACTCAAAAGAATCTCATCCCGTGATTTAGGATCTGTTGGGAAGAAGGTGGGGTACTCGAGTCGAAGACGATCCTCCCTTTCCCAAGTGGCTTCCTTTTCGGAATGGTGTGACCATTGAACCTTGAGAAACTTGATGTTACGGCGTCGAGTGGTACGCTCGGCTTGATCAAGGATACGAACGGGATATTCCCGATATGAGAGATTATCTTGTAGATCAAGCGTTTCGTGGTCCACTCCACGGATAGGATCCGTGAAGCAACGCCTGAGTTGAGAAACGTGGAGGACATCGTGAACTTTGAAAAGATGTGGAGGTAGTTCCAATTGGTAGGCAACTTCTCCTTGTTTGGCAAGAATGCGAAAGGGTCCAATGTAACGAGGAGCCAATTTGCCTTTGATACCGAAACGATGGGTTCCCTTTAATGGAGTAACCCGAAGATAAGCCTTCTCGCCGACTTCATAAGTCAGGAGCTTGTGTTTACGATCATATTGGCTCTTTTGACGAGATTGGGCTGTTTTCAATTTCTCACGAATAACGCGAACCTGCTCTTCTGCTTCCTGAATCATATCCGGGCCAAAGAGTTGTCTTTCTCCGATTTCTGACCAGTTAAGAGGCATTCGAAATTTTCGTCCATAGAGAACTTCGAAAGGAGCTTTGCCCAAGCTAGCTTGATAACCATTGTTATAAGCAAACTCTGCGAATGGAAGGCATTTCTCCCAATCCATTCCGAATGAGATGACAGAAGCTCGGAGCATATCTTCCAGAATTTGATTGACTCGCTTTACTTGACCACTTGATTGGGGGTGGAAGGCAGTGCTAAAAGAGAGACGAGTTCCCATAGCATTTTGGAAACTTTCCCAAAATCGAGAGGTGAAGAGACTCCCGGGTCTGAGTTAATTTCCAATGGGACACCATGAAGAGACACTATTCGGGAGATGTATAGGTCAGCTAGCTGGCTATCGGTGATACTCTCATGAACAGGTAGAAAGTGGGCCACCTTGGAGAGACGATCGATTACGACGAAGATAGCATTATTCCCTCTCTTGGTCCTGGGAAACCCAGTAATGAAATCCATACTGATTTTATCCCATTTCCACTCAGGAATAGACAAAGGTTGAAGGGTGCCAGCAGGCCGTTGATGCTCTTCTTTAACACGATGACAGACGTCGCAACTAGCAATGTACTGACCAATTTTCTTTCTTCATCCTAGTCCACCAAAACCTCTGGCGTAGGTCTTGATACATTTTAGTACTACCGGGATGAATGGTGAGAGGGGATTCATGAGCTTCCTTAAGAATCAACTGGTGTAGATGTTGTTTCTTGGGAACCACCAAGCGGTTCTCGAAGAAGACAACACCTCGCTCATCCATGGAAAAACATTTAGCAACTCCGCTAGCAATGTTTTCCTTAATCCGGGATATGCCCTTATCACGCTTCTGGGCAGCTATGATTTGATCCGTAAGGTTAGGCTTCGCCACCAGGGTGGATAGGAATCCTCGAGGAACAATGTGAAGGTTAAGCTTACGAAATTCCTCGTGGAGAAGTGGTTGTCTTTGTTGTAACATCAGGTTGTTACAATAAGATTTACGACTTAGCGCATCGGCCATGACATTGGCTTTGCCCGGGGTGTAAGTTATTCCTAAGTCGTAATCCGAGATCAACTCGACCCAACGTCTTTGCCTGAGATTCAAATCCGGTTGGGTGAAGATATATTTCAAACTTTGGTGATCGGTGAAGATCTCGCAACGATTACCGAGAAGGTAATGTCGCCAAGTTTTGACTGCATGGACTATAGCTGCAAGCTCTAGATCATGTGTGGGATAGTTTTCCTCATGGGGGTGTAATTGCCGTGAAGCATAGGCAATTACCTGACGATCTTGCATGAGTATGCAACCTAGTCCTTGTTGCGAGGCGTCGCAATAGATAAGAAAGTCCTTGGAGAAATCTGGTGGTACCAGTACGGGAGCAGATGTCAGGCGTCTTTTCAGTTCCTGAAAGCTGAACTTGCACTGTGGGGTCCACTTGAACTTTTTATCTTTCTTGAGGAGTTCAGTTAGAGGTTTAGCAACCTTCTATCTTGGAAAAGACTGAGGATCCAGCGAGCTGGTCATACAGATCGTTGATCCTAGGAAGCGGATACTTGTTCTTGATAGTGACCAAGTTGACAGGTCGGTAATCTACGGCCATCCGATCCGTTCCATCCTTCTTCTTGACAAAGAGGACGGGGCAAGCCCAAGGAGAGGAACTAGGACGGATGAAACCCTTTTTCAAGGACTCATCGAGTTGGTTCTTAAGCTCGGCTAGTTCTAAGGGTGCCATCTTATAGGGTCTTCTAGAAATTGGAACGGTTCCTGGAACAAGGTCTATCACAAACTCGACATCCCTGTCAGGTGGAACACCTAGCAAATCTTCTGGAAAGACATCCAGAAAGTCCCGGACTACCGCAATATCTTCAAGGTCTAGAAGGGGGTTGGCATTTAGGGAGTAAAGCTGGCGCTTGGCCACTCGAGTTAAGACATTGACTGTCTTGCCCGATGGGTGAGTAAGTTGAACGGTTCTAGTAGCACAATCAATCTTAGCATAATGAGCTGACATCCAGTCCATACCCAAGATGATGTTTATGTCCGAGGACTTGAGAGCTATTAAGGATGCAAGGAAGACGAGTCTATCAACAAGAATTTCATTCCCATGGCTTACTCTAGAGGTTTGCCATCTAGAGCCAGGGGTTTGAATTTCCATGGTAGTGGGCATGTCACAGAATGTCATGTTATGCAATCGAGCATAGCTCTCAGATATGAATGAATGAGATGCTCCAGTATCGAAAAGAACAGATGTCGGATGGCAATTAACAAGGAGCGTACCAAGGACGACGTTAGGATCATCATGAGCCTCCTCAGCTGAGACATAGTTGACATGGCCACGTGCAGTGGTGGCTGGCTTGGCGTAGAATGTCTTTCCCGCTGGCTTACCACGGCCAACGGACTTTCCAGACTGATTGGGGTTGTTGTTCTGGGGACACTCTCGACTATAGTGACCCGGCTCTCCACACTTGAAACATGTCACTACATTGGGGCGTGGAGCAGCATTAGCAGCGGGGCCACCATAGGACTTAGATGGTGCAAACTGCTGGTTGGGGCGAGGCACCTCAAAGGATGGCCTCAGAATGAACCTGGGTGGCAGTGCCGTGCTTGGAATCCACACCCGGTGCTTCTGAGATCCAGAGCCGGATGAAGATCCAAAATCACGAGAGTGCTTGCGTGAAGCGTCAAAGTCAGACTGGCCTGTCTCAGCACTGATGGCTTTATTGACCAACTTCTGAAAGGAGGTGCACTCGTGCAGACGAAGATCGTGATGAAGCTCAGGGCTAAGTCCATTGCGGAACCTTGCATGCTTCTTAGCGTCGGTGGATATCTCTTCAGGAGCATATCGTGCCAGATTCCCAAATTCACGACTATATGCATCCACTGTCAGTCTTCCTTGGGTGAAATTGTAGAACTCTTCCCTCTTGCGATCTACGAGACCTTCCGGGATGTGATGCTCATGGAAAGCCTCACTGAATTCAGCCCAAGTAGTGATTTGGCCGACCGGACGCATAGCCTCAAAGTTTTCCCACCAAAGGCTAGCAGGGCCTTCGAGGTGATAGGCAGCATAGGTAACCTTATCAGCTTCGGCTACGTTGGCAGAACATAGCTTGTGTGTGATGCTGCGGAGCCAGTCATCCGCGTCGAGGGGCTCGACGGAATGATTAAACTTTGGTGGGTACAACTTGATGAAGTCATTGATTGACACCAAGTCATTTCGCTGATGGCGTGCAGTGTTCTGAACAATCCGCTCCAGCAAGCGGTTAGTCTCACGCTTGTTTCTTTCCGCCTCCAGCATAACTTCGGCCAGAGAAGGCGGGTGAGGCAGATTTTCACCCCTAGCTGCACTGGCTTCCCCCTGCTCTGGGGTAGCAGGGTTGCTGCGGGTGTTGACCATCCTAGGAGAAAACAAGACAATGGTTTAGATAAGGATGGCACAAACTTATCAAGGAAGTGCAGAATGTAATGGATAACATGGAATGCTAAGATGTTCATTGCACGACATGGTAATATAGAAACTGCCATATATATACCATTGGTCATACACACCGTACACAGTTTAGTACAAGCCCAGGCTAGAGTACAACTACGGTGAAAGACATTACATCTCATCGGAGGCATTCCAAGCTCCTATACATTATTTTTCTACACCTCCAGAGTGTGATACACACCTAGTCGTATCCCACGGGTCACGCAGGACTGTGGAGAATACAACTATTACAGTACTAGTGAAACTACTACTAGCTCAGACGGCTCCGTAGTAATCCTCATAAAAGTCACCACCAAAACCTGGAAGTGGAACATGATCATCTGGGAACAGACGGTCCTGCGGAGCCTGCGGACCATAGGGACTCAGATGTGGCCTTGGTCCCACAGGCGGTGGCATACGGGGACCACGAGGAGGGGTGATGCCTCCTACATCGCGCCACTCCATACAATCTGGCAATCCAGACTGTACAGGGTACAAGTCCCTTAGGTCCATGTATCCTGCCTGTACTGCAGGTGCAAACCAAGTCAAAGTGGCCCAGTGATCAGCACGGGAGTTGAAAAGCTCCATACGCAAGGCCCGATTTTCGCGGTCCTTATCCTCGAGCATCTCGGCAGTGGTGCGGAGTAGTGACTCCTCATGTGTAGAGTCATAGTACAAAGCCTGATAGTACCCCTGTGCTCCAGGAAGTGAGGCTGGCATGTAACGGAAATCGGTGTTCTGAAGCAAGGTAGTCCTGGCTCGAATGATAGTCATCATTGAATAGGCTGCATCCTGCACAGACATCTCAATAGTGACCCCAAGTCCATAGTAGCAGTGAAGGGGTTCAGTGGCTCCAGGATAAGAGGGATATATCCTGACGGTACAAAGGTACTGGCTCTGGTTGAAGTCTCTGAACTGCTCCTCGACGGTATATTCCGGATACCACCGATAGCCTGACTCGACCATCACTCGAACCAACATGGCCGTGTGGCCGGGCACATCGAGGCACCGGGTCAGACGAACCACTTGGTTCTATGAACGGGTGGCCATCTAAAAGCACATAATAATGCAAAGGCATTAGAATTTTCTAGGGGAAATCGGAGAGGATAACGGCTGTAAATGCTCAGAAAAAGATTTGATACATCCACAACAGTTTGCAATACCACTCAACAACATCATATCAAGGTTCTGATTCAACTGGCAACATACTAAAAGTAGTAGAAACTGTACTGAGGCTTGTAACAACAATCCTATAAGCTACTACAGATTAGTAACACGTGAACCTGATAGAAGAAGAGAGCCTAGTCCTTAACCCAAGTAGAATGAGAAGAGAATGACTCAGATCAGAGGGCATAAGGTAAAGGAGTAAAAGAGCCTTACGTTCCCTCCCACAATCAATTCCCCTACATATAACTAAAGCATTTCTAGACTCGACATCGACCAGTTTGGCTCAATGAACCTACAGGCAGTTCGGCTCTGATGCCAACACTGTCAGGACCCCGATTCCAAGTCACATCAATCTAGTCGGTAACACCTCATATCACATTGCGGCCTCACGCACGATATCCCCACGGGTGTCGCCTTACCATGGCCCGGGACCATTTGCGCCTTTTGGCTCACGTATATGATAGTGTTGCTAGCATCCATATGACAGAGAACCCGAGCCGACATGGCTAGTCGTGAACCCAAAGCGGCACAGACCTATGGAGACAGGCATACATGAATCACATCAAGCATGTCGGTCAACAGCGTGTGATCCCGGGCTGTAGCACTGGGCTAACAGGACTCCGGGGAACCCGGGCTGTAGCAGGCTAGGCAGGACTCCGGATGTCACCGCATGACATTTCCCCGAAGGGACAGACATAGGAACAAAGTGAAACACATGCCGGCCAGTCAAGTGTCATGAGTAGTAGTGCTAGGCTAGCATGACTCCGGTGAACCGGGCTGTAGCGGACTACTATGGCTCGAGGAGCACTAGACTACATTTCCCCATAAGAGAGGCTGCCAAGGATAAACAACTAGATTGTCGGATGCCACACATACCAAGCATTTCAATCATACACACAATATGCTCGACATGTGCAAATACAACATGGCATCACAACAAAACTCTACAACTCAAGTACTTTATTTAAAGGCTCTAGAGAGCCATACATAACATGTTCATACAGGTAGGGTCACATGACCCGACACTCAAGTCATACAAGCATACAAGCACATGCGGAAGCAAATAGTCTGAGTACAGACACTAGAAAGGAAAAAGGCTTGTCGAAGACTGTCTATCTACATAGGGCCCTTCATGGCCAGGATCACGACCTGGGTGGCAAGTTACTCATCGACGTTGAGATCTACATAAAACCCATCAGAGGGGGCGGTGCTGTCGTTTGGAAACAGTAATTAATGCAAACATGAGTACAAAGGTACTCAGCAAGTCTTACAACAGAACCTACTATACATGCTCATTCTCAAGAAGGTGGTGGAGTTATTGTAGCAAGCCAGCTTTGACTCTTGGCTAAGCTATCCTACTAGACACCACTAGTAAAATAGTTTTCACACACGAGTCCACTAATCACCAACACAATACTCCACCGGGGATCCTCCCTCGTCATCCTACAAGAGGGCCATCCTCGGTACTCACACTTATCTTGAGTCTTTTAGTACTAACCATTAACTTGTCTATGAAATGTATAGGCAACCAAGTAGTCCTTTACTGCGGACGCGGCTATTCGAATAGTTTTATACCTGGCAGGGGTGTACTTCGTCACACATGTTTCCACCACTTAGCATCTGCACACGACATGTGCTCGGTAGACTTCAAGCGAAAGCCGACGTGGGTGTAGACCACGACCTGACTAACCGCACAAGTCTCTAGTCTAGGTTTATCGCCTATTCGGGTTCCATCCGCAAGGAAATCCGGCCGGGGTGTCCTCAACGGCCCCAAACGATGTGTACAGGGTCCCAAGACGCCAAGCGGGCGCCCGACATACCCGGCCACAGTGTATCTACCGCATCATAGCCCACCCCTAGGGTCAGCGCTACGCACGGCCGCCAACACATAACCTACAAACACCAGAAACTAGTTGCAACTCCTGGACAGAGGACGAGAGGGGTTAGCAAGTCGAGCGGGGTCATATTTCAGGGCCCAATGTGTGGTAGTAGCTGAATCTTAAATCACGCATACAGATCTCAGTTCTTATGGACGGCCTCAATGAAACAACCCACCATGTACTCCTACATGGCCTCTCATCGATACCTTTACCAAAACATGTTCAACACATCCCTCACATTACTGGCATAACCATTTCACTCTAGCCCATCACCCAGATGAACCAGACCTGACACAACTCTAAGCATAGCAGGCATAGCAAGGTAGGAAACACATACACGGCTCAATCAACTCCTACACATGCTAGTGGGCTTCATCTAGTGACTATGGCAATGACAGGTCATGCAGAGGATAAGGGTTCAACTACCGTAGCACACAGCAGTTTGAAACATTGTTGTCTTAATGCAGTAAACGAGAGCAGAGGCGAGAACATGGAATTGTATCGATATGATCAATGGTGCTGCTTGCCTGATGGAGTGGTAGTAGGGTACTGCCCTTCAGCTGGATACTCGGAGATATCCTCGGAGGCAGAACCTACCACGAAAGACACCACAGTATATAATCAACAGATGGAAATATGCAACAATATGATGCATGCTATGACATGGCAAAATGAGGTGTCCTGCGTAATGCAATGTGAAACAAGTTGAAATGGGTCCATTTGAATCAAAGATTCAAATGGAAGCTTAAGTTCTTATGCTTTATAAGTGTATTAGCTTGTTTCACCTAAACAGCAAGGTTAAAGTGTTTTGTCATGCATGAAACCATTACAGATGGAGAGATTGAATTTTTCTGATCATTTTTCATATATAATTTGTTTGATTTGGAGCTATGGTTGATTTTCTATGATTTTTAGAAGTTTTGGCTATTTTCTGGAATTTCCTATATAAGAATAAATCCAGAAAATGAATAACTGCGTTATCACTTCGTCACTGTGACGTCAGCGAGTCAAAGGCGCCAACCCAGGTCAAACCTGACGGCTGGGACCCACACGTCAGTGAAACACCTAATTAACAGGGTTAAGTTAATACTAACTAAACTGTCAGTGGGGCCTGGGCCCGCATGTTAGTGACCTAAACTAACTAAAATTAGTTAGTGCTAACCCTAGGTTAATTAGCAGAGGAGGGCCCACTTGTCATAGACTCAGGGGGAGTCAACCTGGGCCCACCCAGTCAAAGTCAACGGGTCAGACCCGCCGGCGTTTAGTCGCCGGTGAGGCCAGACGCGGCGGTGGAAGTGCATCTACGCGTTCCGGCGACCAAATGGGCGGCGGAGAGCATCTACGCATAGCTGGGAGCAAGCCGCATCGAGTGGTGGTAGTGGGTGGAGCTAGGGTGGCCGGAAACATCGCCGGCGACGACCTTGGCGGTTGCCGGAGTTCGGGCGAGGTCGAAACCGAGGCTACGAGGCATGGTGAGGCGCGTGGAGTGGTGCTACGGGCTCATGCGAGTGCGTGAGTGCGTTGGTCGTATTGGTGTGGCCGACGGGTGGCCGGAGTCACATCGGTGACGAGCTCAGCGGCGGCGAGTGATCGGGTGAGCGTGGTGCAGAGCACACGTGGCAGGAGGGAGTTAGTGGAGAGGGGGAGGACGGAGCTGGGTTCATGGCGATTGCAGCAAGCGTTGAAGCGGGCTCGGGGAAGGCCGGAGCTGAGCGGGGCGAGGATGGCGATCTCAGCGGCCGGAGTTGGGGGAGACGGGGTCAGTGGCGACTCCAGAGCGGGCGAGCGCTCGGGGCTCAGCCTGCTCGACGTAGTCGACGGCGGCGGAGCTAGTGGACACGGTGACGCGGCACGGGGACGACGGCGGACGCGGTTAGCACGGTGGCGCGGGCGCGGCAGCATCGGCCATGCTGTGGGAGAGCGAGGAAGAGGAGCTGGGGAGAGAGAGAGAGGCGTGTCTGCGAGCTCAGGGGAGGAGTGGGTGACCGATCCAGGGCGGCAGCACTGCGAGGGGAGGAAGCAGGGCGGCGGGCAGCTGCGTGGCGCGCGCAGGCGCCAACGTCGAGCACCTGCCTGCCTGCCTGGCCAAGCCAAGCAGCTCGCTAGAGCGGTGGCTGGGCTGGGCCGGCAGGTGGGCTTGCCAGGTGGGCGCCAGGTAAGCCTCTGCTTGCTTTGTTTTTCTTTTTCTATTTTTTCTATAAGTTTGTGGCTTTATTAAAAATAGTTAGGTACTTACAAAAATCCTGAAAATAATCATAGGCTCTGTTTAGATTATTTCCAACAGCCCACACTTATTTCCAGAATTATTTGAGCATTTAAAATATTTTATAGCATTTAAATGCCCAAATGCAAATACTATATGGATTAAGCCAATGACCTTAAGATGTCCTAGAAAAATGTGCACCATTTTTGTCAAAGGTTTTAACCCAAAACAAAAAGGGTGGACTTTTTAGAAGGCATTTGAGGTTCATTTAAAAAGTTTTTAGTAAACCCTAGTTGTTCCAGGGGGGTGCTGGGGGTTCTATCATCCCCATTTCATCTTTCTAGGAAATTTAAACATGATGCAAACACTCTAATGCATGAACTAGCTAGGGTGTGACAGGCGCGCCTGTCCCTTTGCCGGCCCTCTCCTCCTCCCCCCTTTATATACGGGGGCAGGGGGCACCCCAAAGAAAGAACAATTGCTCTGTTGATCTCTTAGCCGTGTGTGGTGCCCCCCTCCACCATAATCCACCTTGGTTATATCATAGCGATACTTAGGCGAAGCCCTGCATCGGTAGCTTCATCAACATCGTCACCAAGATTGCCAACAACCCAGTTCAGCACTCGAAGACAAAGCACATTGAGATTCGTCATCACTTTCTCAGAGATCATGTTGTGAAGGAAGATATTGATATCATACACGTCAACACTGAAGAGCAATTGGCATATATCTTCACCAAGCCCTTGGATGAGAAGAGATTTTGCAAGTTATGGTGTGAGCTAAATATCCTGGAATCCTCAAATGTCCTGTGATCAGGCACACATCCTAACACTTATGCATATTGATGACTTAGATGTGCAACACACGAAGTAAAGTATATCTTCAATCAATGAAGACATACATTCTAAGTGTGAATACATTAATGTGGAATTTGACTTCAGAGCGCCATGATAATTGTGTGCCATGTCTGTGTCTAATACTTCCTATACGGTGGGTAACGCCACCACCAAATGTTCTGTTTGAAGTGTTTCACTCATGGCGTTACATTTGCTATGTCTTCACATTTGGTTTGGCTTCAATCTCAACATGTCTTCATGATTATCTTCACTATGTTGAATATATATATATATATATATATATATATATATATATATATATATATATATATATATATATATATATGTACTAGTGTTCTGTCCTCTATAGCATTCACTTATAGCTATGTCGTCTTGTTGAATCTTTTGAACTAAGTGAATGTGATCGGACCCTAACCTCTCTATGCTTTCTATCTCAAACTCTAACTCTCCAAATCATATGCATTCTATTGAAACTGTCGAATGTCTTCTCTACGTCCTTGTCAGCAGAAGATACAGAGACAAACATTAAGTCCGTTTTCAATGCTCATTCCTTCACCTGAAACCCAGAGAAGTGGGAACGACCACCCGACAATCCAGGCGTGCGTGGGATGTGGAACAACCCCCGATATGCTACATGACGGCCACGTGCCCATCAGATGTGAATCGCCAGGGGCACCTGTGTAATAACGCAGTGCCGCCCCTATACCTATAAATACACGCCTCACCACAGTCATTATCTCTTCTTCCACTCTCGCACGAACCCTAGCGCCACCGCTAGCCCTCGACGACGCCAGCGATGAAGCGCTTCGCTGCCGCAACCTCTCCGACGCCGTCTTCACGCCGACCGCAGACATCGTCCTCTCCGCCGTCGCCGTAGGTGTCCTCCGTCGCCAAGTTAGGGCACGGAAGATCGAACTGCTCAGCCTCCTCTTCCACTCTGTCTAGCAGTTCTTTGTGTGGTAAATAAAACCTCCTTTTTACGGCCCCCTTTGATCCTATAGCTTTATCACTTCCTACCACAAGCAGTTTCTATTCACACAAGTTGGATCTCTTTCATACTGCATCTCATAACATGCCTAGTATATTCACTTATGCTTCACAAAGTAGTTAGATTCCTCACTTGTACTGATCCGTGGATTCGTACAAATCTGGAACCAACTCCTTATCTATGAGTGAATGTCTTCGCACGATGAGGTCAATGTCTTCTAAACTGATTTATCTTCAAAATCTTCTGAGAATGCATATGACCTCTTCCCCTTTCCTCGCACCTTAATGCTGTCACAGGTACATGTCCGTGGGAGAATCCTTTGGTTCTCATAGTCTGCATTCATTTGCAGAATTCTTACAACATCACATAAATTCTCCCGCAGCCAGTTCCTGTTTGTCCAGCAAGCGAAAACCTTTGAAGCCTCTAAACATATTGAAGCCTTTCAGATTAAGGTTCATGGCTTCAGAAAAATCAGCAAGGAAGGGTGGCAGAAAGCGTCGAGGAGAAACATCAAGAGATCTGCCAGATGACCTCTCAGAGCTGTACAAGACAGATCCTGAAGAGGATTACAATCAACGCAAGACGTGAATCCAATGGATTCGACGCTATTGGGCAGAACAGTGGTTCAAGTACAGATTTGTGACCAAGGAGTATGCTGAAAAGAATGCCATCAAGCGACCATGGGGAGACATCCTCTACAAAAATCTTCAACCCAGGACCAGAGATGAAGCCATTGAATAAGGCTTCTATCCCTGCATGGTCCGTGGACCACAGCCTGCGGATGCTAACCCATCGTCCCTGCTATGGTGTCGTGACGACATTCTATTCAAGCGCAACTTCCAGTTTGCCCAGAACTCAGCCAAGCAGAACAAGAAGACATTGGGACTAGACTTCAACCCTGGTCCTTCTGCTCCAAGGGATGACGGCACACGTGATGCAGAACCCAATGTCGTTGGTCCTTTCTACAACCTTGAAGGTCTCATCACCCATATCTTGGTTCAAGGGACATCCATGGATGAGCCTGCAGATGACGCTGAATCAGATGAAGCGCCTGCAGCACCGAAGCCAAAGAAGCAGCCTAAAGCTTCAAAGCCTGCCTCTGCTCCAAAAATCTCACGGGCGAAGCCACTGGCAACTGCACCTCCTGAAGACAGTGTGCAGTCTGAAGATTTGTCAGGCATCTCCAAGCCCCAGAAGGTCAAGATGCCTCTGCCACACACCGGCCAAGAGCTAACAGCTGCTGCCATTCTGCGCAATGATGCCATTGATCTGTCAAGTGATGAAGATCTTGCAGATGACGCTCTTGAGCCACTCATCAAGAGCAAAGAAGAAGCAGAAATCTTCAATGATCTGCCTCTCTTTGACGTGACAATCATCCACAACTTCATTGATGAGTGGTTTGACACGCCAAACATCAGCTTCGAAGATCTGCAGCTACCCATCGGCCTCAGTGTCGCCTTCCATGGCGCCACTGCTTCAGAGCTAGCTCTCACTCAGTGCATCATCAAACTGAAGCAAAAGATTGACTATGAAAAGGCTCAGTTCAAGAAGCATATGGCCAAGCTCAGCGTGCAAGAGGTGAAAAACTTCAAGATTATGCTGCACGAGCTCAAAGAAGCCTTTCTCAAGAAACGCACAGAAGCTCATGGTTCTCGGGAGCACATGAAGAGCCTGGCTGACAAGTGTGTGCAAGGCTACAACGAAGCTGAGAAGCGCAAGGCCCTTGGGTGTCCGGGCATTGATCCCAGGATGGCTGCTAAGCAGAAGAAGAAGCCCGCTATGGCCGAACCCGATGCACCAAGGCAGGAAGCAGATCCCATTGTCTTCCCAATTAGAATGACTGGCTCGAAGCCAAAAAGCCGGTCAACCGCTTCAGAGCTGAAGAAGACGATGACTGCTGAGGCTGAAGCCAGGAAGAGGAAACATCCTGAAGCCTCTCCTACTGCCCCCTCCAAGAAGAAGAGGAAGACCAAGAAAGAACGGGCTGCTCCCACAGAGCCTTTGATTGTTGAACCCATTTCCATGGTTCGTCCTGACGCTGAACGCCAACTAACAATCCATGAGCCTGCTTTCACAGAGGCTCATGAAGCTGAAGACTTTCCAGCAGCTGATCCCATTGCTGCTGAAGACATTGGTCACCATGACCATGTAGAAGATGGTGCAGTCCTTGCTCAGCTCGAGAACAGCAAACTCATCAGCATTGGTCGTCCTTTGAAGCCAATCGCTCATGATGCTTCATGGGCTGATCGCCCACAAGAGGAAGAAGACTTTGAGGCCCAACCAACTCCAACTACACAGGCGTCGCCTGCGTTGCGCAGGCTTCGCAAAGGACCAAGGCCTCCAGTCTCTGTGTCTGAAGCTGAAACTGCTGAAGACATTCCGGCTGCATCAGCCGATGAAGAAGAAGTCCCACAAGCTGCTACTCCCCTGTCCCACCAAGAAGTGGTTCTCAAGGAGAACGTGATTGTGACCGACCCTCCAGGTCGTCAAGTGGAGGTTGAAAATCTTGAGACTGCCACCACCAACACCAATGAAGCCACTGACGCTGTCATGGCTGAAGCTAATGTGGAGCCCTCCCCAACAAAAGCATCATAAGTCAGCGAAGCCACTGATCCCACTGCTTCTGTTCCTGCGCCTGCTGCCGGTCCTCAGTTCGACTATCATGTTGAGCACAGGCCTCAGGTAGAGAAGCCAATCCCAAGATTGCCCAGGTTCCTAGGTCCTACATCAGCACCTGGATCCTTCAATATCAATGGCTTCAGAGCAGACAACACATTCTTCAATAGCTCCAGGAACCCCTACTCAAGGGAAAGAATATCATCTGATCGGTTCTGGAGCTATCCGCAGCGAAGCTATTACTCTTGCATTCTCTACAATCAAGGTCGCATCTTCCCACACAAGCGTCTTGACATTGAAGCAATAGCTGGTCTGCCCTATCTGGAAGAAGCTCTGGATTGCTTCAAGGAGGTTGGATTGCTGCCATTCATCACTGACCAAGAGCATTGGAATGAAGAGTTGCTGCTCCAATTCTATGCCACACTTCACATCCGCGGGTATAACAGAGATCCAAAGACTTGGGTCCTGGAGTGGATGACAGGAAATGTTCATCACGAAGCCAAAGCCTTTGACATCATTGAGCTCACTGGTCTACCCACTCCCGGCGATCTCTATGAATCTGGCTGTCAACTTCACAGTGAAGCTGTGGAGAGCATCTTTCAGAAGCCTGAACCTAACATGAGTCAGATGCTCAGTATGATGAATCCATTACCCCAAGATGCTGCATATCCCAAAGAGTTCTTTGTTGAAGACCTAGAGTATCTGCCAAGGACTATTTATCACATCATAAGGCGAACTCTCTGGCCCATCAAAGGGCACTCTCCACATGCCAAGCTGGAAGGTGCAATGAAGACTTTGGTCTTCTATATTCTTCATGGAAAATGCTTCAATGCACAGGACTTCTTCATTCGCCAACTTGCTTCATCAGGCTCTGATCTGTTTAGCTTGAAGTTCTACGCCCCATGGGTCATGCGGCTGATCAAACTTCACTCCACTATCTCATATCAGCCATCTGCTCACAATCATCGGATTTTTCTGCCTGATGTGGATATGTCTATTGAAGCCATCTATCCTGAGCCTGCCAAGGAACCTCTAAGTCTTCAGAATGCAGAGCATCAGAGTTTTTCTCAGAACATTGAAGGAGTTGAAGCAGTCGCTCGTGTGTATCCTTTGGCTGGCACTACACGTGCACTGCATCCTGCTCTCACTGAAGCCACTGACAGTACAACTGCTCCATGACCCAAGAAGCGCGCTCGTGTTCTCAATGACCGAGAGCTTCTTGTGGCTCTTCATCAGAAACAGGATAGGCATCATGACTGGCTGAAGCGTCAAATGCAAAGCCTCTTGGTGGATGTTAATCGCATTCGCCATCTTGCCACCAAGAATGCCTTTGTTGCTCATGAAACCTCACGACGCACATGGAAAGGGCTGACGCTAATGTGTTCTGTAGATGATCTTCAAGAGGATGGCTTCTCTGAGCGCTTCAAGTTTGACTCCACACCTCCTCGAAGGGCAGTGCTACGAAGAACTCCATCTCTTGAAGACTCTGAGTTCTCTTCCTCTGTTGCAACTGTGAATGCCAGAGTGATCGAGGATGAAGATGATGCTACTTCACCGCCACCTCCTTCAGCATGCTTTGACTCTGCTCCAAGCTCTTCTACACCGCCAAACACCACCAACGACCCTGCTGCTTCACCTACTCTTCATGGGAACGAGTAGATGCTCTATGTCTTCAGACCTTTTTGGTCCTTACTGACAAAAGGGGGAGAAGCATATGAGTTGGATAGTCTTCAAGCGGGTCTATATGGGCGGGTGCTTTATATTTTGCTTCGTGTTTACAACTCTCGTTTTTGATACATTTGGTTCTTTGAGTTGTAACACTTAAACTCAATGGTCGTCTGCTACCTATTTGCCATTTTGTGATGCGATGATAAATTCCGCATGTGCGACGATAAATTCCGCACTTAGATCATTTTGCAGACGTCCATTTTCCATTATGCATGTCATTATGTTCACATACCTTCACATGCATAGTGGATTGTCATCATAAGTTGAAGAGGATCTCCACAAGCACAACCTGCCATGTGCATTTGCATTCCAAAAGCAAACTACTTATATGCACATCTTCAGGGGGAGCCCTTGCAACTTATGAAGACAATTCCTTATCCTTTACAATTTCACATATTATATTCCCCGTTGAAAACTTCAACTAGTTTGTCATCAATCACCAAAAAGGGGGAGATTGTAAGTGCATCTAGTGCCACCCCTAGTTGGTTTTGGAGTATTGACGACAAACCTAGTTGAGGGACTAATGTGTTTGTGAGAATTGCAGGATAACACAGGTAGAAGTCCCTCATTGATTCGGTTTTCCTACCAAAGATGACCCCTAAAAATGTATGAAGACATTGATGTCAAAGGTGGTATATGAAGATATTCACATTGAAGACTATGACAAGAGAAGACATCGCATGAAGCCTATGGAGCTCGAAAGCTTAGATCTTTCGTAGTTCTTTTTCTTCTTCTTTGTTGAGTCATAGGAACCACCGTACTATTAAGTGGGGTCCAAGAGAACCATTCAGAATGACTGAAGTGATGCTTAAACAAAACCTATGTCTTCGAGTGAAGACTATGAGAGCGAATCTTGTCCAGAGTCGGACAAGTCAGCTTTGCTTGTAGCCCAAGTAAAGTTGCCGCGTGAGTTTGAAATCTGACCGTTGGAACACGTGTCAGTTCCTTAGTGACCCAGGGTCATTTCAGACAAATCAGGTCGGGTTGCCTAGTGGCTATAAATAGCCCACCTCCTACAACCATAAACGGTTGGCTGCTCAGAGTTAGTGTACGGCTTTTGTTGTTTGAGAGCAACCCACCTCGAAGCCTTTGAGAGAGAATTCCTTGCGAGGATAAAGCCCTAACCACCCAGAGCCAAAGAGAATTAGGCATCACTTAAGTCTTTGTGTCTGTGTGATCTGAAGACTTATTACACTTGAGGACTGTGCATCCTCCAGCCGGTTAGGCATCGCGTTCTGAGCATCCAAGAGACATTGTGGATTGCCGGTGAACGAAGTCTGTGAAGGTTTGGGAGTCTACCTTGAAGACTTACCAGAGTGATTGGGCGAGGTCTGTGTGACCTTAGGTCAAGGGGAATAGGGTGAGGACTGGGTGTCCTGAGCTGTGTGTTCAGGACTGGGTGTCTGGGACTGTGTGTCCTCAGGTTTAAATACCTAGCCGCCCTAACCAGACGTACAGTTGTCACAGCAACTGTAACTAGTCCAACACATCATTGTCTTCAACGAGTCACTGGTTTCATCCTTCCCTTCTCTTTACATACTGTTACTCCTTGTGAAGTCATTGTATGATTGCACTATCTTTTATCTTCACTGAGTGACTGCGTGTTCTGTTTGGCTTCATCATATCTTCCTACCTGATCCTTACTACATTGCTGCTATTAGTCATTGTGCTTTCACTCTATTGAATACTTGACTATGGCTTGCCTTGTGTAGTCTACCTTCCGCTGCATGGTAATAGGTTTATTTCTATCGTTTTCATAACTTCCACGTTTTGAAGACTTTTATAAAAATCGCCTATTCACCCCCCCTCTAGTCGATATAACGCACTTTCAAAGAGATAAGGAGTCGGCTGCCAGCCGGAGTCGGACTTGCATCACCATCGAGCGCGACCAAGACGGCAGCCCAAGAACTGTGCGGTGACAAGACGATTGTCCACCTTCCCCTCCCCGTGAGGGGAGGCGTATTTCCCCACCGCCTGTTGACCATCCGACACTCGGCAACCGCCTCGGTCGTCGAGAAGGAGTCGGAGAGAACGACGCCCGCCACCGGATCGACCGCCTCAACTGATCCCTAGCACTAGAAGAAGATGAGCTACGTCCGCCTTATTTTGGCCCCGGCATCCGGGATGAGCCCTTCCCCAAAGGGTTCACGCTCCCGAGGTATACGCCAAAGTACACCGACTCCGTGAAGCCGGAAGACTGGCTGATCGACTACTCAACAGCCGTCAGCATCGCCAATGGCAACAAGCGCGTTGCCGTGAAGTATGGTCCGCTCATACTCCAGGGCACGGCCCGGACGTGGCTGAACAGCCTGAAGCCTCGCATCATCAACAGCTGGGTTGATTTCACTGAAGCTTTCATCTGTAACTTCAACAGCACGTACAAGCGGCCGCCCAAGCCTCGCCAGCTCTGCTTATGCGTCCAAGGCCCCAACGAGTCGACTCGTGACTACCTCACGCGCTGGGCCAAGCTGCACCACTCTTGCGAGGGCGTGCACGAGGTGCAGGCCGTCGAGTACTTCACTGTCGGGTGCCGAGAAGGCACCCTCCTCAAGCACCGGCTTCTCTGCGACGAGCCAGCGATGCTTGATGAACTGCTGATCATCACAGACAAGTACGCCACGACCGACTCCTCCATGAAGGCGGAAATTCGAGTTGACGTATCTGGCAAAGTGGCTCCTCAAGCTCCTTGGACTCCGGCTGGCGACACTAGCCGGTGTCAGCAACCGAACGACAACAAGCGCAAGACCACGTTGTCGGCTTCCACAAGTCGGCAGGTGGCGGCCGTAGAAGATCAGCAGCCAGAAGGGTAGCCTCCACCCAAGTATCAGAAGGGAGGCAAGCCCAACTGGTTGCCTGCCTTCTCGTATGAGCAGACTCTCGATGCACCATGCAAGTTCCACAGTGGCACGAAGCTGTCCAACCACACCACTCGGAAATGCCACTGGCTCACCAGGATCGCCAAGGGTGATGGAATCCCGCCTCCTCCGCCTGCCGGCCCGCCGCCTCCTCCTCCCCAGCAGCTGATGGTTCGACTAGTCGGTGCCATACAAGATGAATACCCTGAAGAGCATGGAGCTTATGTCGTGTTCACCAGCGTGGCCGATGATAGGCACATTAGACAGCGGTGACAACAGGAAGTAAATGCAGTCACATTAGAGACCCCTGAATTCATGCATTGGTCTGAGAAGCCCATCAGCTGGAGCAGGGCTGACCACCCGGAGGTGATGCCCAATCCCGGTTCTTATGCCCTGGTTTTGGATGCCACTTTTGCCATAGAGAGGCGGGCTGCTCATTTCTCTCGAGTCCTGATAGATGGCGGCAGCAACATCAACATCCTGTACCGAGACACTATGGAGAAGTTAGGAATCAAACAGAGGCAGCTTTAGCCCGGTCGGACTGTATTCCATGGCATAGTTCCTGACCTTTCCTTCTCACCAATTGGCAAGACTCAAATTGACATCCTCTTCAGAGACAAAGAACACTTTCGCCGAGGGCTAGTCTAGTTTGAGGTGGTGGACCTTGAGAGCCCTTATCATGCACTGCTTGGCTGGCCTGCTATGGCCAAGTTCATGGTGGTCCCCCACTATGCCTGCCTCAAGATGAAGATGCCAAGCATCAAGGGAATCCTAACCATAACTGGGGACTACAAGAAGTCATCCGCCTGCGCGGCAGACAATGGTAGGCAATGGTAGGCAAGCAGCCGGAAATGTCGCCTAACCCCAAGGAGCCAGAAGCTAAGGGCTCATTCAAACCGGCCAAAGAAACAAAGAAGATACCCTTGGACCCCGAGCACACGGATATGCACGCTGTCATATGTGCGAACCTTGACAGCAAATAGGAAAGCGAGCTCGTCGATTTCCTCCGTGAGAATCGGGGCATCTTTGCATGGTCTCCTAAGGACATGCCGGGTGTTCTGACGGATTTCGCCGAGCACAAGCTACATGCACTACAAAAAAAGACACATCCGTGACATTTTGGGCCGAACGAAATTTTTTCTGTCATACATATGACACTTCTATGACGATAATTGTGACAAAACTCGGTATCATCATAGATGTGGTGGGCTCCTATTCTATGACAAAAAATCATGACAGAAAATGGGCTTTTCGTCCTGGGCGGGCCGGAGACGCAGCTGCATGACATTCTTTGGGCCGTCCATGACGGAAAAAACCATGGTAGAAGCGAGGGGGAGGAAAATTTCGGGGAGTTCCCAGTTACGGTGGGAGGTCGGGGGCCGAGCGATGCACGCTTCTCTCGTACACGTACGTGTGTGTGTGTGTGTGCGCGTGCGAGGCGTTGGCTCTAACTGAACCCGAGCGAGGCATTGGGATCGAACTGAACCCGAGCGATTGCACTGCAGGCTATGCGTTACTGAACCCCAGTGATCGATCGATGGCTGTTAACTGAACCTGATCGAGCGATTCCTTCGCTACTGCTGCTAATTGAAGCTGATCGATGCTGCCTCTGGATGAACAGTGAGCATTGTAGGGGGGAGGGGGGTGGGGTTTTGGATAAACAGTTCCCGGTGGGGGTGGATGAACAGGACCCCGTTGTGTTGCCTCTGGGTGAACAGGACCCCGATTGATCGAGCCGGTTGGGGCTGGATGAACAGGACCACCCCGTGGAGGGCAGGATGAATAGTAGATGGTGGAGGGTAGGATGAATAGTAGCCCGTGGAGGGGTGGTTGAACATGAGCCCGTGGAGAGGGCTGGTTGAACAGTAGCCGGTGGAGTAGCGCGCGGTGGAGGCTGGATGAACAGGAGCCCGTGGATGAACAGTCGCAGGTGGAGGCTGGAGGAGGTCGACGGTGGATGAACAGTAGCTCGTGGAGGCTAGAGGGGGTCAACGGTGGAGATGAACAGTATCTTGTGGAGTCCTGTTTTGCGGTACGCCACACCCCTCCCGATGAACAGGAACCCGTTTCGACTGTAGCGCTCCAACACAAGTCCATTTCCTTCGTTTTGTGGTACGCCACACCCTTCCCGATGAACAGGACCCCCGTTTCGACCGTAGGAGGTCCGTTTCCTCCGTTTTGCGATACGCCAGACCCCTCCCGATCAACAGGATCCCGTTTCGAACATGGCCGGTCGAACACAAGGCCGTTTCGTCCGTTCTGCAGTACACCAGGCCTCGTTTCCATCGCCTGTTCCGTCCAAGCCCTCCCGATGAACACGACGCATTTCGTTGCCTCCCCATGAACACGACGACGACGTTGTTTCTCCGTTCCGACCCAGCCATGTACACGAGCCCTGGCCGTACGTATGCGCGAGTAGGCGTTCGAGACCCCGCCCGTATGTACACATACGTGGCCGTATTTTCTTTCTTGCACCCTGGCCGCTGTACGTACGTGTACATGCTACGTGCGCGCCTCTACTACGACACGTGCGCGCCTCTACATCCACCAGTATATATGTACGTACACGTTCGCGACCAGAATGACAACGCTACGTATGCTTCGACCAGGTGGGTCCCGACTGTCAGGCACTTCCTTGCGTGCGAAGATGTAGCTGGTGGGTCCCAGCAGTCAGGGGCAAACATTTTTTTCACGAAATACGGTGGCCCGTCTGGTGGGTCCCTGCTGTCAGGTGGAGGAATAATTATTTTGCACGTAATAAGGAGGCACTTCCTTGCTGCGGCCGTGGACCCAACTGTCAGCCTCTCCACGTACAGTCCACGTCCGATGGAAGCCGTTCCTTGACCACGTTGACCATGCCGCGCCGAGAGCACTAGGGCAGTGGACGACGGCGAGGCCTAGGAAGGGGACGATGCGGAGCTGGGGAAGACGCGGCAGTGGATGCCCACGCGTAGAGGAGTACGAGGGTTCCCTGGTTCGCTACGGTGTGAGGCTTCCGTCACCGCAGAATAACAGGGGGTGTGGGTGAGTTGGGGGATGGTCTGGCCAGCGATGGGAGTAGTAGGGGGCGGTGAGGCCTCCGCCGCATCGCAGCCGGCCACGGGAGGCAGGAGCACGAGGCACGACCAGCGCTGGTTTGGGCGGCTGGAGCAAGAAGACCAGAGGTTGAAGAAGCACTACAGCCGTTGGATGGACATCGTACGGTCACTGGAGCTAGAATCGTGCATATTGACTAAGTTGACAAAGCCCTCCGTCCCCGTCAACTTAGTAGGCCCACAAGTCAGCCTCCCACCAAGGTGGGTCCTAGCTAGCAGGGGTATTCATTTTTTGTGCGTAATAATGAGGCACTTCCGGTGGGTCCGAGCTGACAGTAGGGGGGACATTTTTTTTCACGAAATACGGTGGCCCGCTGGGTGGGTCCCAGCAGTCAGGGGCAAACGTTTTTTTCGTGATATATTGGTGGGTGTCCGGTGGGTCCCTATTGTCAGGTGGAGGAATACTTATATTCCGCGTAATAAGGAGGCACTTCCTTGCGGTTGCCGTGGACCCAACTGTCAGCCTCTCCACGTACAGTATTCTTCCGATGGAATTTGGCCGTTGACCACATTGACCACGCCGCGCCGATAGCACCACGGCGGTGGACGACGGCGAGGCCTAGGAAGGGGACGACGTGGAGCCGGGGAAGACGCGGCAGTGGATGCCCACGCGGAGAGGAGTACGAGGGTTCAGTGGTTCGGCTGCGCTACCGTTGCTGCAGAATAATAGGGGGTGTGGGTGAGTGGAGTGGAGGGATGGCCTGGCCAGCGATGGGAGTAGTATGGGGGCGGTGAGGCCTCTGTGGCAGCACAGCCGGCCACGAGAGGCAGGAGTAGGCGGCACGACCGGTGCTACTTTGGGCGGCTGGAGCAAGAAGACCAGAGGTTGAAGAAGCACTACGACCGTTGGATGGACATCGTACGATCACTCGAGCTAGAATCGTGCATATTGACTAAGTTGACAAAGCCCTTCATCCCCGTCAACTTAGTAGGCCCACTATACTGGGTCCCAGCTAGCAGGGGGAGTATTCATTTTTTGTGCGTAATAAGGAGGCACTTCCTTGCGTGCGAAGATATAGCTGGTGGGTCCGAGCTGTCAGTGGCGGTAACGTTTTTTCGCGAAATACAGAGGCCGTTTCGGTGGGTCCCAGATGTCAGGTGGAGGAAATCACTATTTTGCGCGCAATAAGGAGGCATTTCCTTGCGTGCGGCCGTGGACCCAGCTGTCAGGCTCTCCACGTACAGTCCACTTCAGATGCATGTCGGTCGTTGACCATGCTGACCACGCCATGCCGAGAGCACATGGGCGGTGGACGACGGCGAGGCCTAGGAAGGGAATGACACGGAGGCAGGGAAGACTCGGCCGTTGTTTTTGTTTCCCACGCGGAGGGGAGTACGACTGTACGAGGGTCTACTGGTTCGTCTGCCGTCGCCGGAGAATAACAGCAGGTGTGGGTGAGTAGAGGGATGGCTAGGCCAGCGATGGGAGTACGGTGGGGCGGTGAGGCCTGCGCGGCAGCACAACCGGCCGCGGGGAGGAGCGAGCAGGCAGTCCCGCCGGCGCTTATTTGTGCAGCTGGAGCAGGAAGAGCAGAGATTGAAGAAGCACGACGGCCCTTGGATGGACATCCAACAGTATACAGGCCATATGTGGAAAGCCTCAAATCTGTGGAAAACAGCATACAACCCATCTGCCATTATTTCAAATAATTTACAGCCCATTTGCTAATTCTTACGGGTTTTTTGGAGCCCATATTCTTTATGTTAGCATTACAACCCATATTGTGGCCACGGTTAAAAAATTATATGAAATTTTGCATATGTCGGTGCGGTCTGAACTGTTTTTAATCCCGAAATTTTGAGTCACATTCAGACCGATTTTAAAAATAAATGTATATCAATATAAAATCCAATAAATTGTCCACGCATAAAAATCAATGCAATTTAAAATCACGAAATGAAAAAAAGATATTTGAAAATAATTGCCGGTTTGATGAGTTTTAAAAATGTACATCCCATTTCTCATTATTGATAGGCCATTTTCTCGACCAGCCGAATGAATCTCTCCTCGTCTTGAAAGATTTGCAGCCCAACAGGCCTGATAAAGCGACTTACTTGACAAATCACAAAAGAACTAGGCTAGCCATTTTCAAAAAGAAAAAGACTTCTGGCCTGGTCTGTGGTAAACATAAAAGAAAAGGCTGTTTAGACAGGCAGAGTGTCCCGCACAGCCCAGTTGACACGCTGCTTCCGTCTCAAAAACAAATTAGATAAATGCCACTCCAATTATGGTGATTCATAAAAATGCCACTGCAATTTCAAAACTTTGAAAAATGCCACTGCAATTTTTGCAAACTTTGAAAAACGCCACTGTAGTTTGCAAACTTTGAAAAAGTCACTCCAGACTTCGAAAAATGCCACTAGAAATGGCATGAAATGGCATTTTTCAAAGTTTGGAAATTGCAGTGGCATTTCTTGGATACACCAGATTTGGAGTGGCATTTATCAAATTAACCCAAAACAAAAATAACTGGGCGAGCTGCTGGGTCCCTAGTGTCAGCCGCTCATTGTGCAATTCTCTCGTTTATTGACTACGTTGACAATGGCATGGGACCCAGATGTCAGAAATCCACTAGGAGGAGCCATTTTTTTATTGGCTTGAAATAAGGAGGCACTTGTTTGCGTACTGCCATGACCTTGGCAGGTCCCTGCTGTCATCCTCTCCACGTACAATACCAGTTAGTCGTGCTTCAAAACTGATCGGCACACCATTAAAAAAATAAAGGTCGATAACTAATGCGGCACCTTGGGCCAACGCGGCCAGATCGCATTTTGCACGAGAAATTACACACCATGTTTCGTTGACATGTGGTCCCGTTCCAACATATCAGTGTGACGACGGTGAGTAGTAGGAGTATTTCTGAACGGACGTGTAGGCTGGGGCACCTCTTCGTGAAACGTGGCAAACTCGCAACCGTCCACCGACTCTTCGCCTTTCCCTCTCGTTTTGGAACTGCTGTCGCACGCTCTTCCTCTCTTGCCTCCATTTTCCTTCAGCCCTTCACCCTTTCTTCTGCCATTGTTCGATCGTCTTCTCCATGGAGGGAACAGGCCGAAAACGACCCCGTTGTTCTTGCCCCGATCTGAAAGATGACGTGGTGGAGGAACTCAGTGATCGGTGCGACGTCATCACCTCGGCTAGCATGGCAGGTTCGTTCAAGCCCATTCTCGACTCAACTAATAACATCATTACAAGAACCCAAGAGTCAAGGAGCGGTTTGATCTCCCCTATCTTCTTCGCCGTGACCCTGATGACTGGTGCCAGCACGACGGAGGCCTCGCCCTGTGCCAGTTGATGCCGCTTGATAATGATACGTATGATGTTAAGATGCCATCGCTTGAGGGCAAGGCTTGGGCGGGCGCAAATGGAGATTGGGTTGTTTACATTGGGTCCAACTGCGAGTGGGAACTTGTGAATGTCTACACTCGTGACTGGGTTCCACTTCCAAAAATCTCAGCACACTGCCCAGAGGTTGAGCACACCGGTAATGTACGCACGTTCAAATACGATCATGGTGACTGTCTTCTACGGAAGATAGCAATTTGTCGAGTTCCGAACCGCTCTTGGAATTACAACAACTATCAAGTTGGTGCTATCTTCGACAAGCTTATTGCCATCCTTCGTGGTTTGACTCGATGGATATTGCTCAAAAATCAGTTTCTGTACACGGATGAGTACTGTGATGCAATTCAATACGAGGGCCTTGTGTTTGCTGCCACCACTCGTGGCACTGTTTTTGCATGGCATCCTAGTAGTTTCGGTATGTTTGTATTTCACCGTAATTATAATTGTTTCATCCACATGCATGCGGGTTAGCAAGTTTCCCTTTACTAATTAACCTTCTTCTTGTGTTTCCAAGGTCCTGTGAACATCCCACCACCTATACTTGAAAATTTTTATAACCAAGGGGGAGATGCCGATGGTGATGATCACGAGCAGCGCCCATATACTCTGTGGCGCCTGGCAACTAATTCCGATGGATCACCTCTTCTTGTGTGTATACAGCCCACTGATGATGTTACTGCTAAGGAAGCAGGTGTCTCCCATGGTCGCACTCTCTGGACCTATTCCAACACCCGTTGCATGCTATTCGGGATGGATACTAGTGTGCTAGCACCAACTCCTTCTCCCTGGCACAGAATTGATAGTCTTGGAGAAAACTCGCTCTTCCTTGGACAAAACTATCCGATGATGGTGAAAGGAGATCCAACTGTTGTTGACACATTTATGAGAAGCAACTGTGTCTATACGTCGGACATTTGGGTGGTTCCCTACCCTGGTACTGATATAGTAGGCCGCTTCAGCCTGGATGATCAGTCATGCGTTGGTCTCCAGATCGACAACGGATGGCCCATCCGAGAGAATCACTTGTGGTTCAAAGCAAGCGTTTCCTGTGATAAACGTACTAAATTTATGAATGGCTTTCGAGTCGCTAATCTGAGTGAGTGGTGCGACGAGGCAAAAAAATATTTTCTGAATACATAATTGTACGTGCATTGCAACATGTTATCGGATGAGGCCAATCAACAATAGTACACGCCACCACCACGACATCCATCTGACACCATATTATTTCTTGGAGTCCGTGCTAGAGCAATCTCTTCAACCTCGTCGTTTCTCTAACTTCAGTCATCACGCGGCGGGCGAGGTGGGGGTTTGCCGATAGTCGGTTTCCTTAACTGCGGTCCCACTTGTAAGGCCAACTCCAACGCACGACCCCAAACCAACCTCCGTTTTGCACGAACTCCAACGATAATTTTGACTAGAAAAGCAAGACCAAAGAAAACAAGAACCACAAGAATACATTTTACTACTCCTGTAAGTTGGATTAGTGCCTTCTTGATGCATTCATTGTTGATCTGCGAAGGCTCGATCTTGCGTCTGTGCTAGCTAAAAGTGATAGAACATCTACTAAATTGCGCTCTATTAATATATGGATGTACTCTTCTTCCCAATACAAAAACTTGCATCCATTCTACTCCCTCCGTTGCACAATACATGCTTCTATTTGTCAAAGTATATATGTATCTAGACATGTCTTAGTATATAGGTACATCCATTTTTGGACAAATGGAAGTCAAGTATTTTGGAACGGAGGGAGTACACAATAAATTTTTTAAGTTAGCACAACTAGTCTAATCCGAGAGCAGAACCAAAGATTTGTCGGGTTCTTCCTCCTTTTGCCGACACGTGGGACATCCAGCATCCAGGTCATGTCATGAAATAAAATAGAGTGGTAGTTGAAGCCACGAGATGTGCATCTTGGGTTAAACTGTAAATAGAATCTTACTACTCTTGAGTAACTCCAAAAGTGGCCATCGAAGATCTTTATTTGATTTGTTTTTCATCACCAGCACGTCGAGGTGAAAGATGTGCAGGTTTAGTGGGTCCTCTTGCGTTTTCACTAACATGCGGGGCCGCAGGTGAGCAAACAGATGATGGGCTCCGCGCGTCCGCTGGCTGGCTGAGAAGAGAGATAGAGGAGGGCTGATCACGGACTGCAGGAAATTTGTTCTACGTACCTCGATATAGGCTCGACATAGTGGGGTGGCATGGGCCATAACTAGCATTCACGTCTAGCAGTACGGCACACGCCACCCACACGAGTCCCATCCGACACCAATTTTCTTGGAGTCCGTGATACAACCATCTCTTCTCCCTCCTGTTTTCTTAGCCATCGCGCGTTGAGCGGGGTGGGGGTTTGCCGATTGTCGGTTTGCTCACTGCGTTCCCACTTGTAGGTGAAAATGCAACACCGCACAGATTCCCGCTTGAGCGGCGTTCCGGACCAACCGTGTGGGGGTGCGACGCGAACACGGCAGGCTTTTCCTTTTGAACTCGTAACTTGTAAAATTTGGTTCTGCTCCATGGCACGACCGATAGATAGAAAATAACGATTTTGCCTAGAGTAATGAGAAGTTTGGTTCTGGCGCCGTTCATGCCTGGAGTACGTACGAAAATTATGAAGTTGATGCGGAAGGTAAGATAATTACGGTAGTATCATATACTACTACATGGATTTGACGGAAAGATAAAAATACATACGAATCCATCAACGTTCAACGACATCCTCACGCCCTAGTGCGCCGGGTCACCAACCGACGTGTGAGGAGCAGCGGCGGTGGTGGCGAGCTCACCGTGCTTCTGAACAGTGCCGTCCAAGGTTGTCCTGCGCTCCAAGAAGGCCAGCGTCCTATCGTCCTCCTCTTGCATGTAGTAGTCCTTGTGGACGATTTGCGTGTAGACGTGGGTGATTATGTCAATGGTGTCTTGCTGCGCCAGGCGCTACGCGGCGAGCGCGACCTCAAGGTGGACATTCTCCGGCTCGACGGCGGGTAGTCGCAGGGCCACCAGTGCGTCGAAGAGGTTGTTACCATAGTGGCCATTGAGGGTGGCGGGCATCGCAGAGCCTGGGCGCTTCGACTGGAGGCTTATGTCAAAGTCGTCCGCAAGCTTCTTGACGATGGTGAACTTGTCGAGGAAACCGACGAGGACCTCGTCGAACAAGGAGATGAAGCTATCGTCCAAGCGGCCCCTCGCCCTGGCGGCCTCAAGCAATACTACCTGGAGACGTTCCTCAGTGCCGGGCCGCAGGCCGGCGTCGTGGACCATCTGGCACAGCCGGCTGATGCTCGCGCTCATCGCCTCCATGGGTCTAGCGTAGCTTCTGGTCAACTGATCTTGCGATTCGAGTGATCACTTAGCCCTTGGTTAGCGTGCGTAGGTGCGTAGGATTTCGTACTACTCGTCGGCCCTCTACTGCACCTGCCTTTGGCTGTATGATAGGTGGGCCAGCCACCCCCTGGGGCCACATGTCATTCACCCAAAGGCAGTTGCCGTAAGTCAATGAAGCTGCGTCCCCCTCTGTGCCGGTGCAGTATAGTCATCTCACCGGACCTCTAGTTGGGGCCAAACGAGAGAAGTTTGATGTTTACTGGTTTATTGGTCCCCTTTGCATTTTGCGCCAAGTTTTGACCTTTGATTTAACTAATAAAATGTTAATGCATGTAAACAAAAATGTTGTGTAAGTCACCTTACGAAAACCAAATAATCCCAAAATAGTTAGGCACAGTGCATTAACTCCCTCCTTGTTTCTTATTTCGTGACATATCAACCAATGAGAGATGTGGGCCGTGCATGCTTTCAATGAGTTGAGACTACCAAACATGACATGCAGTGTTTAGTTCATTGCATGTAATCCTATTAGTACTCTAGTTAGGAGTAGCAAAAAAACATTAAGTTCTCTCGCCGATAGGAATAAAACACCATGTATTTATTTACAGAGGGAGTAGTACATTTTTGGTGACATGCATTACTAGATATTGCTAGTCAAATGCTAAAATCCAGATGGATGTGGTAGTACTCCTAAATCCAGACGGTGGTGCTACTAGTACTAGTAGTAGTACTACCAATGTAGTAGTAGGAGTACTAGCACTGTACTACCCGTTGGTCAAATTATTACGTGCTGCTCCTCACAGTGAAGTGACAAGACCCTGCGCCGGAGATGACACCTGAGTATAGGCGCCATGTTCGGTACACCATAGTCAGCCTCATCGTCTGCAGTCACTATCATCATGGCTGTAGAGCTAGCCTGCTTACAACTAGCCCTGTTCGACATAATTTCCCGTGCGTAGATGCCCGTGCATTGCACGGAACACCAAGATTGGGGGTGGACGGCTCCGGCAGCGGCCATCGCGCCAGATTTTTCCACGGCCTTCTACTCATAGATGTGGTTGGGAGGAGATGAGGCTGATTGTGAGAGACAAGGAGTTGTTTGTAAATAGGGAACAAGTGCGGGCATCTTTTTGCAAAAATGGAGAAGCTTGGTTTGTATCCGTCAGATCTAGATCCGACGGCTATTGTGAAAGATGGGAGGCGCAACATCATCACCAACTTAGGACCTGTTTGATTCGCAGGATTTTGAAAATGCAGGAATAGGACACGGCAATATTACAAGTTTCAAACTGATATTACAAATGTTAGGAGTAATGCTGCACCTACGAACATGGAATTACTAGGAAGTTTACGTAAGAACTTTCGTTACTTTAGGTGGATGCAGCATTATCGTACAAACTAAAATCCACCGCCCTGACAAGTCACTAATGGACAAATAAGTTTTCGAGTCTCTGGCCACTTGATGTTTCAAAAACAAATTCAGCTTCCGCGGAGAAATGAGCTCCACCGTGTACCTGTGCGGGTGTGGCTGGGCACGAAGCGTGAGTACATGCACGGTGCACCTATTCCCTTCTTGTATACGTACACCACCTATGTGGGGTTGTGTGAGAGAGATACAAACCTATAGAG